>NC_040888.2:25-345025 GCF_900634795.4 Betta splendens | reverse complement strand
CTTCCAGTTCTTTTCATTTAGTTGTCTGGTGGACTTTGGATCATTGAAACATGTTCAAACATGAACAGGAGCCACTGACATCCACTTAGTCATCCAGGCGGGTTTCAGATGATCCACCCTCTTCCAAGCTTTCCGATTGGCCCACAGGGAGGGACGGGGATAAAGACACACCTCTCACTGATGTCATGAAGAAGCTGGACTTTTTTAAGCGATGACTAAAATAAAAAAACTGCAAATCGGGGTCACCTCCAGGGTCCTGAACCTCCAACACCACAACCGTAAAATGCACTTTGGGAAGTATTTAGGACATTCACAGTAACTCAAGGGTTTTCTCTTCACCGGTCATCGTCACAACGGTCTGAGTTTCTAATATCACTGCAGCATGTTTGGTACGACAGGTCAGTGCAGTGAAAATGATTTGAGTTTTAGTTTTGTTCCTCCGTAAACTACAGGAACATTGGATGACAAAAACCAGCATTGCAGCTGCTTGTGCTTTTATTTTGAAGAGCCTCAGTTACATGGAGTCCAGCCATTTGACTGCCTTGGACTCAGTTGAGGACCAAATGGAGCCGGTTCAGCCGCGCTTCGGTCCCACGCCTTTGATCAAAACCTTCAATAGACCTTGTAGTGAGACTGTTTTCAGAGAAACTCTAACGTTTCCACGGTAACAGGAGTGGCTGCTTGCTGAGTTGCTGGATTTGACTCCCGCCTTAGTGGTTCTTTCCAGAGTAGGTTCTGGAGGACTTCTTGATTTTGCTGCTGTTCTGTTTGATTCATTGGATTACACCAAGACCGGGTCAGTTCTGTCATCGACATGTCATAATGTGAAGTTGTATTCAATTGTTGGCAGCTTTTACTCATGGTTCAGATCTGTTGTCTTTGGTGCAGGTTGGGTTTCATGCACCGAACCACGAAGCAGACAAATTGCATGTTTGCATTTTTTTAAATTACTGTCTTAAATTTGTGTTTTGCTTGGTCAGAATAACTGTGCATCATGTTTTCCATGATGTTTAGTTTGCTGAGAATCTGTGATGTAACTGACATGTGGCACTGTAAACAAAGAATTGGGATCCTGGAGGTGTTTGTGGCAGTTTTACCAAAAAAACCAATGAACTACTGACCCACGTTGCTGGAAGAAGCTGCTGTGTGAACGGACGCACTCTTGTCCCAAACGTGATTTGTGTGTGTGAAAAGAACTGTGCACAGTGAAGGAGACAAGACGTGGTGTCAGATGTGGAGTTTATTGTGTCATCTGTTGCAAAGACAACATTTTTGTGCAGTCACCTGTTAATAAAACAGTGTGGGGAAGGACTGAGTTTTCCTATTGATGGTTTGAATACATAATAAATTTGGAGGTGGTTTGATGCCAATTCACAGGATCAAAATCCATCTTAATGTTTAAAAAAAAATCGTTGCCTTTTTTCATCAGTGCTACAAGATGTCACCAATAAACAGCTGGTGTCTAGACAGAGATTGTTATAAGATGTACTCTGACACACGAAAAAACAGTCTCTCGCTTTAATTTTTTTAGTATGTCAGACTTCTCAGTCAGCGCATGTTGGACTCTGACAGGGCTGACCTTTGTCACTACTTCTAATTTCTAGGGCCTGCAGGGGAGTACTGCCCCTGAGGCCCAGCCCCAGATGAGGCTGAAGATGAAAGAAAGAGAAAATTCTCTGTACATCAATTTAATAATACGTAATAACTTTGATTTAAGGGTTCTGTCATTATATTATAGACTGTTTAAGAATTAATTTCTCTTTTTTCATTGCCCAATGATCATTTCAGTCATTTGCATGTCATCATTTAGCTAAAAACACAAAATAAGTCAGTTGAGCTGAACATTGAAACAATGAGCTTAGCAGCAAAGCATCAGAGGATCACTAAAGATAGCTAAACATCCAGTCGAATTGTATATGATTTCAGATATGCATTACAAGAGCTATATAGAGCTATACTCTGATTGATTCCGTTTCCAGGTAGAGATGCTTCGAGCTTGGGTGCTATGCCGTGTCTGGAGCGGTGGTTGGGAGTGGCTGCCTGCCTAAGGAAGCAGGGCAACAGGGCTGGTGGATTCTGGAGTGGCCACATGGGTCTCCTGCGGTGGGGGTGTGGTGGCTGCTGGGACCAGTAGTCCAGTGCCAGAATAGGGCCATTTTGAGGGACTGCGGTCCCTGGGTCTATCTATTCCTGGCTGGGGGCTGTGGGGGGGTAGCAGAGGGGGTAGCAGAGCTGGTCTGGAACCTAGCTCTGCGGAACCCGGTGCCTTGCTTCCCAACTAAATCTCTCCACATTTATCCACTCAGGTTTGCAAGGGGGCGTCCTGCTGATGGACTATCACAAACCAACTCAATGACTCTCACAGAGCCGGTAGGAGACACGACACGATAGCCTTGTGCACAATTCGTTTATCCTTAAACCTACCTAGCCGTACCCGCAGACCAAGTCTCGGGGAATAAAGAAGGGGATAACCCAAATGCACGACCCAAACCAGAACTGACGTTTAACAGGTAATTTATTGTACGTATGGCACACAAAAAAACACTCACTGCTAGCGCAGGATACGGGATGCTGGTAAGAAACAAAAAAAAAACTCACTGCAAGGCAGGACTCAGCTCTAACACAAAAATGTAAGAACTAAAAATCACTGCTATGCAGGCAAACTAGACACTACTACGTTAATAACTGTAAAATGCTCAGTTCACTATCGGGCACACAGAACCTAACATGAAACACAAGACATTAATTCACGACAACTAGAACCTAACCTTGAGCGCTGTAAAACACAGGCTAACTAACACGCTCTGTTCACTACGGGCAACATACACTAAACATAGAATGGATGTTTAAAAAGCTGTGGAAGTCCATTTGGACCACGTCCGGACCATGAATTCATGAAAAACGTTTATTTTAAACGCAAAACACTCCTCTAAAACTATACAAAATACGACCGGAGGCAAAATTAAACATGGCTAAAGTGTGGCCTGAACAACCACAACAACAAAAAAAACAGCAGAACGTGGCAAAGGCACGGCATGGCATGAACAATGAGGTCTTGTGGATATGCGAGGAGCACAAATTATAATTAATTAAAAGTGAAAACATAAAAAGTAATAGCCCACATCTCCTAAAGATGACACACGTTTAGAAAGTTGAACAATGATTCTATGATGAAGTGTTAAAAAGTAAATACCAATCGAAAAAAAGGCGGAATAAGAAGTAGCGGAATAATAAAGACTGAAGATGACAATAGTGGGAGAGCTGTTCAGCTATAATAATTAATTAAGAGCACCACCCTGTTTCCAGGGACCAATAACCAATTTGGAAGAGCCAATACAGTCTCAATTGTATTTAAGTTAGTTGAAGGATTAACTCCGTAAAATAGCCGACTCAAATCACCAGTGCTGTAAAAGGGTAACGGAGTTAATCTTAATTCCACTTGTGTCAGCTGAGGTCGCTGTCTTCCCCCCCTCCGGGTGGGGTGCCACCAAGAAGACGAGAGAGTAAAAGAAGACTGGAGGGTTGTGGCGGGGAAGAAGTCAAGAACGACGCCTGATGACCCCACTGAAAAAGTAGCGATGGTAGCAACTTCAGCGTGAATAACCAGACTGTTGGTCAGTCCAGGAAGTTTGTTTGAGCGTTTTGCACATGCGTATTGTTCTTTTTTTGGGAAAAGTTTTGCTTCAAGGCTGCTAACTGCATGGAGATGAGTATCTTATGCTAGTCCCATAAATAAACGGTACAACGTGAACAGACAACGTCCTCCCGACCGTCATTTAACATATAAAACACAACGCAGAGTCACGCAGGGTTGCTAAACTAAGTGTTAGACGCAAAGTTGAATTGAGTTATAGTTACAAAAGCATATACAAGTAATCACAGACACCAACCAATTAAATTATGAACGCTTTATTAAACAATTAACTCCAGTGTCAACACTATCTTGGATAACTCAGCAAATCACTTAATCTTACTTACTTAACTGAACTACTACTTACTTAATCTTATGGTGTGTTTGTTTGAACGTACTGTATGTGTATGCGTGTTACCTGGGATAAAAGAGGTGTGTGTGTGTGTGAGAGAGAGAGAGAGAGAGAAGAAAGGAGAAAGGAGGAGAGAGAGCGCGCCCCCCTTTATGGCATACCAAGAGAGTAAAAAATACGGCGTTTTCAAAACGCGTTATGTCAGGTTGTGACGCGTCTCGTAACGCATCATGTCAGGTTGTGACGCGTTGAATGGAGCGCGCGTGTGTGGTGCTCACAGGGAAAGAAGCGTGTAAAGAAGTGTAAAGTGGGACTAGCGTGAATAAGGCTTGCGGTCTCACAAACACGTGGGGCTATATCCTGCGATATAGTCACGTGATCGCGGAAATACACAGTGGTCAGATCGCGTGTTCAGGAAAAGAAAACAACACAACAATAAAACAATTAGTGATCCCCTAAGAGTTCTACTCTGCAGGTGGACAGAGGCGACGGAGAGGACGAGGAGAGCAAAGGTTGCCCGATCCTGGTGAGACGGTCCGTTGTTTCGTCGCGGAGAGAACAAACGGGACGGCAAAAGGTTGGAGAGAGCAAGGGGCGAGTTTTTGGTCACGGCGGCTTTTATAACCGTGTTTTTGGTCACGCCCGTCCTATTGTTTGGTCCAATCAGGATGGCTGACGTCCAAGTTTCTCCTCCGTTTGTCGCTTGTGTCAGCGGGAGTTGGATGTCAGCGGGGGAGCCAGTGCCTCCTTTGTCTGAGCATGTGGGACCTTAATAATAATTCTGTTAATAACAGATTATACATATGAGGTCCCCCAACAGAGGGCAAGGCATGGCATAAACACGCGTGGCTAAGCAGAAAGCCAGGGGTGCCACTGCACCTCTTACATGCAGTGCAATGCGGGGCTAACATGGGCAACCTGGGCATGAACAAACAGAGAACTGGCAATATGGCATGAACAAAGGAGGCGACAGCAAAACATGAATCACAAGATGGGTGCCTTTGCATGTCATTGTGGTGCGATGAGGTGATAATGACCCAGCAGAGAGTGCTGGGCTGCAGGAGTCTTTAAAGGGAGGCAGAGGGGAAGCACAGGTGCGGTGAGTTGGGCTGATTGCCAGGAGTCTACTGAAAGAAAGAGAGGGAGTGGGCATGGTCCAAAGTCGAGGCGTGGCATGAAGGAGAAGGTGTGGTCCAGGGTAAAAACAACAACAGGATGGCTGGCAGAGCAAGCCCAGGATCGTGACATGATGACCCAAAACAAAAAACCAGGAGCCCCTCTAGAGGCGTGAAGGAAGAATGTCACATTTGCAGCACTTCCTGAATTAAAATAAGATACATTTTCCTAATCTCTGTTCATAATCAGGTTAGTTTGTGTTGTTATTGTAGTTACTGAAGCTTAATTCTTCTTGTTTAGCGTTCCACTGACATTGAGGGTGTAAACTTGAAGTGTATTTGCTGTATAGGGTCCTTAATTTCACTCATCTTTATTCAGGGTTTGGTGATATAGTCCCCGGTAAGGATAAATAAGTAAGTGTACTATTTTCAGGGGTTTTGCAAGTGTTCAATTGTGCAATTCAATTGTCTTTAACTTTAATGGACAATTACAGTATCTGTCCATTGAGGGGGGAAAGTGTATTGTATTGTGTAAAGTGTAATCTTGGCAACATCTCGGATAACACGGCCCATTGCCAAGACAAGGAATGACAAAGTTGAAGTCTCAAATCTTTAACACATTGCAAAGGGTCTGTTTGATTCCTAATGACCCTGAACCTCCTCAGGTTTTTAGTCTTAATCTTTAGCTTTGCATTAAAGGGCATAGTGAATGCATGGTCTGGCGTCTGCTGTGATAATAGACTAATTTGTTTTTGTCGTGCCTTATCCCAAGTTTGTGAACTAAATCGATGGAGGCAAGTTTGTGTTTGAGTTGGTTTGAAATTTGACTTGGAGTGTAAACCAGCAGTAAGACCAGCTTCCTCCAGACGGGCGACTCTCCAGAGATTCAAAGGTTGAGGTGGACGATGACGGCAGAGATCGTGCCATCGCCGCGGCAGAAGAGGATGTCCCTTAGGCGAGCGGCTGTGATCCAAGCCGCTCGCCGCTCCTGTCACCCAAGCGGCAGGAGGTGCCGAGGGTGAGGCCACTAGGCCGGAAGACTAGATAGGAGCCGGCGAGAAGCCGGAACCAGAGACCAGGACAGACGTGGGACCAGAACCAGAGACGAAGACCGTTCGTGGGACCTGGACCAGAGACAAGAGCAGACATGGCGCTGGAGCCATAACCAGAGATGAGGACCGATGAGATGCCAGGATCAGAACCATCAACAAGGACAGACGTGGGAGACGGGACCAGGACCAGAGACGAAGACAGACGAGAAGCCCAGGCGGATACAGTCAGCGTTGGACCCCCGGGCACCGAGGCAACCATGATCGACACAGGACCACCAGGAGCTGAGGCAAACGTGATCGACGGCGGACCACTGGGAGCTGAGGAAAACGTGACCAGTACCAGACCACCAGTAACCGATGCGGACGTGGCCGGTCCCGGAGTGCTTGGTGGTGCTCGGGTGAGCATGGCTGCCCCGTCTCTGGCGGTCCGTCTCTGGCTTCACAGTCAATCTGTGCATATTTACGCTCCACGTTTGTAAGTGATCTTGAAGCATATGCAATAGGTCGCTCAGACCCGTCTTCCATGACGTGCAAAACACCTACCTAATCCCAACTAGCATCACAGGCCAGTTGAATGGGTTTTGCTGGGTCATATTGAGTGAGGACCTTTTTGTTTCATTAAATGCTTTGTTGCATTCCTCAGTCAATTCCCACTTTGTGCCCCCTTTCTGTAACGGGTGCAGCAAACTGGAGAGGTGTGGCAGCAACTCAGTATTAGTTCAGTAGTTCAGATATTAGTTGATGAGGTCCAGAAATGATTTGAGTTGTGACACGTTTTCTCCCTACCACTTTCAAACCACCTTTGAATGTCACATAGTGGGCCACAGTTTTTTACTGTTTATTATTTGTTTTTAAAACTACATTTAAAATCGTATATAATTGTATTTTTTCTGTCATGGAGCAAAGATGTCTTGCAGTACCTGATCCGTTGCTCTTTGCCAGATTGCTGGAGCTGAGGCAACACCAAAAACAAGTCTGTTTTATTGAAACAGCCCTCTGTAAGTGTTGATGGTAAGCATTTTTTTTTTTTTGCTTGATTCCTCACTCTTTGAGAATTTTTTCACACCAGTCAAAGATTTACAGATGTCCTCTATGCGTACTGTGTGCAGCACAGGATTGATGCTGACCTTGAAATTACCAGAAATGCGTATTACTTCAGTTTTGCCTTTCTTGATGACAGGAACATTAGGTTAGTGGCCCATTCATGCCATTAAACCTTTAACAAGACTCCTTGGTCCACTAGGTATTGAAGTTCAGCTTCCATCTTTGGCCGCAGAGCACAGTACAGTGTAAATACTTTCTCCTGAGTTTTTAGCAGATGTAACAGCCTCTCTGCAGCTCCTCCAAGCCTTCAAAAATAAACATATGGATGTACTTCCTCACCTGTGTAGGTCTTAAGTCGCACCCTTGTTTTTAACAGTCTTATTGTGGAGAACAACCACTTTTAGTCAGCTCTAGAGATGACAGACATTGCTGATCCTGTGTCTAACTCCATTTTTAATGTTATACCGGACACTGGACTCAGCCAGATGACTTCTTTGACTTCATCTTCAGTGACGTTGTGTTGCTCTAAGCAATCCAGTTCCCTTGTGTCAGAGTCTGTTTTTTTGTCCACTTTCACCATTATAAACATGTTGGAGGTTTTTGACTTCCTACTGTATCTTGCTGTGGTTTGATTTTTGGAGTTTGTTTAATTCCTGATTTTTGTTTGCAGACTCGTTTTATGTCCATACAGTCGTTTTCATTGTGGGAGGTTTTGCCACACCTGTAGCAATTTTTATTCAATTCAATTTTATTTATATAGCGCCAAATCACAACAAAGTTATCTCAATTCACTTTACAAAGTAAGGTTTAAGACCTCACACAACTAAACCCAACAAATCCCACATACAGCAAGCAATTAATTTGACAGCAACAGTGGAGAGGAAAAACTCCCTCTCTAACGAGGAAGAAACCTCCAGCAGAACCAGGCTGGATGTGGGCGGCCATCTGCCTCGACCGGTTGGGGTGAGGGGAGAGAGAGAGAGAAAAGCACAGCAACAACAACAAGCAATAACAAGCAACATCAGAGCACAGGCAGGATGGTTGGACCAGGGACTGGATGCAGGCAGAATGGTTGGATCCACAGCTGCCCATCACAGACACCAAACTTTGAGTCCAATGATACCTGTAGGTGAGGACAGAGTGGAGGAGAGAGAGAGGGAGAGAGAGAGAGAGAGCGGGAGAGAAGCATAACTACTGGAGAGAAAGAGACAAGGTTAGTTAAACATGGGACAATGATGGGAGGTTATGGGACAGAGGAGGTAGAAGGAAACAGAGGAGCTCAGTGTATAAATTAAGTCCCCCAGCAGTCTATGTCTATTTCAGCTTAACTAAGAGATGGTTCCTGTGACTAACAATCATTGCCAGTGACCTGAACCATCTCTAACTATAAGCTTTATCAAAAAGGAAGGTTTTAAGCCTGATCTTAAAGATGGAGAGTGTGTCAGCTTCTCGAACCTGAAGAGGGATTGTTTTTGATCACCGACGCTGATCCTGTCTAGCCCTTGTCTGTTTTGTACGCCTTGACTTTTGATCCTGTCTGATAACGACCTTGCTTACTAATTCGACGACGACACTGCCTCTGCCAGAACGGTACTGTAATCCTGAGCTTTTGTTTATGAACCTTGCCTGTCCCCGACACCGAGCCTGCCTGATCCTTTGCATTGCACCGTATGAACAACCTGTGTATTCCTCTGCATTATCTGAACGTTATCTCCAGAAATAAAACCTCATTTACTTTCGCCTAGTGTGTCTGAGCCGTGCATGTGGGTCCAGCATCTAGCAGATCCTGACACAGCGACAGAGAAAAACAGTGTTGCAAGGTGCTTACATGCAATTTGGATGAGTCCCAGCCTCTTTAGCATTCGTCCGGTTCGAATCGTGTGATATATGGTACTGAGGTCATTCACTCAGCTCACATTGTAGCTGCTAGCGCGATAGTAGCGCAGCGTTAGCGGCTAGCGTTAGTGGCTAACGGCTAGCTCTAGTAAGTTGTGAGAGTCAGCTGTGTTTCTAATTACTACCGAGCCTGTCGTGTGTATGTTCTAGCCCGAGTAGACCCGTGAACTTGGGTGATTGCAAGTTCTATCTAAGTCTAACATGTGTGTTGTTGCTTATCTAGTCAGCTACTTTAGCTGTAAACGTGACATGTTTTTTATACAGGCTGACGCATGCCAGCTACCGAAACGCGAGGAGGTTGCTTCTCAAACTGATGCCACTGCAGGCTGTGGACACGCGGCTACCTTGTAGAAGAGTTGTTTTTCACGTCAGGAGCAAGGTATGTACATTTAACAGCAGTATAATCATTTGTTGGCCAATATGTAGTTTTATTTGACAGAGATTTTGCATTTCACATTTTAGTAGTTGTGGTATTCATAATCTGATCTATATTATTGTCTATGTATTTACTCTGTATGCAGTTGGTCAACTTATTTTGATATTTTAGTCTGTTGACGGGTAATTTGTAACTCTAGTGTTATGGTGCAGATTATGTGGAAAATGTGATGGAGACCATCTTCAATAAAGTTCTGCTGGACTCAGGTTGTTCTATGGAGGACCTTGTAAACATCCCTGTCCCACCGGCCCTCTGAGCAGAATTTGAGCAACCTGACAGAAAGCAGGTCATTAATGTCATGCTACAGTAGGCGAGAGAGGTGCGATGCTGTGAGGTGAGGCGCGATGCTGTGAGAGAACGCGAGACTCTGCGAGAACAGCACGAGAAATTCAACAAGGCGCACGACACCGGTAGTAAACAACAGCGCGACCAACTATCCGCCAATTTAAATAAATAAATAACTACCTCATTCTACGGAAAATAATCAACCACCCTACCATTCTGGATAACACCGAAGAAAGTTTCGAGTACATCGACGAGTGCTTCGAGCGTCTGGTAATGGGGAAAAAGGACACTGCTCCAAACAAGCGTTCCCGTCCGTCTGACTCACCTGAGTCACCTGGAGCTAGCTCGGCGGACAAAAACATCACAGACATCCTGGAGTCCATAGAGAAAAAAATATCAAGCTTCGACGCACGTCTGGCGCTAGTGGAACTCCTCCACAAAGAGTTTATGGCCCTCCGCGACTCCCTGGAATTCAGCCAGCAGCAGGTGGTTTCTCTCGCCACCGAAAACGAGGCCCTGAAGGGAATGGTGCAGTCCCTGACGGAGGATGTGGCTCAGTGTTGGGGATATGCGAGGAGCACAAATTATAATAATTGGATTTATAGCTCCTGAGTGGAGATACCAATTATGTTTATAATTTAGATTCACAAATCTTGGTTATTAGCTTAAATATATATAACTATATGACAAATGTCTATAGTTTGGCAAGTGAAACACTTACTATTATTGATTTAATAATTATTAATTGAATTAATAATTACTTAATTTACGGGGCACCACCCTGTTACCAGGGACCAATAACCGATTTGGAATAGCCAATACAGTCTCATTTGTATTTAAGTTAGTTGAAGGGTGAACTCCGTACCATAGCCGACTCAATTCACTAGTGCTGCAAAACCATGTACAAATAATCACAAACAACGACCAATTAAATTATGAACGCTTTATTAAATAGTTAATATTAACTCTAGTGTCAACACTATCTTGAATAACTCAGCAAATCACAACTTAATCTTATGGTGTGTTCGTCTGGAAGTACTGTATGTGTATGCGCGTTACCTGAGATAAGAGGGGTGTGTGTGTGTGTGTGTGTGTGTGTGTGAGAGAGAGAGAAAGAGAGAAAGGAGGAGAAAGGAGGAGAGCACCCCCCCTTAGGGGCGTGGTGAGGGGGCACAGCTGCGCGCGTGTGCCGGTGAGCCCTTTGAATGGAGCGCGCGTGTCTGGCGCTCACAGGGAAAGAAGCGTGTAAAGGAGTGTGAAGTGGGACTAGCGTGGATAAGGCTTGTGGTCACACAAACACGTGGGGCTATATTCTGCGATATAGTCACGTGATCGCGGAAGCGTGCAGTGGTTGGCGTGGAAACGTGCGCTTGGCGTGGTCGCAGAAGAAACAGAGCACTACACAGTAACACACTAAAGCACTTAAGCTAGTAAAATCACAGATTACAACACTTAAATATGCACCTCTTAGATTCACGTAGATCTGTAACAGCGTTACAGTCACGTGATCGCGGAAATACACAGAGGTCAGATCGTGTGTGCAGGAAAAGAAACACAACAATAAAACAATTACTGATACCTAAGAGTTCTACTCTGCTCAGACTTAAGAATGCCTCTGCCTTACTGCTCAATCCTGGTGAGAAGCTCCGACGTTGTGTGCGTGCGTGCTTGCGCTGTTGCGGTCCGGTCCGGTCCAGGTGTGCGTCGCGGTGATCGCGTCGCGATCAGCTGATGCGGCGGCGAGTGAGGCAGTTACGCTGGCGGTTTCCTGCCGTGTGGCTGGAAGTAGATGGGTGATCAAGCCCGTTTATGTGACGATGTCTCCGTTGGTTCAGCTGTTGGCTGCGGTGGAGGCTCCAGGCGGACGGAGAGAAGAAAGGTCTGCAGTGGTCTCGTGTGCGAGGAGAGAAGGGTCCGGGACGAAGTCGGAGAGAAGAAAGGAAGGAGAGATCGCAGAGAACATGGGAAACGGGACAGGGTCGGAAAGAACAAGGGGCGAGTCTTCGGTCACGGCGACTTTTATAACCGTGTTTTTGGTCACGCCCGTCCTATTGTTTGATCCAATCAGGATGGCTGACGTCCAAGTTTCTCCTCCGTTTGTCGCTTGTGTCAGCGGGAGTGGGATGTCAGCGGGGGAGCCAGGTATGGGTCCACAGCCTGGCGCCTGGTTTTTGCGCTGAGATTTGAAATCTCTTTGTTCTCACTCACTACTATCAGGATGAGGACTTTACATGCAGGCCGCAGTGCCTCCTTTGTCTGAGCATGTGGGACCTTAATAATAATTCTGTTAATAACAGATTATACATATGAGGTCCCCCAACATCAGCTAGCGGCCGAAAATATAAAAATAAAAGAAGGCATCATTGATCTGCAGGCCCGCAGCATGAGGGACAAGCTGGTGTTCTCGGGGATTCCAGAACAGGCGGAGGAAAACGCGGAAACCACCGTTAAAAACTTTCTTAAACAACAGATGAAGATTCCAGCGGAAGTTGTCGACAAGAGGGCGTTTCACCGTTCGCACAGACTCAGGGGAAGACGACCTAATGGCCAGCGCCCTCGACCCATCGTTGCCAAGTTTCATGACTTTAAGCAGAAGGAACTGGTTAAGAGCCGGGGCAGACAGCTGAAGGGAACCGACTACAGCGATCAGTTCCCCAAGGAGATCCTCGACCGCCGCCGCCGACTGTTCCCCATCCGTAAGAGGTTCATGGCAGAAGGCTGCAGGGCTGTCATCGTCGACAAACTGTACGTCAACGGAGAGCTCTACCGGGACCGGGAAGCAACTCCGTGACTGTACTAGCAGGTGGTATGTAACAAAAATGGTTTAATATAAAAGGTTTGTTAAAAAAATAATAGATGCAATGCAACTATGTGTTATAACTTTACATCCAGTATTCAAACTCGTTCCCTCGCAGATGTTTCATGTAAATGTTTATTGTCAATCTAATGTCACTCACTCACTTTGCAAAGCGCTCATCGTGCTTAATCACTCACTTTCCTTCCACTTTAATTTTCCTTCCCTTTACTCTCTTTCCTTCACCTACTTTCACTCCACACTGTTTACATCCTTCTTTTCTCTATTCTTCTTCCACGTAGTCAGCCAGCTATGTAGCCCTCCAGCAGCCACGCACAAACATCTACTGCACAGGGGAAACACGTGCCCATACATAGATAACGCACAACTCAGAATACACAGGTACTTAAGGTTAGCCACACACCTAAAGTCTGTCACACTACATACACACAAGACTAATGATCCACAGCAGTCAGGTTAAGATATGACACCACTGAAGATTGTCACCTGTAATATACGTATAAAATATTAATTTGATTAAAATGATTAAAATATTTAATCATTTGAAAACTCTACAAGCAGACATTGTTTTACTACAGGAAACCCATATTCCCAAAATTATAAATTACACTCTGGCATCAGCAGAGTTCCCACATGCTTACTTAGCCGGTTACAATTCTAAACAAAGAGGGGTCGCCATCCTGATAAATAAAAATATTAATTTAACTCATAACCATACCATTGTAGATCCAGAAGGGAGATATATATTCATTAATATCTTGATAGAAAACATTGAATATTGCATAGCTAATGTGTATGGCCCTAATGTTGACGACCCCTCTTTCTTTCACAGCTTCTTCACATCACTGTCTGCTCACTCTGGTTCCAAACTTATAGTAGGAGGGGACTTTAATTTAGTATTTAACCCAGAGTTGGACAGGCTAAGCAAAGCTGTGAGCAACAGGAACTGGCAATCAGTACAGACCTTAAAACAGTACATGGATGACTTCGGTCTCTGTGACACATGGCGTTCTCTTCATCCTACATCCAGGGAATATACCTTTTTCTCGCTAGTTTACCACTCTCACTCGTGTATAGATTATATTTTAGTAAATAACTCAGTCTTACAAGATGTCTCTGACACTAATATTCACTGTATCACAATCAGTGATCATGCACCAATGTCCATTTCGTTGGTTAAGACAGTCACACCATCAACCAGGAATTGGAGGTTAATACATCATTACTCAATGATCAAGACTTCATCAGTTATGTCAGGAGAGAATGGACAACCTTTTATAGAAATCAAAGATACACCGGGAACCTCACCCTGTGTTCTTTGGGAGACTGGGAAGGCAGTTATGTGTGGTAGAATAATTTCATATTCATCGCACAAGAAAAAAAGGACATGCTACTTGAATTAGAATTGGAGCAAAAAATAAAATCTCTAGAGATTAAATATGCTGCCTCTCCAACCAATGATAGAATCCTAGAAGACCTAAGGAATCTAAAGCTGAAATTAAATAATATAATTGAACACAAAACAGAAAACTCAGTTTCAGATAGATCAATTACACTGGGAGAACTTTGACCATGCTAACAAATGTGGTAAATTTCTAGCTAACCAATTAAAAAATAATAAAGAGAAACAAATCATCCTTTCAGTAACTAATAAGAAAGGGAATATTACTTGTGATCCCCATGAAATAAATGATACCTTTAAAAACTTTTACCAAGAGTTATATACGTCCCAAATAGATCCAGCCACCTCAGCCATAGAGGAGTTTCTGAATAAACTAGAACTGCCAAAGCTAAAGGAAGAACAATCCACAACTCTAGACTCATTGTTATCTTTTGGCAGAACTACATGAAGCTCTGCAGGAGATGCCCAATAAAAGAGCTCCAGAACCAGATGGATTCCCAACTGAACTTCATAAAGAGTTCTGGTCTATGCTGGCACACAGCTTTTACAAAATGGTAGCTGAAATCAAACAACAACATTCATTACCCACAAATATGAATTCTGCCTTCATAAGCCTGCTCCAAAAACCAGGAAAAGACCCTACTCTTTTCCAAAACACACCTCTCTAGAACAATCCAGACATCATACAAAACAAAAAGGCAATACACTTTCCAACTTCGCATATCAAAGGGATAACACATCTGAAACATGTTTTCACAAGAGACAAGTTTACCTCTTTTGAAGAATTAGTGTCCCACTATGAAATCACTAGTGCCAATTTCTTAGAATACCAACAACTAAAGTCAATACTTAATGCAAAAAGTGAGAAAACTCCCATCCACATGCAACCACCACCAGTAATAGAGCGATTTATTGATATATCAGGGAAAAGGACAGTATCCAAAATCTATATCTTAATTTCCAATGTAGACCAGACAGTAAGCCTTCCGATCCCTAAATGGGAAGCTGATCTCAACATCAACACTAATTACACGTTCTGGAATAATATATGTTCTAATTTATTCAGAATGACAAAAAATACAAATTTACAACTAATACAATACAAAAGCCTTCATAGAACTCACTATACAGGACAAAGGATGTTGCAAATGGGTCTCACAAACTCAAATATTTGCCCTCACTGTACAGATAACACAGCAGATAGATTCCTACATGCATTCTGGTCATGTTCTGGTCTAGTCACCTGTGCAGCAATTTTGGCAAAGAGTATGTGAACACCTGTCAACCCAGTTAAGCTGTCCAATCCCAGCGGTTCTGCACTTTGTCTTCTAGGAGATCTAAGTGGGCTTGATCTAGAGACAAACTCATCACACACACTTCTTTCTGCCCTCTGTGTCGCAAAGTAAATTATTCTTATGAACTGGAACTATACTCTGATTGATTCCATTTCCAGGTAAGGATGCGTGGGGCTCGGGTGCTGCGTCATGTCTGGCACAGTGGTGGGGGGGGTGACTGGTAGTTGGGGGTGCCTGCCTACCTAAGGAACCGGGACAACGGGACTGGTGGATTCTGGGCTGGCCGCATGGGTCCCCTGCGGCGGGGGTGTGGTGGCTGCTGAGACCGGCGGTCCTGTGCCGGAGTAGGGCCATTTTGAGGGTTGGCGTGTGCCTGTCTCCGGGGAGCAGAGGCGGGCCTCCCTGCCGGTGTGCGGGGGGCGGACCTAGGGGTGGAGACCTGGGTGACCTGCGTCCGGGGGAGTCCCTCCGGGGGTGCCTGCCTGTGCCCGGAGGGGTGTCTCTCCCCTGGGGCGCTGCCCCTGCTCGGGTGGGGCGCTGCCTGCCCTAGCGGTCCGACGCCCTCTGGTAACTGCTCGGGCCTGTTGCAGGGGGGGTTGGCGGACTACTCAGGCTAGAACCTTCATTGGGCCCTGGGCGGAGGCTGGCCCTCAATGCACAACCGCAGAGTATGTGTGTGGGTTTGAGTGTCACACTACACGGGGCGAGCATGGGCATACTTGAGCGAGAGAATGGGTAAGTGTGAAAGAAGGGTGAGGATGGCTCTGGCTGTGCTGCGTGTGGCGCCTGGGCAGTAGTACTGCGGTCCCTGGGTCTCGGCTGTCCCTTCCTGGCTGGGGGTTGTGGGGGGTAGTGGGATAGGTAGCAGAGCCAGTCGGGAACCTGGCTCTGCGGACCCTGGTGCTCTGCTTCCCAACTACATTTTTCCGCATTCATTCACTTAGGTCTGCAAGGGGCGTCCTGCTGATGGAGGGACCGGGGCTGCTGGGAAGTGGTTCCGTCCCTTCCAAGTGGGATGCTCTGCAGTTTTATTTGCATTAGTCATACACACTTGTCCAGGAATCTGGGGGCTTCTTCCGGGGGGGCCAGTAGACGGAGCCTTCCCATTGATGGCTCTGTCTGCTGGACCCCTCGGAGAATTGGGTATCTCCCAAAGTTCCTCATACTTAGTCACATACACATACATTCAGGGCCGGGGGTGGGCTCCTTCACTGGGGCCTGGGGCTGAGGCCAGTTGTGGCCTCGGCCACTGGCCCTGTTGGAGAGATCACCACCCTGTTTTAACTGCAAAAAGACATTCAGGGCGAGGGGGGGGCACTGTCCGGGGGACACACCGTCAGCCAGCGGTCGTGCTCCTGGAGGTGTCACCCACCTTCAGTGCACTTTAGTTCCACACACTCACGTCCAAGCTGGGTTGCAGGGTTCTGGGGTACCTTTTTCTGCGGCCCTCTGCCTCCCCCGGGTTGGGGGGCTTGGTCGGGGCTCGGGAGGAGCTGCGGTCCCTGCCTGGGGCCACATGGACGGCAGGCCAGAGACCTACCCTCCCCACGTATGTGACCAAGCGAATGGTGTGGGTGCGAGAATGTATCTGAGAGTGCATTGTGTTGGGGGACCTCATATGTATAATCTGGTATTAACAGAATTATTATTAAGGTCCCACATGCTCAGACAAAGGAGGCACTGCGGCCTGCATGTAAAGTCCTCATCCTGATAGTAGTGAGTGAGAACAAAGAGATTTCAAATCTCAGCGCCAAAACCAGGCGCCAGGCTGGGGACCCATACCTGGCTCCCCCGCTGACATCCAACTCCCGCTGACACAAGCGACAAACGGCGGAGAAACTTGGACGTCAGCCATCCTGATTGGACCAAACAATAGGACGGGCGTGACCAAAAACACGGTTATAAAAGTCGCCGTGACCGAAGACTCGTCCCTTGTTCTCTCCAACCCTGTCCCGTTCCCCTTCTTCTCTTCGATCCTCTCCCCAC
Organism: Betta splendens; assembly: GCF_900634795.4. Lineage (NCBI taxonomy): Eukaryota > Metazoa > Chordata > Actinopteri > Anabantiformes > Osphronemidae > Betta > Betta splendens. The sequence goes on along the minus strand of NC_040888.2, from coordinate 327,716 downwards.
CTGGAGCTTCCCTCTGCCCCCGGCACGCCTGGAACCTCCACCGCAGCCAGCAGCTGAACCAACGGAGACGTCGTCACAGAGAACGGGCCTGATCACCCATCTACTTCCAGCCACACGGCAGGAAACCGCCAGCGTAACCGCCTCCCTCGCCGCCGCATCAGCTGATCACGACGCGATCACCGCGACGCACACCTGGACCGGACCGGACCGCAACAGCGCAAGCACGCACGCACGCACGCAACGCCGGATCTTCTCACCAGGATTGCGCAGTAAGGCAGAGGCATTCTTAAGTCTGAGCAGAGTAGAACTCTTAGGGGGATCAGTAATTGTTCCATTGTTGTGTTGTTTCCTTTTCCTGAACACGTGATCTGACCACTGTATTTCCGCGATCACGTGACTGTAACGCTGTTACCGATCTACGTGAATCTAAGAGGTGCACATTGAAGCGTTGTAACCTGTGATTTCGCTAGCTTAAAGGAGTCATATCATACTTTTCATTCTAAAAAATATTAGACTTTAATGTCTCAGTAAGGTCTCTGTAAATTTTCATCCCATAAAACCCTGTAGATCGTCCACACTGCCCCTGTCAATGTGTGGTTTTTTTCACTCTCCATCAGCACGCTGTGTAAACGCTGTGTTTTCTGGGCGTGTCGCAAGCGAAGCTGCTCACCACACCTCTGTGCGGAAGCGCATACCTTTTTTGTTGTTGTTGTTTTTTTTTTAAATTGGCTCCATGGATACGAGCCACCGCACGGTTACGATACAATAGGTGGCAGTAGTGCGACATTGAGAATGCAATCCACCGCAATCCTCCACAGAAGAAGAAGACCCACTACAGAACTGCACGACATTAGCCAGCTGATTCGTAGCGTTGTAGAACCATACGTCTACGATCCCGAATCTGACCCTGAAGCTGAAGAGGAGGCTGTTGAAGTCGCCACATTTCGGCTGATGCAAGATGTGTCTCATTGGTAATGTCGCATTTACTTTAATTTAATTGATTTATGTAATTTGCAAAGCGACTAGCGGTTGCTAATGCGTATGCTAAATGGCGTGTGCAGCTTCAATATTCACAACACGACTTACCTGGAAAACTCTCGTTAATAGATAACACTACTTTAGCTTACATTATTCAAATAAATAAGTTTGAGAGCATAGCTGAAATAATATAAATACATTTTACATTTACACATTTCACTGTTTTTGTCTTACTTGTGCTGCTGCTCTGACAATTTTATTTAAAAAATGTGCATTAATATTTAGAGCAATCACTGCATGACCTTCCTGGGGACAAAAAGCATTGGTTCAAAATATATATTGAATTAACGTATTTTTACTGCTTTTAATTGTTTTTTGTCATTCTTGATAATTCTGACAGTAATATGTCTTTGTATCTGAAGTTGTTACAGGTATCTAGTCTACAGAGGCTAGTGAGCTGGTGCTGAGGATTCCTGGGGTGAAGGATCTGAGTTGCCATCTCTTCATGCTTGGGTTGTAGATGAAGGCAGTTTCCTGATGGATAAAACACTAAAATACTCATAGTATGATTGATGTAGACCACCTGTAGAATAACTCCTTTACCATTTGAGTAAAAATGTGTTTTTTGTGAGTGCAACACTTATTAAGAATTTTTTTATTTTATTTATATATAATTTATATGCTTTTTATTTATGGCCGCTTCAACTTTATAGCTTACCATATTAGAAAGAGAAAAACATGTAATTTCAATACTATGATTTCCTAAATAAGTGTTTTACCTTCAGAAACAGAGTTTAGTGAAATACATAATAGTTAAAGCCAACTTTATTGTAAACCAAAAAAATACACCACTACTCCAAAGCTAGAACAAACTGTTACCTTCACACTACAATGTGCAATGTATAGGTTACTGAGTTAATTAAGAAGTCTGGGGGTTTGAGGTCAGAAGCTTTTGCAGGGCCTTGCAGACGAAATGCATGAAAGTAGGGTAAACAGGGAGATGTGGTGATCCTTGTTCTCATCACTATTTGGAAGACTGAGCGGAAGCAGTCCTCTACCAGATGGAAGCTGTGGCTGTCCTCACCATCACCTCATCAAAACAAAAGGTACTGCAATCAGAATTGTAGATTAGTGAAATATTCATTATTATGCAGGTCAAAACCTTCTCTAATGTAAGAACACACAATACCAGACAAAAAATTAAACCAAACAAGAGGACAGGCCTGTCTGTGCTAAAAAAACAGATAAACAGTTGTTACAATTCAAATATAAAATCTAAACAGTATATACCAATTAAAATCTTCTATTACCTATCTTACTGTTGGTACATACAAACTTACATACCTTTACTCCTGAGCTGGGCAGCAGATGTCCGTGTACCAACAGTCTGCAGTGATTTCTCTGTTTGACAGCCTCCTTGCATGTGGGCAACTGGGATTTGCCCTCCTACAGTATAGAAAAGACTGTTACATTTACTGTAAATTGTATTGGTCCTACAAATATAATGGCTATGGTACAAGCTATAGGTAACTGACCAGATAAGCAGCAGGTATTGTAGAGATGTGACTAATTAGCAACTAAGCTTGAAACACAACACAGTAATCATTCCAACTAATCATGTTAGAATTTGATAGAACAATGACATAACCCCAAATCACAAGTTGATTTAGGCTGTGACACAGGACGGGGTAATAAACATAACCGCGTTCATCTGCAGGTTCTTTTTGTAGCGATCGACCAGCTGTAGCTCTAAAGTGCAAAGGCCTAAAGGCATGCTAACGGCTAACGCAACACAAACAGGAGCGGCAGCACGTCAACAGGACAAAAGCTCGATCCACCGCTTCCTGCCTGTCGCCGATCGAAGGCCCATGGCTATTAGCTGTTCCCCACACAGGTGTGTTGTTGCACCAACTCAGAGTAGCACATTTGAAAGGGACAAAGGCTCGGTTGACTCACTGTAGCCGTTAGCGACGCTAGCGATTAGCTTGTCTCACATGTGGGTTACTGCATTTTAAACAGACCCAACTAACATATTTAGAGATCACAAGTATCAAGCACAAACTTACTACAGCGAGCTAGATCCACCGCTTCCTGTCTGTCGCTGCTGGAAGGGCGATAACGATCAGCTGTTCCCCGCAGGTGTATGCGATTACAGAAAAAGGACAGACGCTAGACCCACCGCTCCCTGCCTGTAGCCGCTCGATGCCGTTACGATAATCATTAGCTTTTCTCCACACAGGTGTGTGGCTGCAGGAGCCCACATGAGCACATTTGAAGGGGACAAAGGCTCGGTCGACTGGCTGTAGCCGTTAGCATAGCTAGCTAGTAACTTGCCCCACACATAGGTTACTACATTTTAAACGGACAAACTAACATTTTAAAACATTATAAATATCAAGCATGTACTTACTTCAGTGAGTGGATGACGGACTTTAGGAATAGGTCCTTTTTTTCCAACAGGAGCCGTGAAACAAATCCAGCATTGGACGCACCCTTGTTTGAAATGTACATACGTATAAATGCCGAGGCAGTGTTTCTGGCACCGGTCTGTTAAAAATAAAAGTGACCCACAAAGTCCTCACTTGTTGATTCCTTGGTAAAGTGAAGAGACTTTGGTGTTGGTTAGAACACCTAAGAACCGAACTATTTCTATGGGAGGACTTGGGCGCTGCCGTGCTCGTCTGTTCACGGTGAGTGAGAGGGGGAAATGGCGGAAGTCCAGTTTTGGTTCGGGATCATTGTGGGGGTGGTGGTTCAGGATTTGCAGGGAGAACTTTCAACCAGTATGACGAAACCTGGGGAACGGCCTCAGAACAGTAGATCTCTCTCTCCATTGGATGAGAAAATTTACGTTTTCAAAATGTGAAAAAAGCAGGAAATGCACTCTACCGTGCTCAGTATAGGGGGCGCTCTCCCTCCTCCTTTCTCTTTCTCTCTCTCTCTCACACACACGCACCCACACACACACACAACCCTCTTATCTCAGGTAACACGCATACACATACAGAACGCCAGACGAACACACCATAAGATTAAGTTGTGATTTGCTGAGTTATTCAAGATAGTGTTGACACTAGAGGTAATATTAATTGTTTAATAAAGCGTTCATAATTTAATTGGTCGTTGTTTGTGATTATTTGTATATGGTTTTGCAGCACTAGTGAATTGAGTCGGCTATGGTACGGAGTTCATCCTTCAACTAACTTAAATACAAATGAGACTGTATTGGCTATTCCAAATCGGTTATCGGTCCCTGGAAACAGGGTGGTGCCCCGTAAACTAAGTAATTATTAATTCAATTAATAATTATTAAATCAATAATAGTAAGTGTTTCACTTGCCAAACTATAGACATTTGTCGTATAGTTATATATATTTAAGCTAATAACCAAGATTTGTGAATCTAAATTATAGACATAATTGGTATCTCCAATCAGGAGCTATAAATCCAATTATTATAATTTGTGCTCCTCGCATATCCCCAACAATTGGTTCACGTATGATTGACTAGTTTGTTGTGAGAGAGTCTATGGTGTTTGTATGTGTTGATGTGAAGATGTGTGTTGCACCTGTGGTGGGTGTATGCGTCTGTGTTTGTGTGAGTTGGTATGCGTGTGGTGCGGTTGAAGTGTGGGGGGAGTGTGTATGACTAATTGCATTAGTCATACACACTCGTCCAGGAATCTGGGGCTCCTTCCGGGGGGGCGAGTGGACGGAGCCTTCACATTGATGGCTCTGTCTGCTGAACCCCTCGGAGAATTGACAATCTTCCAAAGTTCCTCATACTTAGCCACATACACATACATTTAGGGCCGGGGGTGGGCTCTTTCACTGGGGCCTGGGGCTGAGGCCAGTTGTGGGTGCGAGAATGTATCTGAGAGTGCATTGGTTCACGTATGATTGACTAGTTTGTTGTGAGAGAGTTTATGGTGTGTGTGTTGATGTGATGGTGTGTGTTGTACGCGTGGGTGGATGTATGCGTCTGTGTTTGTGAGTTTGTATGCGTGTGGTGCGGTTGAAGTGTGGGGGGTCCGGTTTTTCGCCCGGGGTACGATGATCGTCTGCCTGGGTGGTCTCTTTTCTGCTGACCCCACCAATTGCTGGCCTTGTGCTGCAGGCCGCAGTGGTGCCAGGGGATGAGGTCGGGCCGATGGGGTTGGCCCCGCTCCGCTCGTGTGGGGGTGGTGGACTGGGGGTGGGCCCCACTCTGCGCATGGGGGCATCTTCTGGCGGGCTCCCTACGGACCGTGGGTCCTCGGGCTCTACTCTTTCAGGCCGACCCTCCCGCCGGGGGGAGTGTTTGCCCCTGGTTCTCATGGGGCGGACAGCGTTGACCCCCGGTGGCCCGCTCTGGCCTCGGGTGCTGTCTCTGTGGCTGCTGCAGCTCTGCCTGGGGGGCTCTGTGTGGGCGGCTTGGGTCGCAACACCTGCCCTCCTGGAACTGAAGGTGTGTGGGCTCCCTGGCTGCTGGGATTCCTTCCTTTGCTTGCTGGATGGGCGTAGTGGCCGAGCCCCTCACATCACCCTGGCTTCCACAAGTGGCATTGTTCATGCACCAACGTCTGCCTCACCCTTTGGGTGAATAATGTTAAGCTACAGCCTTACTAACCTTGTAGTGGGACACTTTCCAAATCCAACTGTAAGTATTATTGACACTTATCACTACCAATATGAATAATGTGTGAATATGGAATTTGTGGTGTTGTATGTCATGACTTTTATTAAGTAGTATGGGATATGTATAATAATGCACATATGTATGTATATTGTATGTATATGTTTGTATTAGTATGTGCACATACCTTAGCACTATTATTGGTATTAGTATTAATCTCCAAGGTAAACCACAGTACAAAAATTGTTTAGTTATGAATGTGTCAGCCTAAGGTACATCCCTGCTTCTTATTTATTTTTTTTATTTATTTTTTTGCTCCGATTGTTTACTTAACAGATTTGCTTGGTTTCAGCAGCTGGTTGCACGTAAAAACGTATTAAACGTATTAAAGAGATTTTTTTGAACTGAGGGAAGAAGTGAAAGTCTTCATGGAGAATGATGGGGTGGCTGTTCCTGTGCTAAGCGACCCCAAATGGCTCATGGACTTGGCTTTTCTTGTTGATATCACATATGAGCTTAATATTCTGAACAAGAAGTTACAAGGCCAGGAGCAACTTGTCAGTGCTGCATATGACAACATTAGAGCATTCTCCACAAAGCTTGTCTTATGGAAAGCCCAGCTCTCTCAGAAAAACCTGTGCCATTTCCCAACATGCAAGGCACTCATGGATGCAGGCACACCATTCAGTGATAAAAAGTATGTTGATGCCATTTTGAAGCTACAGGAGGAATTTGATCACAGATTCTCAGACTTCAAGACGCACAGAGCCACATTTCAAATTTTTGCAGACCCCTTCTCATTTGATGTGCAAGATGCCCCACCTGTGCTTCAAATGGAGCTCATTGACCTGTAGTGCAACTCTGAACTCAAAGCCAAGTTCAGGGATGTGAGCGGAAAAGCAGACAAGCTTGGGCAGTTTTTGAGAGAATTGACCCCGGCTTCCCTGAACTTTCGCGTATGTTCAAGCGGACCACGTGCCTTTTTGGGAGCACATACTTGTGTGAAAATCGCTGCCAGGTCTCTAGCAGCAAGATGTAGGCAAGAGAGGCCATGTTCAGAAGAGCAGTTCATGTTCTTCAATGTTCCACTTATGTTCAGGACAATTCATGTTCAGAAGAAAGCTTAAAGAACTGTTAATACAGACATTTGAATCCTAATTATTATAATAATTATTATTATTTTATTTACTTATTACTGATTGATTGATTTTCTTATTAATTTCTTGTTTATTTTCTTCTAATTTGTTTATTTATTTTTTCATATTATTTTGTGTTAAAAATAAAAAATAAAGACATTTGAGAAGATTAAAATTATTTAAAAGTTTTTCTTGTGGAAACCTGATGCGGCCCAGCCTCCCGCATACACACCATAAAGCAGAACCGACTTAACCTGTCCACCAACACAGCAACATCACACAGATTTTGGATTAGCTAAATAAACCATTAAATAAACCATAAATCAAGAGGAGTGTATAAATATTTTATATATACTCCTCGTTAAAGCAAAGCTGTCCATCACAATATGGCATTCAGCGTAAGTTATGCTGCTTGTTAAACTGCTGGACAGAACAAAAAAAAAATGTCATGCTAAGATTTAACAAACCAGCACTATAAAACAAGTGGAAAACGTGTTTGCTCCAAATACCATTAAAACTGATCTAACTACCTCTATTTATTGTTTAGATCTGTAAAGGTTGTGAGATACATAGGAAATACTGGCCATTTCATCAATCTGCTATTCTATTCTTTATACCTTCTAGAGTGGTGTCAAGGAAAACAGCTGCATCCTCAATCTGTACAGCAGCTGCACTGCTTCCGATGTCTTCCAACACGTGAAGACAAAAAAGATCCTCACATCTCCCCAGCCAACTGCCCATGACTGTACCTGTTCCACTCCAGAAACTATACTTTCAACATAACTATGAATCCTACCCGTTCATTTTGTGGTCTGCATATTGAACTGTGACAGTAACTTATCCAGCATTATAGTGCTGGTGCATTGGTTTAAAAATAAAGTTGGCTTTGACTATTGCTGTTTCACTGAACTATTTTTGTATGTATATACCTAATGAGGGAAAACAGACAAATGTTTTATAATATTTCAGCTTTTATTGAGGTATTGCCAAAAAAACAATAATTTAGGTATTTCACAGGTGGTCTAAGTCCAACATAGGTGCCTTGTCCCTCAGGAAACACTGCCCTGATCCAGACCAGGGAAGGTGGGATGACTTGGACTCTTTGCCCTAGAAGTCCACAGCACCAGCTAACAAGACCTCTAGGCTAGATACCTGCAACAACTTGAGATACACACAGACATAGTACTGAAAAAAACAATAACTACATTTCTATTTGTTATATATTAGCACTTGATATATCATACGCCTTACTAAAAGCAATTAAAAAATTATTAGGTCAATATATATTTAGAAACAAAACTATGTTTGTAAACTAGAGTTCCCAGGTACATTATGATTAATCTGTAAATAGTAAAATGTTCTAAAGTTTTTTATGAATTTCTGAGATACTGATTTATACCATGCATGTGTAATTGTCTGATATACTGTATATTAAATGTGTTCTGTAATTAATACACATTCAATCATACTGGCTCCAGTCCTGGATCATTAACCATACATGACAGTAGGCTTGGCAATTAGTTCAGGCGTTTTGAGGTAAGATTTATCAAGATTTTAATTTATTAATAAAAGTAATAAACACATGCAATATCTTGAAAGCAATAGTTGCTGTCACACCATGCCTCTGTAAGCATTCACTGTTCCTACATTGGCACTTAGTGTCACGGTCTGGACTCACTTCCTGCTTTATTTTCTTATACTTCCGGTTTTGTCTTGTCACTTTTGTTTTAGCTTTACTTTGCAGTCACATGATATCACCAGCTGTACTCCATCAATCATTACTCACCTGTGTTTCTCATTAGTATTTAAGCACCACCTCTCAGCCCAGCACCTTGCCAGATTGTCTGTGTGTACTAGCCAGCATTCCAGCATTATATTTCATATCTTGTTCTGTGTGTGACCCTGTTTTTCCTGACCTTGCCATCCGCCTCACCTGTCATACCGCCTTGCCGTAAGTCTGACCTAAGCCTGCCTAGTTCCTGTTCCTCTCGGCTCCAGTGAGGACGCCGTTCTAGTTCCTGTTCCTGTCGGCTCCAGTGAGGACGCCGTTCTAGTTCCTGTTCCGCTCGGCTCCAGTGAGGACGCCGTTCTAGTTCCTGTTCCGGTCGGCTCCAGTGAGGACGCCGTTCTAGTTCCTGTTCCTGTTGGCTCCACGGTGGACGCCATTCTAGTTCCTGCCACTGTCGGCCTCGGAGAGGCCGCAGTTTCCGACGACCTCCAGGAGGAGGTCGCGCCTGTCGCAGTGCCTGCTGCGGTTCCCGACGATCCCCAGGAGGGGGTCGCGCCTGTCGCAGTGCCTGCTGCGGTTCCCGACGATCCCCAGGAAGGGGTCGCGCCTGTCGCAATGCCTGCTGCGGTTCCCGACGATCCCCTGGAGAGGGTCGCGCCCGCTGCAGTTCCTGCCAGCCTCCAGGAGGAGGTCGTTCCGGCTGCAGTTCCTGTCGACCTCCAGGAGAAGGTCGTTCCGGCTGCAGTTCCTGTCGGCCTCCAGGGGGAGGTCGTTCCTGTTGCAGCTTCCGCTGCAGTTCCTGTCGACCTCCAGGAGGAGGTCGTTCCGGCTGCAGTTCCTGGTGGACCTGCAGAGACCTTTGTTTTTGGTCCTTTGTGCACAGGAGCCGTTCCGGGAGGTGCAGGAGGTTCCTGAGGAACATTGGCTCCTGGTGATCCGGCACCAGCCACGTGCGCCTCTACATCTGGTGGCCTGGCACGGATCACGTCTGCAGAGGCAACCTCCGGTGGTCCGACCACGTCTACCTCAGTCCCTGGTGATCTGGCACTGATCACATCTGCCTTAATTCCTGGTGGCCCGGCACCGGCCACGCCTGCATCGGTTCCTGGTGGTCCGGTCCCGGCCACGCTCGTCCCAGACCCTGGTGGTCCGACCACGTCTACCTCAGTACCTGGTGATCTGGCACGGATCACATCTGCCTCAGTTCCTGGTGGCCCGGTCCCGGCCACGCCTGCATCGGTTCCTGGTGGCCCGGCTCCAGCCATGCCTGCATCGGTTCCTGGTGGCCCGGCTCCGGCCACGTCTCCACGTCTGTCCTCGTCTCTGGTTCCGGCCACGTCTCCACGTCTGTCCTCATCTCTGGTTCCGGCCTCGTCTCCACATCTGTCCTCGTCTCTGGTTCCGGCTTCGTCTCCACGTCAGGCCTCGTCTCTGGTTCCGGCCTCATCTCCACGCCTGTCCCCGTCTCTGGTTCCGGCTTCGTCTCCACGTCTGTCCCCATCTCTGGTTCCGGCTTCATCTCCATGTCAGGCCTCGTCTTCACGTCAGTCCCCGTCGCTGTTCCGGGCATCCCGCTGGTTCTCGCCTCACCTGCCTGAGGGATGGGCTGGTCCTTGGCGCATCCTGTGCCAGGGATGGCGCTGCCTCCTGCGTCGTCGGCCACCTCGGCTGGCCGGCTCCGGAGGCGACTCCCTGCCTGCAGGTCGTTGTTTCCTGCCACGACAATGGCGCGGCCTGTGCCGTTGCCGACCGCCGCGCCTTCTCAGCCCCCTAGAGCACCGCCGGTCTGGAGAGCACCAATGCATGTGTTTGGCCACTAGAGACGTCTTGTTCCGACGCGGGCCTCCTAGGACTCCAGCCTTGCCCTCGGGCACAAGATGTGCCGTCTCGGCCTGGCGGCTGCGCGGCCGTGACTCACCTCGCCTCCACCCTCCCTGAGGGAGTATCTGGACTTTGTATTTCCCCCGTCATGGACTTCACCCTCATAGACTCTGTTCTGTTTTCTGCAATTCATGCCTTGTGTTTTGTTTTTTCCCGACTCCTGTCCTCCCTCCACCCACCCTGCTAGTCCGCCTTGCGCGTTTTGGGGCTCCTGGGAATTCACCCGTGAGGGGGGAGTTCTGTCACATTCTGAGCTCACTTCCTGGTTTATTTTCTTATACTTCCGGTTTTTCGCTTGTCACTTTTGTTTTAGCTTTACTTTGCAGTCACATGATATCACCAGCTGTACTCCATCAATACACCGCCGCCTTTGTGTACCGACCCTTGCCTGCCTGACCACGAGTACAAATTAAACCTTTTGTCATCACCGAGCTGTGTCCGCTGTGCATGTGGGTCCGCTACCTAGAGCGCCGTGACACTTAGTTACAGACAAATACGGCAAAATATAAGCTGCAGCTGAAGATCCCATTATACAAAAATTATTTTCACACAGCAGCAGAACGAGAAAGAAAAAAACATGTAAAAATGAGTCTATATTAGTTTATCAAGCTATGCTCCCAAACAAGCTGTAGTCATGTTATGAATATTCTGTTGTATTAATTCAGGCTGCTAATTTGCAACCATTAGTATTAGCGTTAGTAGCTAATCAAGTTGCGTATTATATAAATCAAATTAAATTAAACGCAAATCTGCCAGTTTTACGTACCTTGCGCCAGTCGAAGTGTAACCACTTCACCAGCCTCCCATTTGACTTCAGAGTCAGATTTTGGATCAAACATATGGTTGAACTCCACTACGAGGACAAGTTAGCCAGTTTCACTGTTGGATTCAGTGACCGTGATGTTTGATTCCCGCGGCGGATTACGGCTATGCGCTTCCTCAAAGGGGTGTGGCGATCAGTTTAGCTTAAAACACACATTTTCAGACGGGCCGTGTGGGCGATCTACAGCGCTTTTTGGCATGAAAAGTTACAGACACTTTACTGAGACATCAAGGTCCAATTCTTTAGCAATGTGGAGCATGAAAAAAGCGTGTGCATGGACCTTTAATGAAAGGAAATGATGCTTGAGTGTTACAAGCTTGTTTTGCAACTCTAGCAGTCGCTACCAGATATAAAACGATAATATTTAGAAAAGAGCGGAGAGTAACGCTGTACACACACAGCAGCAGCAAACCTCAGTAACCAGAAGTGACGCGATACGCTTACTGTCAGTCAGCCAATCCCCAGCAAGCTCAACAATGTGGCCAAGGAGTGTGGAATGAGTGTGGAATGAGTGTTTATCACTTCTAGACATTTTGTCCACAGACCAGCCTATCACAGAGTGCATCTGAGAATCCATCACTTAATTCGCAAAACTGAGCATGTTTGCGTAATTCTGCTATATATTCTGTAATGCTCACGTTTTGTTCAGGTCTGGTTCACTATGGGTTTTGGGCTCAGGTGATTTTTTTAGTGTGTTTACAAAAGTTTGGAATGTCTGCTCTGATGGCTTTGAAGGGGCTAATAAGTTACGTAGCAACTTGTACATTTTTGCACCCATCAGGCTGAGAAATGTCAGGACTACTTTCTAATCACTGATGCCGTTTGCCGCAATGTAGAGCTCCACTCTTATACTCAAATATACGCATCCCAGTCTTCATTAGCACTGTTATATTCCTCGATTTTACTGACCCAGGCCATTTTCCTGTTAGCGGCTGTGCAGTTACTCACTCACACGTGCCTATGCGTGCACTTGCTGGTCACTGTTCGTCAACTTTGGCTCCTGGGACGGCTGGCTTGTCCTTGTCAGAGGCTCTAGGAACGGACAAGCGTCTTGTTTTTCCAGCCACCAACAACAGATAAAGAAAAGAGGGTTTTGACTGAATGAGGAATCTGTGGCTTTTTAACTGTCTGCTTTGATTCAAAATAAAAGGCTGCTAAACGACTTGAACGATGTCTTGGAGATGGAATGAATGATAATGTCTCTGCATAGAAAATATGTGGTCGTTTTGGTGAACCCCCATTTGAAAATCTGTGAAGTTTTCTTTTAAGGAAGCTGCTTCAGGTCAAGGAAGAAGCCTACAGAAGTGGTGACCGGTCCATGTACAGGCCGGCCAGAAACAGGCCTACAAAGGAGGTCAAGGCAGTGTGGTGGAAATTTCCCATAAAAAGGCAGACAAGAGAGTTGTCTTTTGTGAGATTTTTTATAAAGCAAAACAAAAACATGGATGTTGATCGTGCACATCAACAAACCAAAAACCAGCTGTGGAGATCAGTGCATACACCACGAAGGTGTGGTGTATGCACTGATCACTGGTGTCTGACTATCAGAGAAGAAGGAACACTAAGTCTCAACAGACAGAAAGACACAACTCCCCAGCCTTGGATTTGGGAGCGTGAGTCTAGAGTCTATCGCATTGAACAATCTAGGTGAAATGTCAAATAAATAAAACAGAAGTAAGACAAAACACAAGATAATAATTGCACAACATAAGTCATAAATCATATAATAACTGCATTGAATAAGGAAGAAACTATTTTTCCCATAACAGCAGCTAAAGGCAGCTACGGTGAGAAACTGCCGAACAGCTTATCAATAAATGATTCTGACCTGCAGCACCTCACCAAACCATCTCCACAACCTGAGGCTAGCAAATGCTATCCTAACCTACCTACCTAAACATCTTCTACTGCCGGTTTGAAGTGGAGTGGAGCTATTTGGGAGTTTGGCGTGTGTCTGGCCCTGGAGAGCGGAGCTAGTCTGGAACCTGGCTCTGCGAAATGCAATGCCTTGCTTCCTAGGTGCATTACTCCACACTTATCCACTTAGGTCTGTGAGAGGCATCCTACTGATGGAGGGATTAGGGGAGCTACTTGGAGGTAGTCTAACCCATCGTCCCTCCCAAAGTAGGATGCTCTTTAGTTTTAATTGCATTAATCATATACATTCATCCAGGATTTTGGAGGCTGCCCCCAGGGGGTCCAGTGGATAGAGAGAGGTCAGACTGGGGGAGGCCTACCCTACCAATGAATGAGAAAAAGTAAATGGTGTTTATGAGGGAGAAAATGTTTCTTTTTTATCCTATGCTCTTATCATACAGTTTGTGCCTTGATATGATTACATCAGTTTTATATATTTCATATTTCCCTCAGACTGCTCTATGGGTCTGTGATGGACTGGCGACCCATCCAGGGTGTACCCTGCCTCTCACCCATAGCCAGCTGGGTTAGGCTCCCCACCCCCGCGACCCCGCATATGGGATTCAGCGGCTTGGAAAATGGATGGATGGATGGATGCTCTATGGGTGTTTCTGTCTTTGACCCTCTGTAACTGGCTCCTATCTGGCTCCCAAACCAAGGGCGAGGAGCTGTGTCCCTCTTTGTGTTTTGACTTTCCATCCATCCATTTTCATCCGCTTATCCGGGGCCGGGACGCGGGGGCAGCAGTCTGAGCAGAGAGTTCCAGACTTCCTTCTTGACTGGACACTTCCTCCAGCTCTTCCGGTGGGACCCCAAGACGTTGCCAGGCCAGCCGAGAGACGTAGTCCCTCCAGCAAGTCCTGGGTCTTCCTCCTCCTACCGGTGGGACATGCCGGTAGGAGGCATGTCCCAACGGTAGGAGGCCCATCGAAAGGAGCCAGTTGAGGTGGCTCGGCCATCTGGTTCGGATGCCTCCTAGACGCCTCCCTGGGGAGGTGTTCCGGGCATGTCCCACCGGTAGGATTTTTGACTTTCATTACTCTTTATTCTCAGATAATGAGACTCCAGCGGTACAGATGGTCGTGGAAAACATATTCTGTTATGGCTTCTGAGATGAGGTGGTAATATGCAATTCGATTGGACCAGAGCAAGACATTCCACCCTGCCCAGAGAAAGGGATAAAGGGCATAAGCAACTTTAGGATTGTGTGATCCTTGCATGACACCTTTGTGGTGTATGTACTGATCTCCCCAGCTGGTCTTTGGGTTTATTAATTGTGCACATCAATGTTTGTTTGTGTGTGTCTATGTATGTGGTGCGGTTGGTGTATGGGGGGGTCTTTCCTCTGCTTAGGGTGCATGGATCCGCTGCCTGAGTGGTCTCTTCTTTTGCTAACTCCACTGCCAGCCTGATTTTGCAGACCCGACATGGCGCCAGGGGATATGGTCGGGTTGATGAGGTGGGCCCCGCGTTTCTCTTGTGGGGGTGGCGGACGGGGGCAGGTCCCTCTCTGGGCGCGGGAGCTTCTCCTGGTGGACTGTGGGTCCTTGGGCTCCATTCTCTGGGCTGACCCTCCCCCTGGGGAGGTCCTCCCCAGGCTTTTCATCTAAAATTCAATTTTAGAGGAGTTGGACCCATAAATTTATTCGTTGTTTGTCTATATTCATTAGATGAAGATCTAAGCAGGTTTCTTGACAAAAGGGCTCTCTGACCATGTCCAAAGCTATACATCCAACTAACTTTTTTCTTAATTCTGTTGACAGGGATGAATCTGATGATGAACAAAATGCATGACTGAGTAAAAACAAGCCCAGACACTATGTCAACACAGCTTTAATACTTGACACTACAGTTACTGTAGTGTTGGTTCTGATCCACGTCAGGTTTGAAGCGAGGGCTTAGTTACAGGCCGGCACTTGGAGGCAGTCCTCCTTCTCAAACTTCTGGTCCGGTGGCAGGTCTCCACAGTCAGCAAGCGGTGTCCCAAAGAAGTTGGCCGGCTCCTTGTTGATGCCGATGGTCGGCCTACAAACACACACATTCACCCAGGTCAAGCTGGCTCAAGCAGATCTTGGTCGTGGTGGACCAGAACTCACCGGTAGTCCTTGTAATCGGGTTTACAGATCCTTTTCCTGAATCGTTTGGACTTTCCACCACATGCAGGTTTACACAGAGTCCATGACTCCCAACCCTCCCAGTTGCCTTTTACTGTAACGATAAAATGAACCCTGCTTTGTTCTGATTGAGACTCATTTAGAGTCAGAACCAGCATGAGACATACTGTAGCAACCGCCCACGTCGTAGCACACTCGACTCTCTGTCAGGTAGTCTCCGGGGCAGATGGTTCCGTTGTGAGCTTGGTGGAGACACTCACGCTCCCGGGTCTGGCTGCCTCCCAGCTGCTTACAGGTGATCACCTTCCGGAACACATTAGCACACTTTCCCCAGGGCGACCAGTCGGACCACACTCCATTAACTGCAGAATCAGATCATTACAATCATGCTTATGTTCATTAGTGATCAGTGCTGCTCGGGTTCTGCTTGGTTCCCTTGCTTGTACCTGGACAGTGGACGTTGGTTGAACAGACTTTGCTTCTGCGTTCTTCTCCAGAACACGGTTTGCCACCGTGGTTGGCAGCCGGGCTGTCGCATCTCCTCGTTGACACCTGAGCACCGACACCACAGGTAACGGGGCAGGGGGTGAATGGAGCCCAGGAGCCCCAGACTCCATCCACTGGTGGAGACAGACATACGCGCTTGATGCTGAGCCGTGAACTGGGCCTGCAGAGCTGCCGTGAAGTCGGTACCTGCACAGTGATGGAGGTGCTGGCACTGCTCCACCTGCTGCCTTTCACCAGCACACGCTCTGCCAGCCGGGCTGGATGAAGGAGCTGGGTTAGTGCAGAACCGAAAGCGAGTCCTGCTGGGAATTTGGCTTGGAGAGACACAGGAAGCTGAACACTCACTCCAACCGGACCAACCAGACCAGAACCCGTCAACTGTGGGAGACACAAGCAGTGAGCCACAGCTGTAGAGGACCTTCCCTCTGGTATGAACAGTTTCTTACCAGGACAGAGATTCTGACATGTTCTGGTCTGGGCATTTGGACCGTCACAAAACCGACCCCCGTAATTGGGCGCTGGGTTATTACATGTTCTGGTTGACGTCTGCAGCCCCTCCCCACAGCTTGTGGAGCACGGTCCATAGGACGACCACGGAGCCCAGTTGCCGTCCACTGCAGAGAAGACCAGTCACAGTACCAAGTGGGCTCAGTAGGACTTGATTCGTTTTAACTGGATCTGGACAAAACCAGCTGATGTGTCACCTGGACAGTTGGGCAGTTCGCTGCACGGAGTGGCCTGAACTTCGTCTCCTGGACATGTGTCACCTGGTGGTACCGTATCACTAGAAGGAGGGGGGTTGGAGCAGGACCGCTCTCGCTGTTTAGAGGGAGTAGTGCCGCGCTGGTCATCAACGCACGGACCAGAACACTTTCCCCAAGCGGCCCAGCTGGACCAACCGCCGTGGACTGAGAGTCAGGCGGGAGAGAATCAATTATGTGTAAAAGCAAGGGGTTCTGACTGGTGGCTCACCTGGACAAGTGTTCTGTGGGGGGCAGTTCTCCGTCTCCTCTGAAGGCCCGGTGCAGGCCCAACGGCACTCTGCGCTGCTGGAGCAAACTCTCCTCCTGGTCCTGACGCCGCCTTCTCCACAGCTGATGGAGCAGGATGACCAGGCGAGCCAGGACCCCCAGCCCTTATCTGCACACAGAGCACAACAATGCTACAGCAAAACTGGTGGCTCTGGCCCAGCTGAGGGTCTATACAGGTCTATACCTTCACAGCACATGCCGCTGCACGGTTGCGTCTCCAGTTTGTCCTGCGGGTTTGAACACTGCACCTCCCCGGCGCTGTAGCAGGTGCGCTTCCTCTGCCTTACCCCGGTTTCACACAGGGCTGTACAGTGAGACCACGCCGACCACTCGGACCAGGTCGGAGGGCTGAAAGCACACAGACACACAGTGACCCTTACAGAACTCACCACAGGCATGCAGCCTCCATACTGACCCACAGGACTGACAAACGCCATCCGCTGCCTCATAGCCATACTGAGGGTTCTGACAGCAGTCATCTTCGACCACATCCCCGATCTCTTCGTTGCACTGACCCAAAGTCGGGTTGAAACGTGCGAAACACCGCACACACTCTGCAAACACACACACAGAGGTGTCACATTCACAGTGCATCTAATCCATTCGGAGTCTTTAGGCAGAAAAACCTTCTGATATGGCCCACTCCAATCCTGGGTCCCTTGTGGGTATAGGAGGGAGTGAGAGGTTGAATGATGCTGGGATGGGCTTCAGAATGGACCCCCTTATGAGGATATGTGCTAATCCTGTATGATTACAGAGATGAGCAGCACACCTGGTTCTGGTTGCTTAGTTTGTAGGGTTAGGGTTAGGTTTAGAGCCAGTGGCTCTGGCCCAGTGGCCAGAGCAAGCAAGTGTTTGCCTTCGATTCCTGGACAGGCTACTCAGTTAGTAGAGCATGTTGTGAAACACTGACGTTTCACAACTTCAAACTGTGTCGGCACATATGAAGTATAGTAGTAGTAGTAGTACTTAGAGATTCTTTTTAGTTGTTGGTAGTATATAGTAGTTAATAATACTTAGTACTTGGTAATACTTAAGAACATTGAATGTGTCTGTCTTGACACTTTGTGGTTTATCTCCTGTACCGTTTCTGTAAATACAAACTAAATGTCTTATCTTCATCTCTCGTCCTTCTTTTCAACAACTCAAACTCTGTTCTCCACTTTTTATAATATCCTACAAACTAAGCAACCAACTGAACATTTAGACTGACCTGAACGCTCCACAGGAAGCAGCAGCATGGCTAGAAGCAGCAGAACCTCCATCCTGCTGCTGTGAGGACTAAACGCTGAATGGCTCTTTCCTCTGACTCCAGCTATGACAAACAGCTGGCTCCTGTCCTTTTATTGGTTAGTGGATTTGGGGTTAGAGGTGTAGCAGACATGTGATAAGAACAAGCTGTTGTATGTGATGCAACATCTGCCTGAGCAAACATGTAGCCGGTAAACAAGCAGCCGTAGACTGTTGGACTTGAAACTCAAAAAGTCACCACACTTTTAATCTGTGAGTCATACTAGAGGAAATGAAGCCTCAGGAATATTCTATTAATATGATTAGTTATGTTGTAATAGTCCTCATCGTAACTTAAGACACAGCTGCATAGGTTAAAGTAGCTGTGCAGCTATATAATACAATTTATTGTGGTAAAGTCTACAAAAGTAAAGTAACATGACGCTGCTCCAGTGTCCCAGTCCTACTGGGATCTGATCAAAATCCAAGATGGATGCAGGACAACAATGTGCACATCCACAGTTCACTAGCTCACTTTAACATCTTAAGAAGAACATAATTTTTTTGTTATTAACAATGAAATTTGTTCTCCCCGTCTACTGGGGAGCAGTTAGTAACCCTCACCCACACAGGGCGCCTAGGGGAGCTACTTCAAGGACACACCTGGTGTCACGATCGCAATTATCACTAAAATGGCGGACCCACATGCACAGCCCAGGAGACGTCGAGGTGAGTAGGAAGAACTTTAAAACAACGTAGTCACAGGTACAGGCGTGGATCAAAACTAGGTAAGCAGAGAGGCAGAGGTACCCAGGGAGTAGACAGGTGGATAATCATAAACAGGAAAACAGGTCAGACACAATCGAGCGAGGCTACAGTACCAGAAAGATTGATACAAAACTCAGGTAACATGGTCAGGTAACAGGCAAGACGGTAACAGGCAGGCTAGCAGGCTAAACAAGAAACACTGGAAGAGGCTACAAAAACTCACGATCTGGCAGGGAACAAAGGTAAGTGCTGGTGGCTATATACTGAACTAATGACCTAATTGTAAACTGCTGAATGGTCACGTGACTTAAAGCATAAAAAAGGGGGGGCCACAACAAACAACCCCCCAAAAAGACTTAGGCAGAAACCAGACAGCCGAAACAAAATTCAGAACAGTGTCCAGAACAGAGTCCAAACGTGGCAAAACCATCACAAAGTCTCAAACATGAGTCCAAGCGTGGCAAATCCAACACAAAGTCCACTCATCCTCTCAAGGAGGAAGAAGGCGAGGTGAGACCCAGCAGCCCTTGGGCCAGGAGAGCACCACCAGTGTCCAATGACGACAGAGTGCACCCACCGGCCCACAGGGACCGGCAACGTCTTCCAGGCGGACGCCCATCTAGGGAGCTGAAGCGTGGAGGAGGTCGCCGACTAAGGAGGCAGCACCACCCTTGCGGCAGGAGGAGCTGGGGGTGAGGCCACCAAACAGGCAGACGAGATGGCTGATCCGGGACCAGAGACGAGGGACGAGCCAGGGACGAAGACAGGCGACGAGCCGACAACCAGAACCAGAGATGAGGGACGAGCCAGGGACGAAGACAGGCGATGAGCCGGGACCAGAACCAGAAACGAGAGACAAACCAGGGACGAAGACAGGTGAAGAGCCGAGAACTAGAAGAGAAGAGACTAGAACGAGAGACAAGGACAGACGAGGCGCCAGAGTAAGCACCAGAGCTGAGGACCGTCGAGGCGCAGTGGGCAGAACCAGAGACGAGGACAGGCGTAGAGCCGAAACCAGAGACGAACCCAGACGTGGAGCCGGAGCGGACGTGAGCCTCAAGCGGACCCCTCTACGGGGCCGACAGGGCTGCGAGCGGCCCTTCTTTGGGGCCGACAGGGCTCCGAGCGGCCACTTCTTTGAGGCCGTCAGGGCGGCGATTGGGGCAGGCCGAGGTGCTGCGACATGCTGAGGTGCTGCGGCTGGAGCAGACTGTGATGAGGCAACGGACAGGGGTTCTGCGGGTGGGACGGGCTGAGGTCCTGGGACTGGGATAGGCTAAAGGAAAAGCTCAGAGCCCTCGGGGTTCTGACCTGTCCCCCTTCGACTTTGGCTGGGACACAGACGGCTGGTGCCTGACTTCCTCCTCTCAGGGATCAGGACAGGGACTGAGAGCGAGTCAGTAACATCGGGGCCACCTTGAGCCTTCAGCGCCTTACAGATCTGGCGTCCCTCGCCAGGAGCCAGCACGAAGGTTGGTGGTGCTGTCAGAACATAGAATGAACGACGTCCATGAGCCACAAAAATCACGATCTGGCAGGGAACAAAGGTGTGGTGGTGGCAGTGCTGGTGGCTATAAACTGAGCTAATGACCTAATTGTGAACAGCTGAGTGGTCACGTGACTTAAAGCATAAAGTAGGCAAAAGGCATGGTGGAACAGAAACTGGAAATACCTACAAAATAAAGCAGACAAAAACCCCAGACTGTGACACCTGGAGCTGGAACTGTGACCTTGTACTTCCCAAGCTGTGCTTTACTTACTGAGATACCAGGCCACATTGTTGGGATCTGAGTTGGTAGTTGCTTTCAAGCTTTTATTTTAGTTCACTCACTTCCTGTTTGGTCTTGCCTGGTAGTAAGCCTGGGTTTCATGGAAGTAACTCGTCTCATTTTCATTACTGTTTCATAGTTTTCTGTTCCTGTACCAAGCAAATGCTAATGCTGGCCAGGGTTACCATGTATGACATTTAGAACAGAGTTTATACTTCAGCAAAATTGGCATTATTGGTATTAAAGCCAACAAAAGTAATGTTTGAAAAAGTTTCTTCAACATGTCATCTGATTTCTCATTTCTGTGGCGTCGATGGAGCAGGAGTATTGGTGTGTGCGATGGTCCTCATCGAAGCCCAACTTCTACAGACTACAGACAGATGTCGAGATGGCTTTGAACCTGGAGGAGAGGAGAACCAGACCCAGGACCAAGGCAACCATTAAAAAAAGGAATCCCTTATTCGGGGGAGGCTGAACGGGATCATGATGTGACCTGACCCTGGGGGATCATAGTGTTTTACCAGAGACCTGGCCCACACACCACCCTCTGCATGAAGAGGACTCATGCTGACCTATCTTTCAGCCTTCCTCTGTGAATTTCGCTGGTTGGGCAGCTTGGTGGTACAATGATGTTGTTATTACAGTAAAATCTTGTGTTGACGCTTAATTCTTCCTGTAGCAATTCCAAATGTGACTTTACCATCTGTGGCACAACTCCAGGGAGAATATAAATGTGATGCTGGACAGAGTAAGGATATAACTGGCTGGGATCATGGGGAGACTGATTCCATGACCAACAAAGGTGATGTCAACATTGTCACAGTGATTCCCTGACCCTGTGTACTCCTATTTTTCGTTTTGTATTGTACTAGGTCTTGCTTTGTTCATTAGCCAATCGCAACAAATAACAACAAATTACTCTACAACAAATTTGTTGTCTTATTAATAATTTTAATTTCTAGCATATTCCATGTGTACTGCATGTTAGTTCTAGTTCCTAGTTCTTGGTCTCACTTTCTTACTTCTTTAAATTCTAAAAAAATTTAAAAAAAATTTTAGATTGTAAATGAAAATGTTTTTTTTTCAGATGAAACCCAGTTCATTGTTGAGCGGGTGAGGCAGTATACAGTAAGTTAAACCTGTTGTTTAGTCTGATTCTCAGACCACAGATCAGATGTGGTCTGTGGTTTAGTTTATATTCATATTCAGCCCTAGTAAATTGTCCAAATCTATCTTTTTCAAACTGTTCAAACAATTTTAAAATACTTAATAATTCTTTGTTGAACATCTGTTGCTGCCCCTCAGTCAGAGCTGAGCCTCAGGTTTCATGGAGCTGCATGATTTGACTTTCTGTTGGCTGGTTAAGATTCAGATGTTAACAGAAACAAAAAAAAAACTCGTACACGAAGATAAACTGTTATGATGTTGGACTATGGTCAGACGTAAACTTGTTTTAACCAGAAAATTCTGACCAATCTAGTGGAAAACACTGACATCAGTGATCAGTTTTTATTGCTGGTATTAAATAATAAACATGCTTTAGAACAGGTTTCACTTTGTTTGCTTTAAACAAAAAATGTTCAAAGATCAGTATTTTTGCTTGTGAACTGTGAACTGAACTAAGTTCAGTTTACAGTTTGAATGCTAACAGGAAACCCCAATGTAGTTAAATAAACTTCAGTCAACCTAAATGTTACGTACGAGACAAATGGAGACTAGGAGCTGTGCTCACCGTGAGTGAGAAACAGGCTGCTAAGGCCTACAAACGAGAGTGGAGAACTCAAATGCATCGACTGAGACTCAGATACAAATAGTTTAATAATAACTAAATAAACACAAGCAGGATAAAATAACTTGAAAAAAGGGCAGTAATAAACACAAATAACTAAACTAAAAATCACTGCCATGCAGCAGCTGCTTAATAATTCAAAACTAGAAACAACACATGGACTAGACAAACCTTGACTGGAGACAGGCCAGGCACAAGATCGCACGACCGAACAGAGGTAACATCCATGTAACATCACTAACAAACAGACAAAATGGATTCAAACTAGGAACTTAAGTACTAAATACACAGGTGGAAATAATGGAACTGATTATAAGGCAGGAAACAATTAGATAGTGACATCAAAGACACAGGACTAAAACTCAAAGTTCCCCCTAGCAGGCCGGACGAGCGAACCATAACAATAAAAGCTGCTGCAGGTTTAAGAATAGCTTGACAATGTCTCCTCTTCAGTTTCCATCTGGGTCTTTGCTCAGCAGCTTCTCTTTCACTGAAACACAGAGACGGTGGTTAAACAGACTCAGATCAGAGCACATCGTGTGTCTGTGGACATGTGAAGGCCACGCCATGGGCTCACCATGCAGCTGTGTCCTGGCACAAAGGTCACTCCTTTTCCTGCTCTCTCTTGAGATCCATTGCTACTGCTGCTGACAGAGCTTTTCCTCATGATTCCTGAACCAAATTCATATTGTAAATTCAGCTGTTGATTGTTTTTGCTTCCATCCACTGTGACGCAGCCTCCCACCTGCAGGCGGCAGCACATCTAGTTTCTGCAGGTTGTTCTTGCGAGGAGCAGGGTAGTTCAGGCTACTCTTGGAGAGGCGGCGCTGGCGGTGGTTCAACATGACGGCTGCAGAGACAATACCTGGCGGTGGAATTTTACCTTTCTTTACATACAGCTCCTCAATCTCCTGCTTCTGACTGGCCTGCAGTCTCTGCACCTCCGTCAGGTGTCTGTGAGGAGACGTAAATAAGGTTTAAAGACATCATCCTGAGGACCCAACCTTGGGTCTTCTTTTACTCCGAGTCTCTATTTGTGTAGGATTATAAGACCTTTGGCGCAAGAATAACCAATCAATCTAAAAATCACCTTTGACGAAGCTTCTGTAGCTCCTCCCACATCTCCTCATTCTCACTCTCTGATTCATCAGAGCTGACGAAAGGTGCACAGTGGCTCAGCGATTGGTTGAAGCTGCTGCTCATCATGGGGCTTCCAGACGAATCATCCGTCTGACTCTCACACCCTTTCTCTTTCTGGTTTTTCCCCCTCTTCCTCTTCTCGAGTCCCCCCGTGTTGTCAGGGTTACCCCCATGGGTGGACATTCTATTGCTGCTCTCTGAATCACTCTCCTCCACGCCGCTGTTTGAGCTTTCTGTTTGTTTCTTGTTGAAAGGGGGTGGAGAGAGGGCAGTGGGAGTGGTGTGGCTGAGAGGACGCAACTCCTGATGGGAAACGTCTTTAGACGATGTCACCTGGAAACGACCAACCTTGAAGACCAAAGGTTTTTTCACTACAAATAAAGAATGAAGAAGTTTGAGAACCAAGCAATGCTACAGGTACACTGTCTGTAGAGAAGGCAGCCAATCAACAGCAAATTGTTTGTCGCATAGCATCACACAGAAGAAAACCAAGAAGAAAAGATTTGAACAAAAGTCTAAAATGTTTTGAAGTCAGATGTCAAAGTGTTGAGTCTATTTCTATCCAGAACCATTACCAAAATGAACTGCAATATCCACCTTAAACTAACTCCAGTATGTTTTAGTTAGATATGTCCACAAAGCCAAAACCAAAGCACCAAGAGGTGGCTAAAAGATAGTGTAAGAAATCTAAGTCTTACCCTCCTGAATGGGAGACAACCTGGGTGACAGGGAGATGGCGGTGGACACCTGGACACAATCATAGTCAAGTCAGCACTGAATCAGTAGATGTGTCATTTTAGACCATTAAGTTATGGAAAAAACAGGATCAGGTTCAGGTTCATGATGAATGTCTTACTTTGTTGTGAGGAGGCAGTGCAGGAGGTGAGGGAGGAGCTGAGGAGTCACACAGTTTTCTGGGCCTGGGAGCACTGGTCATAATGGGAAAACTGGTGACACTTGAAATCCCATTGAGACTGGGGGGACTATTTAAAAGGGGATTGCTGGTTGAACTGGGAGCACTGGCTGGATTTGGGACCCAGTTGGTAGCAAGGAGAGTCTCAGGACCTGTGAACCAGATAAAGATTGAGTGGCTAGGTTCTAATTCATGTTTGTGAATCAGTTTCCAGAACAAAACCTTCTAGACTTTGAAAGTCAGAGACACAGGATGTAGGTAAGATAAACAGATTGGTCACATGGAGCTGCTGGTTGTAAGCAAGTGTGTGACTCACCACTAGGGGGCGGAGCTTGTCCTAACTTCACCACCATTGGACTGTGACGCTGCAATAAACAAATAAAGAGATAAATTACTGCATCTGCATCTAGTAGACATTAAAAGACGTCTGTGATAACTGTTGGATGAACAGGTTTACTGTCTTCCTATTCAACTTGACTCTGACACAATTAGAACATTCCAACAAGTGTTCCACAGGGATCGATGTGTTGTCATGTGTCAGTCATAGAAACAATCTTAAAATGAGATTAAGATTAAGATTCCCGCTTTCTGATTGGCTCCTTCCTGCTCCGCATATGAGGGCTAGGTTATATCCTAATCAAAGCCCAGTAACAGCCGAGATTAATGACCACCTCAGGTGTTGGAAGGAGGAGGTTCTAATGAATCACCGTTGTGTCAACAGAAATGTAAAGTGAATTAGAGGTAACATTACTCATTCGTTCATTCATTTTACAAAGCTCAACAGGATGTTGTTCAGGAAGTGCAGGTAAATCCAGTGAACATCCACCTGTCCCTTCAAACCCTACCTGAGGTGTTTCTGTCCAACTGGTTGGTGCCGCCTGCTGGATTTCTGCACCTGGACCCATCGAAAGGTTGGGGGGTTTGTAGGGTGGTTGGACAGAGAAGGCAGCAGAGAAATTGTGGTTTGTTATAGGGAATGTTGGACCCAGTGACTGAGGCACGTTGGAGGAAACAGGGTTTTGAGTAGAAGGAAAGGAAGAAGGCAGGGGCTGTGGGAGAAAACCCTGGCTGGTCCCCATGTGGAAGGACTGGGCCACACTCATTGCCAGAGACAGCACATTTGCCAGGGAGAGCAAAGACGGGTCAGAGGGCGGCCAGATTGTTGGGGAAGGGTGAGGAGCTGATGTTGAGGAGGAGGCTGTGGTGACAAGGAAAGGGTTACTGGGGACCTGGTGGTGACGTGAAGGGGAGGTCTCTCTAGGAAAGAGAGAGGGGTGAAACTGGAACTGTGAGGCAGTTAGAGGATGCTGATTTGGAGGAAAGAGGTAGGGGAGCGGAGGAGGAACATCTGGCTGGGGGTATGGGGGAGGGTAGAGATGGGGCTGATGGGTATAAGCTGGAATGAGAGAGAATATTGACATGCAGTAACAACAGCTTCTTTATTATCATCATCATCGCTGATCACTAACACAACCTGAACCTCGTGAATGTGAACTGAAAATGAAACACAACCAGTATAGAGTCAAATTAGGGTCAGATTGGATCTGTGCGTGCGTAAACATATTTGTACTTGTATACTTAGTGGGGCTATACCATGCTTACACTTATAAATTGAGGCGTTCAAATTACGCACAAATCGAAGCTAAATTTACAAGTAAAATAACGTGACCCTAAATTGCCTCCACGCTCTGATTGGCTAATGAACAAGGAAGTTGTCGAAGTCCTTTGACGTGACACAGCAGATCTTGAAAGCTCCACAAGCAGCAACAAGCTCGTCCACTGACTGATGACTTTAATTACATTTAATGATCAGACAGACATGACGGCTCATATTCATGTGTATGACGTGTGACTTTAATCACGTTGATTTGTGGAGGTGATGTAGTTACACAAACTTTAAACTGGTGTTTCTATCAGACATCAATGTACAGTAGCATTTTAGCCGCCAGGCTATTAACAATGCCATGCGATGTTATGATGCAGCTGGAGTTAGGGAGGTGGGTATGTTTGCAGTGACAGAGTAATCTGTGGATAAAGCGCCTAATGTTACCTACCTATCTGTAAGGGTTTGGTAACGTAAACCAAGCGCTTTATCCACAGATTACTCTGTTGCTAAAAGCAAACGCTACAGGGTAAGTAAACTGGTGTTCCATATGAATGCGTGACCACGTTAACTGATGACCGACTTCCAGTGAGTTGTTTTACCTGGGTAACATCCTGTTAGCTGTCCATGTCAATGCCTTGGTTTACGTTACCTCTACTGTATGTTACAGTGTGCGCTCTCCGCGACAGAGTGATCTATGGACGGAGCGTAGCGTTTAACATGTGTTTTGTGGCGTGTTTCTTGTGAACGATCAGGAGATTCTTGTCCTTTACCCATGTACCTGTTACCTGCCGGCAGGCGCCGTCAGCGCCTGAATAAACTGTGGATGAAGCGAAGCAGAGTCAGAGCAGTGCAGGTCTCAGCAGACGGTTGAAAGTGAATCCTGCGAACTAAATAAACAATTTGTCAGACCAAGCTTTCTGCCCGTGTCTGTAGTATCGGTGACATCTAGAGAGATTCTGCAGCAACACTGGGCGTCTGTCTCCTTGTAGATGACATTGATCAGTGGGAAGCACCAAGATCCTGCACTGAAATCCAAGCCTGTCTAAGAACTGCATTACATATCAGGCTGTTTAAAAGCATTGTTAAAGTAAACGTGTTAATTGTGGTCTGATAAACGATCACACAGAATCACAACAGTAGCGTTACTAGAACATACCCACCTTAACTCCAGCTGCATCATAACATAGCGTGGCATTGCTAATAGCCTATCGGCTAACATGCTACATTGACATCTGATAGAAACACCAGTTTAAAGTTTGCGCAACTGCATCACCTCTGCAAATCACGAGATTAACGTCACACTTCATACACATGAATATGAGCCGTCATGTCTGTCTGATCATTAAAAATAAATTAAAGTCATCAGTCAGTGGACGAGCTTGTTGCTGCTTGTGGAGCTTTCAAAATCTGCTGTGCCATGTCAAAGGACTGCGACAACTTCCTTGTTCATTAGTCAATCAGAATGTGGAGGCAAATTAGTGTCATGTTATTTTACTTATAAATTTAGCTTTGATTTGTGTGTAATTTTATGCCCCAAATATAAGTGTAAGCATGGTATAGCCTCACTAAGTCTACAAGTACAAATCTGGTTACGCACGCACAAATCTAATAAGACCCTAATTTGACACCATAGACCAGGACACCTATGTATGTTCTGGCACTTCTACGAGAACCTACAACAGCTCATCTGTTGGGTCGGACCACACCGACCACTATGCACCAGGAGGTAGTCTTGTACCTGATGAAGGATTAAAGGATTGTGACCTCAGCGGTCTGACTGGGGGAACAGCCTCAGGGTCTACATAGAAGTCCACCTCCTTCAAGGGGGAAACGTCTGCATCTGCAATGTCTAATAATAAACACAAAATCATGATAAAGAAGCAAATACCCTTCACACAAAAACTGGATTCAGGGTTTTCAATCTTACCTGGTAGAGACGATGAGGACAGGGTTCTGTAGAGGCCCTGGGAGGAAAGACTGGCCTGAAAAATGATAACAACAATAGTTGAAACAAGAACTATTCTGCTCAGCACCAACGGGACGCCAAGGACACGTACGGTGGACGAAGGAAACTGGGGAGTAGTCAGCTGCTGACGCATGAGTGCCTCCACTCTCTTGATGACATCGTACATGCGGAGAATGAAGGCTTCCCGCTCTGACAGCAGGATGAAGTCTCTGTGCAGCTGGAAATAGAGCAAAGTAATTTAAAAGGCATAACATAACTGAGGAAAATGTTGCCTCCTCACCATCACCGAGGCGATGTCCTCTGGATTGTCTCCATCCAGGTCAAACTTAAACGTCACCATCTTGTTGTTGTGAGTCTGCAGCTGACACTCAACCACTCGATCCACCTGGTCTGAGACCTGAACCCAACACGTGCACCATGACTAAGTAATTTGGGTGTTGGATGTGAATGTGTGGCCTAAGTCTTTACCCCTATGATTCTCAGACGAGCCTTCACTCTCCTCCTAAACTGCTTTGTACTTGCTGGTTTAGCTGGGTTGCCTTTTTCTGATTGGCCATCGTTGCCATCACTCAACCCTGAGGTCACATCAGAGTGGCTACAAACAGAGAGAAATATAAAGCAGCAAAGGTTTTCAAAACTAAAGCCTCTGTGAAGAAAGGAACTAAGCTTAAAACAGGCTCCTATACCTATCGACAGGCGAGGAGAAACCGCAGACTGACCCAAGTGGCACCTGGTCAGTACTGTAGGACACTGCGATGCTCTGGAGAAAAGGTGAGCGTAAGAGATTCAGTTTCAGGTTTTAGCTGATTCAAAGACACTTCCTGTAGGGGCCGACAAACCTAATTTGTCCAACATTACACAGGACAGCTGATACTGTGAGAAATGTGCAGAAGAGTCAGCTTATTACTGTGATATGAAGGTTTTCTGTCTGTTTCTGCTCTACAAGTATTAGTCCTGCCTCCTTCTCACCTTAGGAAACTTTAGTACAGGAAGGGGCGGGGCTTTGGACATGCAAGGCACAGGGAGGCGAGGGGTTTCTTGTGCCGCTGGAGCAGGAGTGGGGCCAGAGGACTGCTGGACGGAGTTTGTAACTAGTGGCAGCTTGGTTTCAACGTTCTCCAAAACACTTTTTGAACTGCAGGAGTTGTCAATCTCATTGTCCGCTGCCACGGCAAGAACAATACAAAGATTCACTCTATGCATTAAATGCTACACGTTATAGGTAAAACAAGTCATATTATAAATATTATATATATTGTCCTGACAGGAGTTGGAGGTGTGTTTTATTGTCTTGTCTTCCTCTGTCCTGCTGGAGATGGTGCTGACCCCAGAATCCTTTAGGCTGCTGCTCAATGATGTTGTTGTAACAGTGGGTGGGTTTTGTGATGAGGTGAGGGTAGGAGATGAAATACTACCTTTAAAGTCCTTTGAAAGAACAATCTCAATTAGTCTTATTCATACAAGCAAAGCTGTAATTAATAAATGCTACAGGTGTACAGTTTCCATGCAAACAACCTGGTTGGCCACTTGTCCACCAGGAGGTCTCAGTTTCTGATTCAGCAATTCAGGCAGTAGGTGGGTGGAGATCGAATCCTCCACTGCGTCCTTCTGGTTGTTCTGGGCTCCTTCCAGCAAGCGGCGCTGTTTCTCACGTTGACGCTTAATGGCAGTCACTCGGTGTCTGATCGCCTTGGCAACCACATTATAGTCAGCCTTACACACAAAACCCAGTACCACCTGAGAAACAGAGAGAAAACAGGTGAGACACCTGCACCTGTGACCCAGCAGGGACATGATGTTACCAGCTACCATTTCCTGGGCCACTTCCTCAGGAACGTCCTTGTACAGCTCAAACAGGAACTCGATGGCATTGTTGTCTTTGTATTTGCCATGAAGCTTCTTGTTATCATCCATACGGAGCCAGAGCTTCAGCGCCGCCTTTGAGCTGTCTTCCTCCTCAGCCAGCTCTACGTGAACACCCAGCTGTTCCTGGAAGAACCTGTGATCCAGCAGGTCCTGGACAGTGAACCTTTAATAAGAAGCAAATCCTTATCTCCCCATCTGTATCTGGAGCCACACCAGACCACAAAATTTCATAGCAAAACTAAATTAGCAAGGGTTTGTCACAAAGTTCAGGTGATTTCATGAACATCAGCTGGATGCTGCCGTGTGACATTACCTCTCACTGCTTTTGGTTCGGATGCAGCCTTCGATGATCTCCTTCAGCTCGGAGACTTGGACTTTGAAAAAACTGTCTGGTTTGATTCCCTGGAAGACAATCAATCAGCATCAGATCCTGACCAGGGACGAGACACAGACCCTACTCACTCTTGCTCAGGCTCTTACACTGGTGACCTTGCGATAGATTTGTGCGGCATTCTGGCACTCAGAGTATGGATACTCAGAGGTCGTCATCTCCAGGATGCACATACCGAAGGCGTAAACATCCACGGCCTCATCATACTTCTCATCATACATCTCTGGAGCCATAAACTCAGGGGTCCCTGCATGCATCACCAGAACCAAGATCAAGTTTCTGCTTTGTAGGCTTGACTGGATGAAGACTTTTCTTACCGATGACACTCTTGACAAACGAGGCCTTTTTGAGTGTGGCGAGGCCCAGGTCTCCGATCTTGACCGAGGCAGTGGGTCCTGTGATGAAGATATTGTCACACTTGAGGTCTCTGTGCAGAACGGGCGGACAGCGGGAATGCAGAAACTGCAGTCCCTTGAGGATCTGGAAACTCCAGCGCTGCAGCAGTTTCAGCTTCATCTCACGGAACCTGCTCAGATACCTAAAGGAGGATAAAGGTGCTTTGAGGAACCATCAACCGAGGCTGCTTACCTTCATACCTTACATGAAAATCAAGTGTTACACATACAGCAGCCTCAGCTCAGCGCTGGTCAGTTTAGATCCTGAATCCTGGTTCTGGACTCACATTTTTAGGGTTCCTGATGTCATGAGCTCTGTCACCAGGATGGTACGTTTGTGTCCCTTCACTGTCGACTTCCAGGAATCAAAGAAGCGAACAATGTTTGGATGCTGCAGAGTTTTAACATTTCCACCTCCTCACTGAACCTTTGACGCTCCATCTTGTTCAGTCGGTTTGTCTGAGGATGTTCAAATGTGACGCATTAATACTGTGATTCACACACAGTCCAATTAATACACAGCTGTGTAGGAGCTAAAGGTTCCTACGCTCCCTTCACAGAGTAGATAGATCCCCACAACACTGAAGCTGCATCACAGACCTAGCTGAGAGGAGCCAACAGTGAGGAACCAACACTGAGAGCAACCAAGAGTGGGAAGAACCGACACCTAGAGCAACCACCACCTGGAGTAACTGACACCAAGAGTAGACAAATCCAAGAAGAACAGAAGAATTGAAACCTATAGGAACCAACAGCAAAGGGAAACAAACCCAAAAGGAACTGATACTGAGTAAAATAGACACAAATAATAACCAACTCTGAGGGGAACCGACACCAAGAGGAAATGTCACTGAGAGGAACCGACACCATGAAGAACAAATGCACAGAAAAACCAACACTGAGCGGAACCGATACCAAGAACTGACAGTAAGAGGAACTGACTCTGTGGAACCAACAGTGAGCAAAATCGACACCAGAGGAACCGATGCCAAGAAGAACCAACAGTACGGACGTTAGATGTGAAAAACAGAAGGAATTTAATGCGTTAGCTCTATACAGGATGGAATCGTTAGGTACTACAAAGGCTGTGCTCCATGTTCTGGTCAACTTCCTCTTGTGTTAATCATTACTGAGTAAACTCTGTGGGAGCAGCAGCAGTGAAGGACAGTGTGCGATTGAGTGCTTTAATCAACATACACACATAGCATGGCCACCCTTCACCAGCTACTTTATACCTACTGTAACTAGGGGACGTCCTCCAGTGTTTCACCTTGTGGGAGCGTGAGGACACTAACGTCACTGACTAAATGCTCAACACGCTTATCACCCCAACCAGCAGCATTCATCCATCAGATACAGCATTGGGTACAAGTGGCTGCTGAGTCACTACTAGAGGCAAACTCTGCTGCTACTAGAACTAGCCTTTGTAGCTCGGTTCAGCCATCTGTGGGTTCGGCCCAGGCCTTTGTGGCTCGGTCCGGGTCTCTGTGGCTCAGTCCAGGTCTCTGTGGCTCGGTTGAGGTCTCTGTGACTCGGTCTGGGCATCTGTGGCTTGGTCCAGGCATCTGTGGTGTGTACCAGGTCTCTGTGGCTCGGTCTGGGCATCTGTGGCTCGGTTCAGGTCTCTGTGGCTTGGCCTGAGCCTTTGTAGCTCAGTCCAGGCATCTATGGGTTCGGCCCAGGTCTTTGTGGCTCGGTCATGGCATCTGTGGCTCGGTTCTGGTCTCTGTGGCTCGGCCCAGGTCTCTGTGGCTCGGTCCATGCATCTGTGGTTCGTTCCAGGTCTCTGTGGCTCAGTCCATGCATCTGTGGCTTGGTTGAGGTCTCTGTGACTCGGTCTGGGCATCTGTGGCACGGTCCAGGCATCTGTGGCTCGGTCCGGGTGTCTGTGGTTTGGCCTGGGCCTTTGTGGCTCGGTCCAGGCATCTGTGGCTCAGTCCAGGCATCTGTGGCTCGGTCCAGGCATCTGTGGCTCAGTCCAGGCATCTGTGGCTCAGTCCAGGCATCTGTGGGTTCGGTCCAGGCTGCTGTACTGGTCGATTATTGTTTATTCGTGTCGAGCAAGAAGTCACATTTCACATTTAAACTAAAGCTACTGTTACATGTGTCCTTCATATACTGTTAAGTATAAAATAAAGTCATATGTTCAGGGACGACTGAACAGACTGAAACACACAAGTGTGATATTAAACTGAGAAACAGTGAATCATGCTGAGAAAACTGAAATAACGATGATGCGTTCTGGTAACATCTAAGAAGCAGAAAAAGCTGCACAGGAAGGTTTGGGGTCAAAGGTCAGGGGAGACAGATTGCACCACCACGATCATGTCTATGCTAACCTAACAGTCAATCAGAGGCCGGCGAGGGCCTGCATGGAGACCCAGACCCAGCGCAAGGTGAGACCAGAACCCAGCTGTTGAGGTGTAGTACACAAGAACTCTGCCTGGGTCTGCAAGACTGTGTATTTGTAAGATTCTGTGTAGTACTGAGTAGTTCTTTATGTATTACTGTGTGGTACCTGTAGTTCACACCATGCCACCTCTACCGTTGTCTCCGTGTCCAGTCCTTTGTAAACCGTCTTGAAGGATCCACGTCCAATCTCGATGTTGAACTTGAGGAATCGTCCATCAGGGGATGACGCCACCGCTTTTGTCTCCGCCTCATCGTGCTCTTCCGCCTCCTTCCGTTTCCAGGGTAACTCCTCTCTGTTGGAGTCGGACAGGGCCACTGCCACCTCCTCTCCCGAGTCCCAGCTGACAAATTGATTTCCTGACTGGACTGAAGGGCTGTCAGTAGTTGTGCAGGTTGCGGGTGGATCAGAGGACTCTTCTTTACCCTCCTCCTCCTCCTCTTCCACTTCCTCCTCTTCTCTACTTTGTTGTTCTTCAGGCCGTTTCTTGTTGAAGTCATCATTGATCCAGGACAGCATCCTGGCTCCTCCGCGTCCGCCTTCTCTTCTTCTCTGTGATGCTGTTCATGTGATTATATTGTATTATTGTATTATATTGTATTATATTGTATATTGTATTGTGTTAACATATATATATATATATATATTCTATATATATATTATATATATATATATAATATATATACTCTCTCTATCTCTCTCTCTCTCTCTCTCTCTCTCTTCTCTCTCTCTCTCTCTTCTTCTTTCCTTCTCTCTCTTCTCTTCTCTTCTCTTCTCTTCTCTTCTCTTCCTCTTCTCTTCTTCTCTTCTCTTCTCTTCTCTTCCTTCTCTTCTCTTCTCTTCTTCTCTTCCCCTTCCTGTCTCTGTGGCCCCGCTGCCGGTTCCCCCGGTTTTCTCTTCCGTTGCTCTTTCCCCTCCTCTTCCTGCTCTCACTTCTGCTCCTCCTCCTCCTCCTCCTCCTCCTCCTCCTCCTCTTCCTTCTTCTTCTTCGTTTTATCAGCTGCAAACAGAAACAGCTTGCTCGGAAAGCCCCACCCACTGTCCCCTGTCCCCGTCAATTAAATACCTGACGGTGAAGGTGTGACCTAAATGTCAGATTTAGCGTCCGTTGTATGTTTTATTTGCCAGTAAAGTGGTTTCACTTTAAGTTATTTCTTTCCAGCAGCTGCGTGAAGTCCAACAGTGTGGTAGTAGTTACTGCCAGTACAATGCTCAGCAGAAAAGAAACACAAAAGTAATCAGAAATCAGAAAAGCACGGTATGGAGTGAATTTCATTAAAAAGATTATTTCGTTTTGTGGTTATAATTTCTAATAAAGTTACATTTCACCTTTGGATTCATACATACATTCAAATTTATTATTTTTAATATAATTTTTTTAACATACTAAACTAAACGTCATATTTTAGTGTTGTCCAGCAGATATCGCTGTTTTCGCACTCCTGACGTGGAAAACGCTCCTGTTAAATTGTTCTTTTTCTATTTAATAATAAAAAGTGATAAATAAAATTAAAAATGAATAACTATAGAATTGTAAAATTGTGCTGGTGATACACGGGGAATTTTTTTATATTGATAAAGTAAAGTCTAATAATCAGTTCAGCTATTAATAATATTTAATCATTGATAATAAAATATATTTTTTAAACTAACTAAAAATTTTAATTCACGTTTGTATTTTGGACTTTCCTGAAATCACATTTCTATTGATTTATTTGTGTTTATTTATTTATTTGTGTGTCTCAGATTTGTGTTTCTCCTGCGTCAGTCTAAGCTGCTGCTGCTGCGCATCAACACGTACGTAACTTCTCTCTTCCTTGTCTTTTATATGTTGTTTATTGGTTTTATAGATTTTTTTGGATCATTAGTGAACAGTGATTGACTCTTTGTCATAATAATATCAGGAATACACAGTGGTTTAGTTGTTGTATAGCTGAATGCATACGTTCACACATGGATTTTACCTCATTTATAATTTGTTCAGATTTCATTTCTAATGTTTTATTACAGACATGATCTGACTTTTCTTTCTTTTTATTCTTGGTGTCGTTTGGACTCAATAGTCTAAAGAAAACTCTAAACAAAGTAAAAACACAGTCACAATCAATAAACTGAATGAAGTACAGGTACTTTTACTTTTCGCTATGGTTCCTTTAATTCCCAGTAACAAATGAGTTGTGACAGTGCTTTCAAAGCATTAGTCGATAGCCCAGTTTCTTCCTCCACCTGTTCCCTAATCCCTGATCTTTAATCTCTTTTATAATCCTCCCTCTGATCCTCCTTCCTTCATCTTCTGCCCTTTGTTTCCTTATCTTGTTCTGAAATAATCTAAATTCTCTGTCTTTGGTTCAAACAAGCGTCTGACCTCTGACCTGTCACTGAACAGCTGCAGATCACTGACCTAAATTCACAGACAGGTTTCCAGGCCACAGTCTCTTCTGTGCGTCAGTCTTTATTGTGGTACTTGAAAGTTTGTGATTTTTTATGATAGGTTGTTTTTTCGTCTGCTTCTTAATGAGAACCCGACCCACACACACATCTGGTTTGAACTCATTTACTCTGCACGTCTGATACAAAGGTCCACGTACAAACGATTGGTGATGATGGTGAAGGTGGTGCAGTGAAGCGTCGGCTAGCTGTCCCACTCCACAGGATGTCTACCACTGTGAACCTGCGGCAGCCTTCGTCTTCTTCTGTCGACATTTCACTGCTCAGGATGATCGTCCTTCTTCTCCTTCTCATCCCACTGTTGCCGTTGCCCAACTTGGTGATGACCACATCATTGTTAAACGTGGCTCGTCAGGGGGACAGAGTCTCAGCCAACAAAGTTTGCCACCGCCTAGAGACACCAGACGGAGGCGTGACGGTCCACTGCAGCGGCCAGAGGCTGACCCAGGTAGGCACCGGCTTCTGGTTCCGATCATAAATTGAAGGAGGAGTGAGGAGAATGAACCTGGGTCATTAACCTGCTCAGCTGTGCTCACGTCCTCAGGTACCCATTGGGCTCTCTAATCTCACCATTCGTCTGCATCTGGATAAAAACCTGCTTAGCTATCTGCCAGCTGACTCCTTCTCTGACCTCTTCCTGCTGTCTGAGCTTGACCTGTCACACAACCAGGTACAGAACCAGGACCTTTTAAGAGAATTTTACAGTTTAAGTGAATTTATAGTGAATAGAAAGCAAAGGGAACTAATGCCTCATTTCCTCAGATCTCCTTTCTGGAAGCTGGATGTTTCCGTGGTTTGGCTTCTTCTCTTCACTTCTTGGACCTTTCTTCCAATCGACTTTCTATGTTGGACCCAGCTGCACTTGGTGACCTGGGAGCTCTCGCCAACCTCACACACAACCCCTGGCACTGCGACTGCAAGATGCAGGTGAGTGAACTTGCTCAGGTGCCGTGAAAAGCAAGTCTTTGGAGTTAGAAGCTGTAAATAATAAAATGTTGATGATACGTTGTCAACAAATAAAAGAGCTGAGATTTGCAAAAGTGACGTTTGTG
Organism: Betta splendens; assembly: GCF_900634795.4. Taxonomy (NCBI): domain Eukaryota; kingdom Metazoa; phylum Chordata; class Actinopteri; order Anabantiformes; family Osphronemidae; genus Betta; species Betta splendens. The sequence goes on along the minus strand of NC_040888.2, from coordinate 291,243 downwards.
CTTGTGCTCAGCTGTCGCTGCCTCTTTTGGACCTGGACCCAGAGTCTCTGGCTCATGTCATCTGTCAAAGCTCTGACATCCCAAACCTCGGTATGTTTACACTCATCACCTGTTAATGTTATTGTTAAGTTTAGGTTTTTCAGCAGCAGTGAAGCCTTGGCTTTTCCATGTGTTTGTGTTCCAGGAACCATTGGGATATCGGTGGTCATACTGGTGGAGGACTGGGACCTGTGCCTGTCTGTGAGGAGAACCATCGATGTGGTTATGCTGGTCACTATGTTCCTCTGGTTCTTCATGCTCTTCTCCTACCTGTTCTACTACATCCACCAGAATCAGGAGCATGCTCGCCGCCACATGGAGTACCTCAAGTCCCTGCAGAGCCGCCAGGTGTAGACAAGTCCCATATGTTAATACTGGGACGAACTGTATCAGGAGCCAGGCCATTTGGTGCCCTTGAAGATACTCAAGAACATCTGGATCAACTTTCAAGCACCATAAAGATGTCTTCACGGGCATTTATAAATGGATTTCCTGGTTGAAGGATCCCCTGAGCCACACAAAAACATTGGAGCTGCTAAAAAAGCATGTCTCTATCTGTGACCTGTGGAACTTCTTCCACATTGGCAGAGGTCCTTGGATTTCTATAAGGACTTTCCCAAAGGCTCTCTCTGATTTTCCACACTAAATGTGGAAACGTATCTATCCGAGGATCTTGACTGGCAACAAACAATGGGAAACAGAAGTGTTCAGTAACCAAGGATTCCCTGACCATCCTGAGTTACTAAGGCACCTTTCCACTCACAGATTTGCTTTAATAACTTCTACTTGAATTATAACACACACTGACGTCTGGACCATCTCCAAGACCTCTGGAACTACATGGAACTACAGGAATCCCTCAAGGCAGATCATTGACTCATCACAGTTAGTTCTTCTCGTTTGTGTTGTGTGTTGCTGTTTACATAATTAAAGCTGAGCTGTTACAATGGTAACTGCCTCCCAGCATCATCAGTGAGCTACTGCTTGTGTCGTCCATGTTTTGTCTCTCTTTAACGCCAAGCTTCTCGTGTCACCGGACAGTTTCGTCAAGACATTTTGACTGTGCCAACAATGAAAGCAGTTTTACTTGTGTGTATAAATAAAATGCAGACTCTGACACTGACAGACATCTTACACCACTATCATATCAGACTACCATCAGAACAAGGGTACTGTTTTGCTGGGTTTAAGTTTTGAGCTATTTCTGTTTGTGTTCCTTAAAGTTATAATATATTATTAGAAACAATTATTTTGGTTTGAAAATAATAAATAAACAAAAAGACATAAGCTGTTACTTAGGTAATTTAGGTAATTTGGCATAGCTTGTTGGTTGCCTGATTATCTCATGTTTAGTGTCATAAACAGAATGTTGATGTCCATATAACCCACGACACACATAATTTTTCAACAACACAGAGGCCTTGGCCTGTATTTTATCGTGCACCAAACGATAAATGGCTGTAAATTGTCCTGTGGTTATCAGTTTTCTGTGTTTTTCTGTGTAAACGGGTGTTTTACAGTGTTACAGCAGATTTCAAAGATGCAACACTGAGAAACTTTGACAGGAAAACCCATCAAGTCAGATCATTCGATCACATAACTGAACACTGGTTCGTTGCACCATGAGAAGAACTCAGATTTATTATCGATGGTCCGTGTACATTTCAACAGTTTGCTTTTCCCACCAAAGCAGAAGATGTGTTATCTATTAACTTAGTCTGATCGCCTTGTCTGCAATCGGTTTATATACCTTTCCCACAATCCCCCGCGGTTTAAAATAGTTGCCAGTCATTGTAGAAACATCTTGGAACAAGTGTCGGTGACACCGCAGATTAAACTAGGTCCATTTAGCTATTGAAACCTACGGAGGATATTGTTTCCACGCTCTGTCTGTGGTTTGACCTTCCAGAAGAAATGAAGGAGACAGCGGCCAAGCGGCGGGACAAAGCGGGGGGCCGGGACTCTAAAGCCGAGAAGCCGAAAGATTCGGGCCCGCAGCCGCAGGACGTGGAGATGCCGGAGGAGGAGGCGAGTACTACTAAACAGCCCAAAGAGCTGGACAGCGTCACCCTGGACGGTAAGCCACACGTGGAAAAGCAAGTAGGTCTTTGACAGACTTTGGTGTAGCCGATTCACCGGGCTCCGCTGTGAAGAAAGCTAATGTTAGCCTATTAGCATAACTGCTAGCTGGTTAGCTATCTGCAACGAGGAAGCTTTTCCGTTGTTTGGAAGATAGTGCCAAATATTGGTTTGGGGTTTAATACTGTGTGAAGTAACCGTTATATCAAACTCCCGAACGATCCAATTATTCAGACATTTAAATAATGGTGTAAACATTTGCTCCGAGCGTCTCAGCAAACAGTCGCGTCACACGAGTCAGAGTCCTGTTTACGTCTGTTTATTCGGGACTAGATTAACATGGACATTCTCGAGATGGGATGAATATTTTTAAGTCTGAAGTGGAAGCGGGTCATAATTCATGTAAAAATAACTGGATGTAAAATGTGACTTGTCTAAGGAAGCTCTGTGTGAGTCGTGTCATTTTTCTTGGCAGACATTAAGGAACATGTGAAGCAGATAGAGAAAGCTGTGTCGGGAAAGGAGCCTCGGTTTGTTCTTCGTGCTTTGCGAGCATTACCATCCACCAGCCGTCGCCTCAACACCAATGTGCTGCATAAGGCCATTTGTGGCTTCTTCACCAACAACACCAGCACCAGAGACTTTCTCTTGGGCTTCCTGGAAGAGGTGAGCAGCAACTTGATCTATGCATTTTCTGTTTAATCTGAGTCTTACTTCAAAAATAAGATACTGGTTCAGCTGTTTTCTAATATGTCTTTTTATTAGTTGACATGTATTGGTGAGGATTTTAATAACTTTGCAAGTAAAGACATTTGACAAATCAAAATGTTAAGCCTGTGGGAAATTAGAAAACTTGATTGATCTGATCTGGATTGATTGCAAAGAGATTTCAGTCAGTGTTGACGTCTTCCATCTCTCTCACCTCAGCCAATGGAGATGACAAATGGAGATGTCTTGTTCCGTCCGAGGACAGGCAAAGCAGCGTCTGTACCTCTGCTGCCAGAGGTTGAGGCTTACCTGCAGCTGCTGCTGGTGGTTCACCTGACCAACAACAAGAGATACAAAGAGGTGTGCCTTTACAGTCTCACAGTATCACAGTGTGATTTTTGCTTTTTAAAAATTCAGAGATAAACACTGATTTGTTGGTATCTGTGTGAACTGTGAAGTAATGATTTACCAATATTCCCTCTAAAATAAAATGTGAACAACAGTAATAGGAATATATGAAATAAAAATCATTTCGTAGTTGTCTAATGTTACACATCAAACCTCCTTATCTGTATGTATGAAACTGACTGGACTATATGTTCAGTGGTTTGAAGTCCTTTAAAACCTGGCTACAAATTTCCTAAAGATATAAGATAGAAAGAAGTTTCTAACTTTTAAGTTTGATGATTGGTTTCATGATGATAAAATTCATTCTTTGTTCTCATTAACCTTTTTTCCCCTAGGCTCAGAAAGTGTCAGACGACCTCCTGCAGAAGATCAGCTCTAAGAACCGCAGAGCTCTGGATCTGGTAGCTGCTAAGTGTTATTATTACCACGCCAGAGTATACGAATTCCTCAGCCAGTTTGACACCATACGCAGGTACACACTAACACACAGGTTTGTACTGTTTACAGTAGATTAGGTTATTAAAGTGTTCTGTTAAAGGGAGGGGAGTGTGGGTCACACTGGCCCTGTGGTGCCAGGACTTGGACTAATTTGTGGAGAAGTTCAACTCTAGTGACAGACACATGTTGGTGCATGACCTGGCTTTAACAGCCATGTCCCTTTGCTACTTCTCAGCTTCCTCCACACTCGTCTCCGTACGGCCACTCTTCGTCATGATGCTGATGGTCAGGCTGTTCTTCTTAACCTGCTGCTGAGGAACTATCTGCACTTCAACCTGTACGACCAGGCTGAGAAGCTGGTGTCTAAATCAGTGTTTCCAGAAGTGGCCAATAACAATGAGTGGGCCAGATACCTTTATTACACAGGTGAGCTTTACTTCAATTTTATTTATAGAGTGCCTCTATAACATGATTGATTCTGTGTGGTCACCATCATATGTATGTGTGTGACATCAGGTCGCATTAAGGCGATTCAGCTGGAGTACTCGGAGGCTCGCAGGACTCTGACCAATGCACTGAGGAAGGCTCCACAGCACACAGCAGTGGGCTTCAAACAGACGGTCTGTACATGCTGACACACTGGTGGGTTCTTTTTGTCTCAGCTGATAACATCAAACATGTTTGGTTTTAGGTTCATAAACTGTTGATTGTGGTGGAGCTGTTGTTGGGGGAGATTCCCGACAGACTGCAGTTCAGACAGCCGTCACTCAAAAGGTCCCTGATGCCGTACTTTCTGCTGACACAGGGTCAGTATTTATATATACACAACCACACTTCTGTGGACTCTGACGTATGAAAATTTGACTTTAGCCCCATTTTTATTGATAATCCAGCTTTGGACTCAACTGATTTATATAGTATTTACTCTGCTTGGCCGTCTTAAGCTGTTTCCATGTCACTGTGCTGTGACATTATTTGATATGTGAATGTCATTGTTCTAATCACCATAAGTTTTTGTTTAAAACATTTGCGATATAGTAACTAGCACACTGATGTTATTCTTTGTGTAGCGGTGAGGACTGGTAACTTGGCCAAGTTTAACCAGGTGCTGGAGCAGTTTGGGGAGAAGTTTCAGACAGATGGAACGTACACGCTCATCATCCGCCTGAGACACAACGTCATCAAAACCGGTGCGAGTAGTGCAGGAGGTTTTTTTGGTCTGTTTCCAACTTGCCACACGTTAAATACCTCATGTTTGTGTTTAGGTGTACGTATGATCAGCCTGTCTTACTCTCGTATCTCTCTGGCGGACATCGCTCAGAAGCTGCAACTCGACAGCCCAGAGGATGCAGAGTTCATTGTTGCCAAGGTAACCATAAAACCGCTATTTAGTTGTATGAACAACTCGCTCGCTTCTAGACTCAGTGCTGATTTAAGAATCTGATCGGTCACAATTTGACAGCTGTTGAAGGTTTGAAGTAGTTGGTTATCAGCTTCACTGTTAAGATAACAATAATTTACTTTGTCCAAAGTTAGAGCAGGAGCTTATCAGTAGATGCCACTGTGACTGTATGAGATGTTTGGAAATGCTGAATGGATTTCAGCATTCAATAGTTATTGTAGGAAAAATTCAAGAATAAAAAGGATCAAGCTCTCTTTGTTCTGGTCTGAAGACAGAGCCCAGAACACTGGTAACTCAGTCCGTGCTGCTTCTGTCTGTCAGTTGGTGATTGATGGTCTCCATTAATACGCTTCAGTCTTATAGACACTCTGTGATTGACAGCTCACTTTCACTGGTTCTACTGTGACTGTGTTTCCTTTTTCGCATTCTCTGAGAAAACTTGTTTTAAACCCAAAAACAATTGCAGCTCAGTGTGGTTAACTGAGCCCTTGAGTTGTTCAAAGACCAGTTTTACAGGTTGTTCATTTAGAACATGTGCTGAGTGCCCGATTAATAGACAAGTAATGGTTTATATGAAATCTGTGCACAGATTAAGCACAGCATGAAATCTGTGTGCTCAGATCATTACGTCACAGCTGTCTAAGGTGCTGTTGACCAAGTATAAAACCAATATTTGTTGCTGTGCACTGACGCGGGGCTCCTCTTGATAAATCTGTGTTGTCTGGCTGCTTCTCCCAGCCCAATTCCAGTTGTTGGGAGGGTAGCACACATGTACAACATGCTCACAAAGGCTGCACACAAACATTTACTAGTGTTGAAATGACACAAGAAGCAAGATACAGTGTGAGGTGGTGTTGACCCGTTACTTGAAGAAGCGTGTGTGTGCTTCAGGCAATCCGCGACGGAGTGATCGAGGCCAGCATCAACCACGAGAAGGGCTTCGTCCAGTCCAAGGAGACCATGGACATCTATGGGACTAGAGAGCCCCAGCTGGCTTTTCACCAGAGAATCTCCTTCTGCCTGGACATACACAACATGTCCGTCAAGGTACCAGCTTTCGTGTGACCTGGTGATAAATACTGCTGTCCGAACCGAGACATTTCCTTGTTAAAAGGGGGTGAAGCACTTGAATAAAGAGTTTAGAGGTAACTGATTTGGTTCAGAGTTGGAGGAAACGTCTTTTACATTAAATAATCATTTCATGTTAATCCAATTCTGTTCAATTCAGTTTTTTTACGTTGCACCAGATCCCCCTTAAACACTTAAGCCCTTACACAAATAATACACAACTAATTCTAGATAGATAATTAATGATAAATTGCTAGGTGTTTATAGTGGAGAAGCAAAAGTCCTTTTTTATAAAGGAATGAACCAGGCTCCACATGGGCAACCTTTAATCTCAGTCTCATGTCTGTCTGTTTCGTTCTACAGGCCATGAGGTTCCCTCCTAAAGCCTACAACAAAGACCTGGAGTCAGCAGAGGTAAAACGCATCAAAGTGGCCTGATGCTGTGATCAGTTGTGATGGCAACGTGTCCTTATCCAGGCAGGGCAGCTTGTTCACTCACAAGATCAATTGTGACACAATACTGAATGTATTAAAAGTGAAGGTTAGTGTTGAGCAGCTGTTCAGTGATGTGTAACTGCATCTGAAGCAAAGGGACAGTAGGTGTCAGTTGTGGTTGGAGCTCAGTTACTGAACCTCTGATTTCTAGAGAACCGTGTTGCATGTTGCACAGCATTAAGCTACATTGCATGGCATTGTTTCTGTGGGAAGCTTCCATCATTGGAATGGGAGATGTGACAAAGCTCAGCATTCAAACGTATTATTTTGATGCATCACTATTTTTTCAGGATTCAAGCTCCAACAGGAACAGTGTTTGATTAGATATCTAATGCAACCATTCTACTGGCGATATGTCACTTTCCCATCGCTGTGAACTCTGATCTCTTTTTATTTTCTTTGTTTGTGTGATGCGTCCAGGAACGCCGTGAACGTGAGCAACAGGATTTGGAATTTGCCAAAGAAATGGCTGAAGATGATGACGACAGCTTCCCATGATCCTCTCGCTGACTTCTCGTGTGCTCATCTTCACTGTGCTGTTAATAGATCAGTTATTACCCATAATCCCGCTCCCCCCAGTTGTTCATCTCTGCTGTGTAATCCCTGCAGATCTCTTAACTGTCACTCACAGGCCAATAAACTCAAACTTTGTTTATACACACTTGTTTCTGTGGGTTTCTGGGTAATGTAGTCTGAGGCACACAGGCCTGACTCCAAACCTCACCCATGTTTTGTGATAGACAAAGTCTTTCTGGGAAGCTCCTTGCTTTGGAACTATGTGAAACAGGTCTGGAGAAGTATAAGAGGAGGTGACTGAGTAAAGGTTTGACTGCTCTAGTAGTTAGGCTAGAAGCTGTGGAGCCTTTAGGCTGTACTTTCTTTGCTGTGCCAGGTTCAAGTCTTTGAGTTGTTTTTGTCAAAAGGCCTTAGCAAACTTAAGACAACAGCTCAGCAGCACTCTCTGACTTTTTGGGTTGCATGGGCGGTAAATTGGTCTTGGTCTCATTCAAAAATAAGGTAAACTTTATTTATCCCACAGAGGGAAATTACCAAAGTCTAATTTCACCAAGTGTGTCTTTGAGTAAAACAATTTGTTGAAAACCTCCTTACTATGGGACTAATAAGAATGTACTTCCGTTTCCTCACAGTACAGTTCATAAAATGTCTGTAAACTGCATTTAAACTGCAGATTCAGTGGATGAGAGAGATTGTCCACAATGGATGTCAGCTTGGTCAACATCCTCCTCCAGAGTCCAGTGGACAGTCGGGGACAGAGTTGGCATTCCTCACCAGCTGGTTCAGTTTTTTCCTGCGTCCACCTCTGCAGACCACAGCGTAGTGGATAACAGCCTACCACTACTTCGTAGAAAATGCTTAACATGGGCGTGCACACTGAAAGGACACCAGTCTTCTCAAAAGGTGGAGGCGTCTATCAGTGTAGTCAGTCCAGTCCAGTTTAAGGTTCAGGTAAACACTCAGGTACTTAGAACTGTGCACATGAAACCATCGCAGCTGTTGTTGTGCTTGCAGGCTCTTTATTGCCACCAGGACTCAACTCCTGTCTTCCTTGGGTGTAGTTTTTGATGCTGCGTAAAGACAATGCAGAGTTCAATCAAAGAAGCAGACCCCAGTCCTTACCCCGAAAATACAAGGTTTAGCTTTACCTCAAGCTCTGTTCAAACAGTAACAGTTCTTTACTGTCACATGTACAAGTTTAGAAAATCCACGCTCATCGTTTGGTCCTGAAGCAGCAGCTGTTTCTTGCGGTTTGATGACATCGCTGTTGTGATCCAGCTGATGTTACTGTTGAGTTAAACATGCGGAGGAAGGACAACACAGCTGCTGCTTTAGGTTTACAAACACACAGACCACGACCCTCCCATAAACCACAGAACCAGAGGCTCATGGAACACCATCGCATGTTGGGGTGTGGAGGCTTCAAAGCCAAGTCCAAGGCGGTTTCCAGGACAACGGTGTCATTAAATACAAAGAGGTCCTGCTTCACACGCGAATGACCTTTGGCAGATGTAAATTCCTCTATTTTTCATTGGCTCCCCTCTAAATGAGCCCTGTGTCATTGTTTGCCAGCAGCCTCTTCTTCCTGAGCTCATCCATCTGGAAACACGTCACTGTGTGAGCCGAGAAGTGATCGGCTGCAAAGAATTCAGTGGAAAAGCACAGAATAATGTAAAGTCGATGTTTAAGGTTTTCTCCTCCATCAGGGGCTGAAACCTGTTTATATACGACACAAAGCAAAAATGAGCTTTGACCAAGTACATTCTGGGAAGGCTTTGTATTAAAATAAGATTTCATTCATACGTTTCTTTTATTCATAACATTCATAACTATTGTTTTGTTGATCTGTGAAGCTGGAGGTGTGTTTGGTTGTTCCTTTCCTGTGCTCCTCACTCCCTCCCCCCCACACACCTCCCAATTAGCAGATGTTGTAGAAAAAGCCACAATGTCAGCACAGAGTCATCAGTAAATATGACAATGGCTTATCCACACCTCATTTGATGACATATACAAGACTCAGTATTGCATAGTATTCATTTGTTGTACTGAAAACTAGTTAGTATGTGAGGCTGGGGAAGCTTTTCTCTGATTCCCGGACCATCAGCATCGGATCCCCCCAAGGCTGTGTTCTTTCTCCCGTTATTCTCCCTGTATATAAACTTCTGCACATCTGGACACCGGTCTGTCAAACTCCTGAAGTTTGCTGACGACACCACCCTCGTCGGCTTCATCTCTAATGGAGATGAGTCGACCTAGTGAGATAGCCAGTCTGGTGTCATGGTACGGCGCTAACAACCTGGAGCTCAATGCTCTGAAGACAGTGAAGATGACAGTGGACTTCAGGAAGGACCCAGCCCCCATCCTTGCTTCTGTCCAGTCTCTGGTCCAACCATCCCGCCTGTGTTCAGTCCCTGGTCCAACCATCCTGTCTGTGTCCAGTCTCTGGTCCAACCATCCTGCCGGGTGTCCAGTCCCTGGTCCAACCACCCTGTCTGTGTCCAGTCTCTGGTCCAATCATCCTGTGTCCAGCCCCTGATTCAACCATCCTGTCTGTGGCCAGTCTCTGGTCCAACTATCCCTTCAGAACTAGGAATAATGAGCTTACCTGCTCTGGTTCATTGCGTTTTATACTTGTTCATAATGAGCCAATCCATCATTCTCCCACCGTAGTAAATGTTGTTGCCATGACAACTTCATTTTACTAATTTATTCACTTCCATCTCACTTAAAGCCATGTCGGATCCGTCTGACAACAGCACAACCTTCCAGGAGGTTGACTTTTACTTTTGATGTTACTGTAACTTTAGTTAAATACCTTTAGTATTTCTTTATTTTATATATTGTAAAACATGGTAATTAAGTTGCTTGGCATTGTCATTTGTTCACAACATTAGTTCCTACATTACCTTGTTGACAGGGGAGACAGGTTAGGTGTGATACGCCTGATGTTGAAGTGTACTGTGTTTGACTGTCTTGCCGTGTTGGATAATTAAGTTCCACAACTAAAGAAACTTGTAGCCCACTTCATATGCAGCCAGAAAAGATAGAGAGTGCTATTAACAGCGCTAAATAAGGGTTACATTACTCTGAACTTGGCATTTTTCTTTTGTTTTACACCAGTTGTGATCTCTTTTGCTTCCTCCGAAATTTTTGTTTTTTTTATTATTACTATGTAACTATTTATTGTCACGTTTCAACGAGTATTAATCCCAGAGGGAGATAACTGTGATTACTCTCACAGATAGAAAGGGAACTAATGAGAACCACAACAAAACAACAGAAAGACGACTGTGTGTGTACTGTATTACATAATGTTACACAGATACACAGTATAGATAAGTTATATTATGCAAGTGTATAAAGAATTGTCCTAGGTGGATTGGCTACTGATTTACTCCAGTGGATCAGCAGGTCGACCCGTACAGAGGGGGAAGAAATTGTACAATTTATTTACAAAATGCACTGAGAAGCTTAGTCACATAAAACTGACTCATCTCTTCTGTTCTGCCAGTAGATCATCTGTAGAAACGTTAACAGTTCAATCAGCGCTCATTTATTTCCTCAATTGTGTTTTTTTTTATTGTACATAGACTGATGAGATTTGACCATCAGCACAGAACCCAATTACTCAGTTACCTCTGAGGAAGTAAATCACAGCGTGTTTTTTTCTGACTCACACTTTTCCAAGATTTCTTAAAGGGAACAAGAGACTGAAACCTGACAACACATAGAAAAGAGGAAGGAAGAGGTGGTGGATGATTAACACACGCTGTTTCTTTCTGTCAATAGCCATTAGCCTGGGAACGTCAACACCGAGCTTTACATGGGAAATGTGTCACAAAAATGAGGCAACAATAATGAAATGTAATGACAATAGATTTTTAAAATAGTATATATATTACCTCTCCGGGTTCTCCGGCTTCCTCCCACAGTCCAAAGACGTGCATTAGGTTGATTGGCCTCTCTCCATTGCCCGTAGGTGTGAGTGTGTGAGTGAATGGTTGTCTGTCTATGTGTTGCCCTGCGATGGACTTGCGACCTGTCCAGGGTGGACCCTGCCTCTCGCCCGTAGCCAGCTGGGATAGGCTCCAGCACCCCCGTGACCCCACACTAGGGAGTAAGCGGTTAAGAAAATGGATGGATGGATGGATATATATATTACACACACACACACACACACACACACACACACACACACACACACACACACACACACACACACACACACACACACACACACACACACACACACACACGTGTAATCGAGTTCTATTTATATACACACATATAGTATGTATATATGTACATATAGATATATTTGTATGTGTTGGTCTGTGTAATGGGAGCTGAGGAAGTCGCGCGCTCGTTGTTGCGCTTCCGCAGTCTCGGCGTCACGTGGCTCACCGGCCCAGGTGACCCTGCAGGTCTTCGCATGTCAGCTCCGCCGTGTGATGCAACGAGCTTTTCCCGAGCTTCGTCACTCAGGATGACTCTGAGCTTGATTTGTGTTTCGTAAACGGGAATTACCCACAGGAGCCACATAAATATTCCAACGTGCTGTAAATGGAAGCCCAAAGCGACCGCAGCGAGTTGACCGGCGGACGGACCCCGACCCAGAGAGACGCGCAGCCGCCTTGACAGACATGAACCCTCTGCCCGGTAAGAGCTCCACGGCTTAGGTCTGCAGGAACGAACCCGCAGCTGGACCCACCTGGCGCTGGTCAGCTGTGGGGGTCAGGTGCCGCCAGAGACACGGACATTCGGCTCACTGCTGCCAAAACTAAGCTCAGCTGAGCGCTGCAGATTCACAATGAACATACTGTAACTATACTGTAATAATATGAGAAGCAGCAAGTAGCTACACTGGCGGCCTTTGGTTACACTGGATCACACTAACTTCATGATCTGGAAAGAGAGAAAGAGTCTATCATTCATTCACGTTTTTGTTCAGGTGTTAATCATGTCAATGAACAAATCCATGTCTTTAATGTTTCCTGGCAGAGTCACTGAGTTTCTGTTTGTTGTCCCTCCAGTCTTAGTTCTGTTCAACTGGTTCTTGCCAGCGTTGGTTCTAACAGCACCGGCTTCCCCCCAGAATCAGGGCCTCAAAAAGGCCGTGGAGCAAACCAAGATGGTGCTGGACAAAGTCCTGGAGACCACCGCCACCATTCCAGTAAAGCTCCTGTCTGATCTGCTGTCTGTCATCGTCTTCTTCACGTGTTTTCACAGCTTCCTGTTTTTCCCAGGGTTTGACCCTCACCCCCCCCAGTCAGAGCACAGACCTGGACAGGATGCGGAAGGAGTTGGACATTCCCAACCCGCCCACCATCGAACCGCTGTCACCCAACTTCACACTGGTTAGATCACATGCAGAAGGGGCCCATGGGTAACCTGGAGGTGGGGGGTTAATCTAGAGGGGGGGTCACCTAGGTGCTGCACATGGAGATACTCTGTAATCTGGAGGAGAAGGGTAACCTGGTGGGGGGGGGGGGGGTATGGGGGTTAACCTGGGGGGATTAATTTGGAGTAGGAGGGTACTTTGAAGCGGGTCTGACTTTGACTCTTCAGTTGGGACATGTTTGTGTGTCACCCCCTGCAGGACATGTGTATGAGTCATATGTTGGCTGGAATCCAGCTGCATCAGAGTCTGGTCTCGGTTCTGTCGGGAAAACTCAGTGGGCTCAGCAACTTGAACAGCGACCTCAGAGACCTGAAGCTACGCATCGACAAGGTAACATCCTGTCGCTGCTGAGCTGCTACTGATTGCTCGTGTTGCTTTGCTTACTGGTGACTGGGTTTCAGATGAAGGAGGCGGCACATCTTAGTGATACCAGTGGCTTGGATCAGAACTCTAGCTCCGACCTTGTCAGTCATCTTGATACTGACTACAATGTCCAGGTGGCGGTTCACCTGACGCTGACGCAGCTCCAGACCTTATGCCAAGACATGATCCGCAGCCTCAGAAACATCAACAGCTACTACAGGCTTGGAGCAGCGTTGCACTAAGCCCGAATCAGCGCTGCATTCAGGGACATACATGTGGATGTGAAACAGACTGAACCATGTGGAGGCGTGGACGCTCAGACGGCTGTACTGTTAGAACGCAGCACTGAACATAATTAGTTCTTTATATTTATTTATTTATATTCTATTTATTCTATTTATTCCGATACAGTTGATGCTAACAGAGCGATGAGCTGAGTCGACTGCAACGTCCAGCAACAGAATAAGCACAAAAGCCAGTGGAGACAAACATTAATCTAAAAAAATGTATTTAGAACTTTTATTCAGTTGGAATCTGAAGAGAAACATTTGTTTCTGTGAAACGCAAACATTTTATACCTGGTTTTGACATGACAAGATGCCTTTTATGGAACCAGAGCCCAAGACATACCTGTGTGCTCTTACAGGTTTACATTAGTCGGAACTATATATCTAAGACCAGATTCAAATAGAGCATCTACTCTGACCTCGTTCAGCCTGAGGATCAGGGACTCGTCTGGAAAACAAGCAGCAGGCAAAACCCCAACATGCAAGTCTGAACGTGCTGCTGTCGTCTCTTCACTTGCTGCATAATGTTCAGGAACATTGTTCAACGGGTCTATGTTAAAATGCTCTTATCAATAATATTATTACTCTTATTAATTCAGTATTTATTTGGGAGCTTTGCTCTAAACAGCTTTGCTCTAATAACATTAGTTTTTTCACTTGTTAATTTGCTCATGTGTAGCTTTGTGAATGTTGTTAGAGTGAGGTTGACAATAAAGAGAGAGAGAGAGCTGCTGATTAACTCGAGGTTTGATCAACAGCAACAATGATAACGAACATTTGACTTTAAGTCATGACGTCAAGTTGTTATTTACTGAAATGTGTGAAACCTGATACTTTATTACTTATACTTTATTTATACTAAATGTTTCTCTGCTATTTTTATAATGAAATTTCTATTTTTATATTTCATTTTTTATATGCTCACAGTCTGTTTTGTGTCACAGTCTTTGTTCATTCATTTTCCAAATAAAGATAATTCACTTTGCCTCATTTAGTCGTCATTTTAACAAGCTGTTAATGTAGTGAGCATCACAACACCCCCTGATCTGCAGCCATGTGATTGAGGCTGTTCCCAGCTTCAGCTGCAGGACTTTTCCTTTAGATTTAGTTTCAAACACACTGAAGCTCTGAAACTTTGAAATGTAAACGTAATATTTAAAGCACGTGTTTCTGGTCTCCTCATGGTTCAGTAGAGTATTCAGGGACCAAAGGTGGGACTCATGATGAAAACAAATCAGACAGGTGCTTTTCACAGTCTTTTAATGTCCTCACATGGACAGCGATTCATATTCAGTAGAGGATGGATTCCAGTTTACTTCAGCCTCTCACCAACCCACGTTTCTGACACACTTCCCCTGGAGGCACCATCTCCCGGCTGCTGGGGATGGTGACACCCGAAGTCTTGTTTTTAGAAATTAAATTTAAAGCCAAAACACACTTGTTTCTCAACGGAAGTTTTCTTTAAATATTTTCTCATCTCATTAGATGATGGTGTTAAAGTTTTTTTTCAACAGGTTGGATGTTTATTTTTTATCTTAAAAAGTAATTACTTAATGTGTGTAATGTAGGTTTTGAGTTTCAAAAGATAAATAATTGATTAAATATTAATAAATAAAAACCTAATGTGAATGTACGTCTATTGTGATTAATCTGACTCCAGGTTTTGTTCATTAAGAACCTGAAACATGTCATCATGTCAACTTTATTTTTTATCAGCCGCTTTTTTGAGAATTCTTCTTTTGTGGTGCTGCTTTGAACTGGATTTCCAGAATATTTTTTGGGTTTTCCAGGTTTTTCAGGTCTGTAAACCAGTGTCAGACTTTCCAGGATGGGCTTCAGTTCCTACGCTGCTCCTGGTCTTTCCTTCGCTGCTTTTCTTTTTGTTTCTCCAATTTGTCCAAAGCTTTTCTTTCTTTCTCTGCTGCACTTTGAATTTCCTTGATGCGACGCTTCAACGTGCTGCGGTCCGACGAACTAAACACGCCCAGGCCCTGCAACGGCATCCACAACTGATGTGTGTCTGTACCAAAGAATAATGTAAAGACAAGTAAATATGAGCCTCCAGGAAGCTCCTCCTCACCTTCAGCTTGCTGCCGTCCAGCTGCAGCAGTTGTTCCCCATCCACATCTCTTGCACTGAATTCTGGGATGTACTGCTCCATGTTGAGGCCTCGCAGCCACTGACAGACCTGCTGGGTCGTCCATGACGACACAATGCAGGTGGGTTCGTCGCAAGGCTAGAGGAGGGGAGACAGTCACCTGTTGCCTTTAGTTAAGCATAGCGGCCTTTTTGTCAGGTGCGTGTCGTTACCTCGTCCGAGGACTGGGACAGGGTGTGATATGGATGGGAGGATGTGGAGGACGAGTCAATCGGAGGAGAGGTGGAGGAGGAAGTGTGAGCAGGAGAAAACTCCTCGCTGAGCACAGACTCCTGCAGGACACAAGCACACTGTGTGAGTCCTGTTTTTTAGCATTCTCTGATTTTTTTTATTTTGGTGGCAAATCATTTGATTGGCTGACTACATACGCTGCCATCATAGCACAGGCATGATGAGCTGCGTTAGTTCCATACCTGGGAGTGGGACTTGCGAGGTCTTGGCGAGCCCAGTGGGGGGATTTTGGGGGAGCAGGGGGGAGTCCCAGAGGAGGAGAATCCCCGTCCCTCATTGAACCAGGAGAATGGGACAAAGGATCCAGAGGAGCGAGACGGACTGTCAGATGGTTCTCTGATGACACAGGAGAACACAGGTTGGTGCTGGTGAGATGTTATATGCTGAACCTGCTAAATGAAGAGCTCACCCACCTGCTGCCTACAGACAGCCTGTTCGATTTGTCCTTCCTCACCCTGATGTATGAACGTCTAAGAGTCACCCTGAGACATAGAGACATCACTTCAGAAGACAACTCTAAGTACAGTAACCTCAAACTAATTGAAAGATGCTACAGCAGGTTGTGTCTCACCCCAGGTCCAGGAAGCGTCTCTTGGTTTTCTTGTCAAATATGACGGTCGGACTTCTGGGATCTGCTGGACTGGTATCACGGCTCATATCAGACACCAGCACTGAAACACACACAATCACACATTAACACGAGATGATGGTGTCAGCTGTTCAGAGAACAAGCGTGAGTGTGTCTGTCAGGGTTTAAATATGTCAGGATCCTGGGCTGGCTCTGCCAGCCATTCTGTTTGTTTGTTTTTTCACCCTGGACCACGCCTTCTCCCTCACTATGCCACGCCTCAGCTCTGGACCATTCCCACTCCCTCTCCTTCCCTCTGTAGACATAGTAATCAGTTCAACTTGCCACACCTGCACTTGCCCTCTGGATCCCTTCAAAGACTCCTGCAGCACAGCACTCTGTGCTGGGTCATTGTCATACGTCACTCTGTCCTTGTTTACCCATTGCACCATGCCATTCGTGTCAGGTTGGTCCATGTGTTAGTTCATTGTTGTTGCCATGCCATGTATTAGTTAGTCTTGTTGCCATGTCTTAGTTAGCCTTATTGCCATGCATTAGTTAGCCTTGTCACCATGTCTGAGTTAGCCTTGTCACCCTGCCATGTATTAGTTAGTCTTGTTGCCATGTCTTAGTTAGCCTTATTGCCATGCATTAGTTAGCCTTGTCACCATGTCTGAGTTAGCCTTGTCACCCTGCCATGTATTAGTTAGTCTTGTTGCCATGTGTTAGTTAGCCTTGTTGCCATGCCATTTGTCAGTTCGCCTTGTTGCCTTGCCATGTTTTAGCTCAGTCATGTTCATGCCAGGTATTAGTTCCTCGTTCTTGCTGTGTGTGTTTTGCTAGCTTGTTAAGTTTACCATGTTGCTAGCTCGTTAAGGTTGCCAAGTGGCTAGCTTGCTATGTTTGCTTGTTGCTAGTTCTGTTAAGTTTGCCTTGTGTATTGGTTTAGCCTCCTGTTATATTTTGTTTTTCTAAAGGAGTGTTTTGTGTTTCTGCGTGTTGGGTGTTTAACATAAATAAACGGTTTAAAATGTATTCCTGGTCATCACGGCTCTTTGACTTGGCCCAGACCGACTTCCATGATCTGCCATCTTGCGTGGCGGACCATGACAAAATATGGTTAGGTGTTATCAGGCATACTACATTAATGTTATCAGGTATATTACAGGAGATGCATGTTATCACTTGTGTTACAGGCATGTTACAAGCATGTTGTCAGGTGTGTTAAATGAATGTTACGAGCATGTTATCAGGTGGGTTACAGACATGATACAGGGATGTTACAAGCATGTTTTCAGGTGTATTACAGGTGTTAGAAGCATGTTTTCAGGTGTGTTACATGCATGTTACAGGTGTGAAACAGGCATGTTACAAGCATGTTTTCAGGTGTGTTAGAGGCATGTTTCAAGCATGCTATCATGTGTATTACTGTACATGCATGTTACAAGCATCTTTTCAGGTATGTTACAGGCATGTTACGAGCATGTTATCAGGTGGGTTACAGGCGTGTTACAGGCATTTTGCAAGCATATTATCACATGTGTTACAGGCATGTTTTCAGGTGTGTTACAGGCATGTTATGAGCATGTTACCAGGTGTGTGACAGGAATGTTTTCAGGTGTGTTACAGGCATGTGTACCTTCGCTATCTGGCCTCCTGTTCCTCCTCATGTACACTGGTGAGCAGTCAGAGGAGGGACAGGACTTGGAGGGTGAGCTGGTGGGCGTCACCAGAGTTTCCTGTGATGTGGCATTGGTCAGCTGGCGGTACCGCCCCCTTGGAGGAGCAGTCAATGATGTGCCTCCATCCTCTGGAGAGCGTCGCACCTGAGGAGTCAAATACTACTTTTTCAGATTTGTTTTGTAGTGATGTTCCCACCTGTCTTGATCTGAGATTGGCCTCACAAGTGAAGTGTCAAAGGTGAATCCAGGGCTTCGGACCAACAGCAATGTATCAGGGGAGGGGGAGGAACCTCGCATGGTCAAGTGAAGAGGTGAGCGAGCAGATTGTGTTATACTGTCCTGAAAACACACACACAGGCTGATGGAAACAAGTCTGTTCCCCCTGCTCCACACGTGACCTTAAACAATCCCCCACCTTTCTGTCGAGACTGTCATCTCCCTCTGTGGAGCTCACGCTGTCACGATAATGAGACCTGGAGGGTCGGTGCCGCCTGGTCTTGACGGACAGTTGAGCTCTGCCCTTCTGGATGCTGTTATCCAGCAGCTCAGTCTCTGGTACCGCCTCGTTCAGGTCTGAAAGTCACACAAACTTTTACTTTTATTGCAGCAGATTAAAGAGGAATAAACTTTGACCCTGTAGGTGAATAATACACATGGATCGATAAGGTGAGAGCTCCTCCTTTGTTGTGTAACTGAAGAGAAACTATGGAACCTATGGTAATGGACACTTCTCTCTAGTCTGCCAGACAAAAGTTGTCATTATAGCGGTTTTACAGTAATTGTTTCAGGTAAGATTACTTCAGAGTTTCAGTTCTTTACGGGATTTATTCGCTTTACATTTGGATGACAGACCAATGGATGTAGGTCCTTTACTGGATACCAGATGCAACTTAAACACAGTGAAAGTGGAACGTGTATCATAATGGTTAAATGTACAGTACAAATATCTAAGTTTGATTTATTCCCCTAATTTATTCCCCTTTTTTATTTCTCTCTACAGTTGGGGTCAAAGGCCTGAAGGAGGAGGAGAGACGGAAGTTGGGTGGAAGAGGAGGAGGAAGGGTGGCACAGGTCAGATATTGCCTGGTTCTGGCTTCTGAGGCTTAACCTGACCTCTGACCAGGTTCATGTGTAGTTCATCTGTTCTCTGTCTTATTGGAACCAGCAGAGTGGATGTCTCAATAGGTTCTGGTGCTCAGTAGAATCTCTGCTATTCCAATTACTTAGTTTTTTTCATGAGGTGTTAACACTTCAGATTTGTCCTTATTTGTGTCAGTGTACTTGTGATTTGTCAAACACTCACCAAACACGTCGCCATCATCGAGGCCTGACATGCTTCTTCAGTTACTGCAGAGACACAAATTGTTGCATTAAACCTCACATTTGGATGAGGTCTGGTTATAACACAAACAGTCCCAGCACCAAATTTATGAAGTTCATTTCCAACAGCCATCCATTCAGGAAGGAGCTCTTAGCTCCTGATGTTCACACACACAAAACATTTACTTCTGAACCAAAATCAACGATAGTTAAATCTTTTTGTCACTGATGATGCTTGATCTGCTGTTTTGAAGTGTTCTGGTTGTGTGTTGCTTACGTTAATACTGCTACTATTAGTGCTACGTGTGGGGGGAGCTCTTGTTTTGGTTTTCTCCACATCCTTGGTTTTGTTTCCTTTTCTGTTTGTAGTTTAATGTGCACCTGTGGAGTCTGGTATTTAAGTCCTGCTTTTGTTTTCAGTCGTTGCTTGTGTGGTATAAGCTTGTAAGCTATGCCGTAAAGTTACCTATAGATTGTATTAATTTAGAAAGTTTAGTTAATTTGTTCTTCTCCTGCTAGGCATCAATAGGTTTTAAGTTTGCTTTTGCTTGCCCAAGCAAATAATTTGTTTGATTATTACTTACCTGTGTTTTATTATCGTTCCTATTTTTTTTTTTTTTTTTTTTTTGTTTATTTAATAAGTCATTTTGAGTTAACTCTTCCTGTATGTTGGGTCGTGCGATTTGAGTCATTCCCTCCTTGCGGATGCAGCCAGGGAAATGTGTAAGGTTTAGATTAAACAGAGTTCTACTAACGCGACGCAGTCGCAGCTGTGTGAGTGCACTTAGGCCACAGCGTCGTTATTCCTCCGCTCAGTTGTGGGCGTCGTATTCAAGCTCTGAGAGCAGTAGTTCTCCGCTCGGAGCGAGCGTAAAGTATTGTCACTCACTCCTCTGCATCTCCTCTCCTGTGCCATGTCAAGCCCCGCCGATTGGGAACCGATGGGGGGAGTTCATAACAAGGGCCAAGCCTCAGTAGGGGGAGCCCAGCCCCCCCGCTGGTTCCGCTGAACCACTTTACAGGGGCCTTCTGCTGCTGGCTTGGGTTTGCTTCGACCAGCCGAAGCAGTCATCATCATGTCGTCATCATGCCTCAGCATAACTGGAACAATTCACTTGTTCAATTTAAAATATGAAATCCTGTTTAAAATCTGAATGCATCCATATGTTTTCTACCACTTAGTCCCATGCAGGGGTACTGGACCCTATCCCAGCTATCTATGGGCGAGAGGCAGGGTACACCCTGGAACACAGAAAGGCAACCGGTTCGCCTTGGGAATCGAACCCAGGACCTGTGTGCTACCCTACTGTGCCGCCCTAAACTCAGAATCCAAGCTGTAAAACAGAATAAAAGGAAGCAGACTAGAATTGTGGCTGAGGTGGCAGGTGGCCCAGGAGAGAGGCCATCTGCTGCTCACTGGGTCAGCCAGTGTTTGGGTTCATATCATGCTGAGTCTGCTCACGTCTTTGTCTTCTGCTTGTTTCATTCTGTCACATCCGATTGTGGCTGCGGTGTTAGTTCCTGTGATGTCATGTTGTTTGTGCTGCATTTTTCTGTCTATGCTGTTGATGAGGTTGAAATGTGTGATGGTGTCCACCCAGTCTGTGGAGGTAGACACATCTACGCACACACGCATGCACACACGCACACATGCACCTAATCAGACAAACACTCTCAACACAGCTCCATTTGTTCCCAAGAGAGCAGCAAGAAAATGCAGCATCAGACCGATGAGGAGCATGTTGGACACAGGGACAGACAAGAGAAGATGGAGGATGGAAAAGATAATAAATCAGGGACGAAAGAGAGACAGATGGGGAGATCTGTTGACAACCACGTTGTGAAAGATGAAATCAGAGAGAGAGCGCGGCTGAAATATCAGGAAGGCAAACACGACACAAAGTGATAAACTCACCTTTCTCTCCCTCTAATGCTTGTCATGACACGTCACCCTGTGCCTGTCTCTGGCTAGTGGTGGATGCTGAGACAGTTAGTGAGGACCGCGACTCCCAAGGTTCCACAGGACGCCAGTCTAGGCCAGTCAACAGTCTGAGCTCAGCAGGAGGATTATGGAGGCTGTAGTTCTCACTTCAGGACTCACAGGCAAATGCTGGCTCACTGCTACTCAGCAGAATACTGCAGCCTCCATCTGAAGCACAGCGATGGCTGAGACAGACTGAGGAGGAGTAGGACGGAAGGGGAGGGAGTGAATGTGCAGGGAGGAGAGAGAGGAAGAGACGAGGGATGAAGGGAAACAAAAGCAAACTGTGTTTACTACCCTGGATGCCACTAATACCTGATGCTCTTATTTGTGGAGGTGACGAAGGGCTGTCTGATGCATGATTGCAGCAGTCAGCAGACGTGAAACATTGTCAGGCTTTTTTTTTAGCTTCACTGATTATTTATGAGCTTACCAAATCCAACCAGATGGACTCGGCTTTGACTCAAGGTTTCATGGTTGTGCTATGTTGTTGTCATGTTGTTGGCAATTGGTAGTATGTTGCCAGTAGCTGCTGTGGAACACAAACATCTCATTACTATGTCACTTCTGCAGTGGACAGGTCCTAAGACTTTACAGGTGAAACCTGTGAATCAGATGTTTAACAAACAAGCCTCTGGACAGGAGAGAAACGTCTTCATATGCCACCAAACCAAACCTAGAACCTTGTATCAAACACCAGATGGCAGCAGAGGTCCAGGTGTGTGACACACGTGCAAAAAGAATGTAAAGGCAGATCTACTGATATATATGATTTTGTGTGATAGAAACCAAAATTGATTATGTTTGTATTGATACATTTGTTTGCATCTTGCAAACCCCAATCTCCATTTCAACAACTAAACAGGTTTTCGGGGGAACTGCTGCTCAGGCGAGAAGCTCCGGGTCCCACCAGTTCCCAGCAGGTCTAGCAGTAGACCGACCTACTGGGCCTCCCCGAGGTTTGTGCGCCTTCAACCAGGGCGCCGCTCGCCTGCCTGGGGGGGGGGGTTTCGAGTGAAGAGACCTCAGTGGGGTTGTTGGAGGTGACACACTGGGGATAACGGCTGCCATTCGTGCGGTGAAAGCTGGTGGTAGGGCAGCATCACGCTGCCCATTGATGTAGGGCTCAGGCGGGACTTGTCTCTACCTGAGCATCAACATACCACCCAAGGAACAGCAGAACCTGTTCAGCCACATGTTTCTGATCTGTCAGTGGAGCTTCCTCATTCTGCTCTGTGAGGCCGGATGGCGTTGCAGTTTGTGTCATGTGCCGGTTGATCCATCTGGAACATTCCAGTAGCAGCTTCTCTGTCAGACCTGGTTCTGAATGAGCCATAGAACAACCGGAGCTGGGGTCAGGGCACTGATTAATGCTACAGCTGAACATAATCTGATCTGGAGGAGGTGAGTGACACTGATCAGGTTTCTAAATTTATGGAGAAAGTAGTTGTTGTACTGTGGCCTGTAGCAAGAAGGACATGGGCTAAAGTGCCGCCTAAGTGCCAGGTGTTTTCTGAATCACCATGTTATTTTGTGGAAGCCGTCGTTCTCTGCTACCTCATTGTGCCCAGGCAGTGATGAAAGAAAACACTGTGTTGACAATCAAGGTTCTCATCGTCCAGTCGAGGTTGTCTAGAACATTTCACTACCATTCTATGTTCTTCCTGCATCAATTGAGAAACATTGGCTTTAGACCATACATTTACTGTATCCTCCAGGTTGATTTCACTTCACACCTGAAAAAAATGACTATAATGTGAATTATTTAAAAGGAAATAATTCTGCTTCATGTGTATTTGCATACATTGTGTTACTGGAGAATAATCAGGTTCTGACAGTTACACTGTGCTGCAGGAAGCCGACCTGGACCTGATTCTCACCAGTAAAGTCAGACTGAAGACAAGTGGAGGTCTGCTGAGATCATGGCTGCTTCAGAAGAAGACACTAAAACATTTGCGTGAGTTTCTGAAAATGAACAAACTGATACGACAAGTCTGAAATGCTGACAGTGATTATTTATGATTTTCACTCTTTCAGTCCTTCTAACAAAACCGTCTTACAGAGGTTGAACATTAGTGAAAACAGCCGCAGGAGTCTGGACATAAGAATGTCATTAATAGGGAAAGCAACAGAAAACTGTCAATGCAAAACTGTTCATCAGTGGCTGAGGGACAACTCCCAGTCTGACTCTTTCTCCAGACTGGTGGACATGGTCGATTTTCTGCAAAAACACATCCATGAGGCAGAGAGGAAGAGCCATGGTGCCTGCGTTGACATCACCTTTTGGGCTCATGGGTCTATAGGACTCCCTCTGATCCCAGCCAGCTGCCTGATGCCTCTGCCCACCGTCAGGGACGTGGTGTTGTACGCTCCCTGGAACTGTATCACGATC
The DNA here is from genome assembly GCF_900634795.4 of Betta splendens. Lineage (NCBI taxonomy): Eukaryota > Metazoa > Chordata > Actinopteri > Anabantiformes > Osphronemidae > Betta > Betta splendens. Next base: position 267,707 of record NC_040888.2, on the reverse strand, counting down.
ACTGATGTAACGTACGGTGTCGCTACAGGAAGAATTCAGCCTCAGCGCAGAGTGTTTTACTGTAGGGACCACGACAAGTGTCCAGTTCCTGATGGAAAGCACCGACCCACCAACCTGCCAGATCGCTGGAACTCGTTGAAGGAAGCTGATGGATGGAAAATCCCCACCATTGTGGTCAGTCCTTTAGAGCATGAGGATGGTGCATGGAACAGGTTGAAGCACCTCATTAAACAACATGGATCAGTAGGAAGGAACCGCATCCTCATCCCGTTCATCCTCCCAGGTCAAAGTGGCGTCACTGTCCCGTTCCCTGTGGTCACCCTGGCCCTGTCTCTGGTTCTGCTTTCCTCCAGGTTCAAAGCCACCATCCATCTGGCTGCTTGCCTGAGAGATCCAACTGGAGAACTGACAGGGTATCAAGAATATCTGAAGCGGCAGTACGCCTACGCTACGGACAACACAGGAATGGAAGTGGTTTTCAGTTGAACCCTGATGTCGGGGCCTCTTTGTGAACAGGGTTCTGGACCTGCCAGTTGATAAAACATGTCACTGTATGTCAATCAAGATGAGAGCTTCTTCCCAAGGGCTGTGTCTTGCAATTCCTCGCTTGTCCTGTGCAAACCTGGCGAATAAAGCTGACTTTGACTTTAACACAATCATGAGCGGACGGAAGAGACAAAAACTCACCATGCATTTATCAGAAACTTAATCACAGATGAGTTTAGTCACTGATTAAACTCGGGTACAGATCATAAACAACAATGAAACAACTGTGAACGTCAACACACCTTGTTTTGTCATAACCCTCTGCTGTAGTGTCTTTCAGTCACCAGCAGGGGTCAGTCTGTGACCACACTTTGGTGCCAAGAACACCAGCAAACACTCAAACTCGAACTCATAGTCCTGTAGAAGGGTAGGACTCGCCTCAACAGCCTCCAGTGTGTCCAACCTCATTCCATTCAGCGAATGAGTCTGTTGCATCCCTCTGTTTTATGCTGTCTCCCCAGCGTGCAGCATCAAACAGACAGGTTGCTACATGCCACAGAGGGCCTGGTGCTCTGTAGGGGGCTGGGTTGGATCTTATCAGGCATCTGTTCTCCTCTTCCTGCCCATTTCTGAAGCATTCAACATTCACAGTATCGTCAGGGTACACTGGAATGTGGCAGAACTCAGGAGTTGTATACTGCTGTGTTTAAGACTGGAGCCTGGTCCCTGTGCTGCTTGGGGTTCTGTCCAGTTATCCAGTTCCAGTCCCATCTAGTTAAACTCTAAAAATGATTGGTTGGATGGGGTTGAATGCTCTCATGCCAATGTGAAACACGTGCAGAACAGCATCTTGTTCAGGTGGACACTGGAACCATTGGGAACAAATGCAGGCATGTAATTGGTCACATCTGGTGCCAAGGGGAAGAAACCCCGCTATGCTATTGGCTGATATTGGAACAGCCCCTGAAGTTTGGCGTCGGGTCGGAAACAGCTGATCAAGCTGCCCTGGACTCAATCAGTCACAATGTGGTTGAAGCTACACAAAGGTAATTGTCTCAATGTTACTGAAGCTCACTTACGAGCTCCTCTGCAGTTTTAGATCATGGTTGTTTCATACTACGAGGTTCTTTTTTTTACTTTTATAAAACTTAAATTCAAAAGTTGAAAATTGTCGGACACCTTTTGAGGTCACGTGTCCAGGGCCTGCACAGGTTGCACAGCCCTAAAGTTGACCGAGATGTGTTCCTTCTCCTGGCATTCATTATGCATAGTTTTTTTTCCTTGGTGCTGTATAATATCAGCAGCCCAAAATCGCCAAATGTAGTAATCAAACCAGAATTCTGTTCATCTAAGTTGTCTGTTGTTGGTAATGATGGTAGTTGTGATCAGCTAGGTGGTAAAATTAAATGGAAATCTGAGTGTGTGTGTGAAATGGCCAGCTTTTTATATTAACGGTACGTTATAAACAAAAACACACACACGTAACGACCCCCGTTGTAAAGTAGCTAGCTGGCTAGCTTCAGCTTTAGCGTACTAATGTTAGCGCCACCATCTTTCTAAACACAGACGTTCTGTTAGAATGTTGACCTAAAATCAAGCTAACTCGCGTGTTATCTACACGTTACCGAATACAAAGCAAGCTGACGCATAGATCGTTTAAAAATAGAAACGAATGTGACCTTGTTTCTACGTTAAGACCTGCGCTACTAATTACAGGAGAGGTTACAGGAGAAGAGCTGGGAAGCAGCCTCGGCTTTTTCTTTCCTCATACGGTTCATTGATCGTTTGATACACGTCTTTTTGGGCTGCGGTGCTGCACCACCGGCAGACACCGGCCAGGGGCGTCTTTGAGCAGCGGGCGGTGCTCACCCGCCTCTGATCCGTTCAACAGGATGTAAACGGGAGAAGGGGCAAGTCGAGGCAGGCACGTCGGGGAGAGAGAGCCGGGGCCACGGACCCGGAGCAACCTGTTTGTGTGATTTGGACTCAAGAACAGGATGGTCGGACCAGACTTTAACTGCAGGTACAAGTAGCTGTCGGTTTTGGATTGATTCTCATTGAAGCGTGTCCCTTTTTTTGTTTTTTTTTCTAATTTCTTTTTTGTGTTTTGTTGGTTTGCACTTTGGACTCTACTGTAAAAGTGTTTGTTAAGCCAAAGTTGCAGCGTGCTGCATCTCAGACTCTGGTTTAGGACTCAACGTTTGGCTTTATGTTGTTGTTTTGCTGAGTTCTTGGCTCCAGTGTGTCGCTGGCTGTGACAGAGACTGGGCCCTGATTGCAGACACTTGTGAACAATGCAGGTTTTGCAAAATGACAAGAATGCGAGAGTGTGAACGTATTTTTGTGTTTGCTGTATTTAAAACCTGGGGACATTCATGAGCAGTGAAACCGGTGGGGATCAGCATGCGTTCGAGGTGTTGTTTAAAACTAGAATCTGTCATTAAGCCAGAAATATTTAAAAAATGGTGGACCAGAGGAATTGTCTTAGCTACTGAACATTTGCATCAAATATAAAAGCTTTAGATATGGTCATTAGCAGTAAATATGTTACACGTTGGAATCTACAGTTCACTTTCAATTTGCTTTTTAAACCACTTAGTGTTTTGTTCTTTGTACTATAAGACAGTCAGTTTAATTTTTATGTCCTAATACGTCCCTAAGAAAAAAACCCTACTGTTTATTACTTGATGGTCAATCACAGACCAGGACTAACATCAACATTTCTGAATGTTGAAGATCTGATATAGTTGGTATACAGCTCATGTGTTGCTCACATGTCCTGCCTTGAATTGCCCCTTGAGAATAAATAAAGTTTCTTTGATTTGATTTATTGATTGATATTGTTTTGTTTACTTGCAGGCTAGATTAGAGATAAGTTACTTTAGTTTTGACAGTTGAGGAAGAAGCTGGAGGTTCTAGAACTAGTTACCCTAACTGGAAATCGAAATCCTTGTGGTCTGAGAGTTCAGCTTTTGGCACAATACAAAAGTGCTGCTTGATGTCTAATTGAAACTGGGAATGTGATAAAATGCTGAGTTTGGTTCGATTGGTTAGGATGGTCAGGTTTGTTAAAGATTATAGTTTGGCCTGAAATTACTACTAACAGACCATTTAGGTATGTCTAGTGACATCATGGTTAACTGTTCTAGGTCCAAACAACCGATGAAGTTATATTTTGCATTTATATCATCTAAATCGTGGCTGACAAGATCTTTTAAAGAGCTGCGGATGTTAGGAATGACACCACTGAGCCAGCAGGAAGGTTCTTCAGAGGAGGATCTGGGGAACCTTGAGATTGAGGAGGTGCTGAATGGGAGGGGTGTCTCTGAGCAGGCCCAGTTTTGGAGAAGGTTTCAGGCTACTTTAGAAGATTCTAGAGGTGATACATGATGTTGCACTTGTTCCTTGCAAGGTTGTCCAGATACCTGGTGCCAGATCCTTGACTTTCTCAAGCTTGTTCGGTCACAGTGTCATTGGATACAATCTGAAGGTCCTTGATTTGGGTGAAGAAATCATTAAGGGATTTTTTTCAGACCTTGTACTCAGGTTGGAGAGGTGTGACCTTCACAGAACCTGTAGAGAAAGTGGAGCTTTGTGTGTGGGGATACCAGAACCAGGTTCTTGAATAGATTTTACAGGTCTTCAAAAAGATGAAAGCAGCTTTTGATCAATTTGCAGGTAGATCCAGAAGTTGCTGAGGACTTTACTGAGCCAATAGAACTTTGACCATGACCTTTTTTACAGAACATGTACAGTTCATTATGCTTCATGATACCAGTCAATGCAGAAATGTATAGAGTCGATAATCACTTTACACTTTACATTCCTAAGTCTGTTTGGCTTTCCAAGCCCTGCGAAGGCAGGATCAGCTGATGGCAGTTGCAGTTATTCGTGTGTAGTGCTTCCTCTGATTGCTCACACAGAGGCTAAAGGTTTACTTGGTTCAGATCTAATTCAGCTGTGATTGGATGGTGGTTTGTGATGTCACTTAAGCAGTTTGTGCCTCTGTTTTAAAGTTGGATCCTTTCACCCAGAGATGTTTCCTACTGGAATTTGTCTTTACGATCTTCCTGGCATCTGATTGGTTGCTGGGGCGTGTCCTGCAACAAACCCCAGTCCTTTGGTTGATGATTGACAGCTCTGTTTGAGTCTTCAGTCCTGCGGTTGCAGGGTGTGTGCACATTTCTGTAGCTTCATGTTTTTATGTGAACAAACGTTTTATCACCAGTAGGAGGACCTTTACTGGGCTGAGTGGTGCTTCAGGCTGGGTTTTAAAGAGCTCTAAGCCGTGGGGTTAATGTTAAAGCCGGGAACGCCTTATTTTAAGGAATGTCCCAGCAGCTAGAGCAGCACAAGCCTGTGGGGGTGGGGCGCCCTTGTTACACACCTGACGCGGTTTACCTGAGCACAGTCTGTGTGTTTGTGTGTGAACAGATCTGCTGATGATGATAATAATAAATATTAAAGCCATATAACAATAAAGCTTCAGTTCATTGTAGAGCAGCTTTATCAGTAATACTGATTAAATGGCTCCTCCCTTTACTAACCTATTTTGCATGGTTGATAAACCCTGATGCTCATGTCCAGTTGGGCCATAAAACATGTACCTGCTGACATAGTAAATCTTCTGTTTTGCCCTATGCTGAGGTTAGACCCAACTTCCCGGAGGAGGTCTCTGGTATCGAGCATCATGATTTGCTCGATGAAGTTTGTGACCATGTCAGATGAGCCGTCATAGGAATGGGCCCTTACTAGCGAAACTCTGGCTGTTGTTTCTGTTGGGGAACTAGAGACGTGGAGTTTGGATGAGTGTGACAAACCGTGAACATCCAGCTTCACTCAGACGTATCAACTGCAGACTCACTATTGTTTCTGCACAAAGGCAGGAAACGCGGTGACGTGGCTGAGGGGCGGGTCTACACTGCTGTGAGGCGGGATTAATGTTCACAGGAAGAGGTGACACTTCCCTGTGTAAACAGAACAGGCCTGGGACCAGCTCTTTCAATTGTTTGTGGGGGTGGGGGTGGTGACTTCCTTACTCACAGATTATTTTTTTAAATGATGGACTTTTATTTAATTTTTTTTCAGTGACTGGATCAATATCAGGTTCTGATGTTTTGACCTGTATAGTGATTACGTAGCTGGTTCCTCACAGGCAGACAGAGCTGGCTTAATATCCTTAGTATCCTTACACCCACCGGGAACCTTTCTTTGTTATTTGTGAACGGTTGATCTACAGCTCTTTGCTAGAAAGATTCCTCCGTATAAAAACATGCAAAGCATTCGTTCCCTATCTCCTGGCTCAAAACCACAGCTTGCTTATGTAAATGGGTTACTTGATAGTTTGTACCATTCAATAAAGGTGAGTCAGGTGATGTTTGACTGCTCTGTAGCATCACGGTCGTCCTGAAGGCTCAGCCCCATCTCTAAGCGCCTGTGCCTTCAGCTCCACTTCTAGCAATAAGAGGTTTCACTGTCTCAGCAATGCACTGGTCAAATAAGCTGCGTTTGTAGCCATGAAAAGAGCAGCAGGCCCTTAGAGCCGTAACAATAAGCATCACTTCACTCACCACTGTAAGTACTTGTCTCACAGCTAAAAGTACCCAGTAAACACTGCAGCAGGTGTTGTGCTTCTTCAAGAAGCGTCAAGAAGAGTCAAGTGGGACAAAGAGAAAACATGCGAACAATAAATGAGATAAAAAATGAAAATGAATTGCCGCTGATAGTGGGAGGTCCCACTGTGGGACAAGGGACACAATGGAGCATCTCTGATGCCAAGAAGAGAAAGAGAAGAAGTTCTGTAAGCCTGCGCACATGAAGGTAAGGACACACCAAAGCTGGGTGTTCCTGGTCCCAGAGAAGCTTACTGATGGTTTTATCTTAAAGGGAACGTGGCAGAGCAGATCTTTGAGATGTCCGGTACAAAGCTGCTGCTCAAAAAGTTAATATGAATGCAAAGGTTGTGATTTGGTCGCAGACCACAAGGGGGCGACGCCTAAAAGGTGTTTGCCAACAGCAGAAGCAGGGCAGGGTGTGGTTTACAGGTCCGATCACATTCCAGCACCCTTCCCTGGAAGAAACACAGATCGGTGCAAGAACAGTTTTAGCCGAAGGTTGAGCTCAACAGAAGGGTGAGTTCAGCTCATCTGGAACATGCTGTAACTCCAGTTGTGGGTTAGGTCTGGACTTCCTGGATGCTGGTCGTGTAGCACAGGAGAGGAAACCAACTCTGAGCAGGAGGCTCAGAGTCCAGATCCGATCTTGGGATGTGTTCTGACACGACCCATGTAACAGTTGTTCCTGTGTGAGCTGCACTTGTTATTATGTGATCACCCAGAACCCAAATGCCTGTCTAGCTTTTGTTAGGGATCCAGACTGTGGGTTCCTGTTCTGAAGCTCAGATCATTTTGTTGTGCACCTCAGAAAATGATGTTTGTTTGATTTAACCTGCGTTTACTCTCAGGGAGCTGATGAGCTGGTGTGACCTCTGACCTCCATCATCAGGGTCATCACCATGGCCAAGACCCCATCCCTGCTTGGTGGAGGTGAGTTCAGCTTTTGGACACAAGTGTAATACATTTTAAAATTCTGGCTCTGTTGAACCATTTTAAGTTAAGTAACTTTCACAATAAACTTAACTAATGTAACTTCATCTAAATATGGAGCAGTGTTTATGAATGTAAGCAGTTATTTTATTTGTGTCTTCTGTCCTGACATGAATACTGAGCTGACAGTTACTAGGAGGTGACAGAAGTTTGCATCAGCAGTGCAGTGGAAGTTTGAGTTTCACCTGGTTTCTAAAGAAAAAACTCTAAAAACCTTCCCTTTGTAGGCCTGGGCCTGGTTTTGGTAGAGTTTCAGTACGAGTACGAAGATCGGGATGGAACACTGGTCTCTATTAAACCCAACGAGCGATATGTCCTGCTGGCTAAGACCAACAGCCACTGGTGGCAGGTCCGGAGTGACCACGTTTCTAAGCCTTTCTACATTCCAGCAAAATATGTCAAGGAGCTGCCCACTGACTTACCTTTGCCCCTGGACTTTGCTGATTCACACATTACTGAGCCTGTACTGGTTCCTCTGGCTGTTCCAGTCCCTGTTCCTGTTCCAAAGACTCTGGAGGAGCCCACTGGAACCCGGATCAAAGCAGGGGATGAGATGACAATACGGCTTAGACCAGATGGGCAGCGCAAGACTGAGAACCGTATGTCAACATTTGGTGTCCCTCTAGACTTTCACGACCTGTCCCATCTAGCTCTGCCTGCACCACGGCACCCTGCCAACTCTCTTGCTGGTTCTGTGGACACCGGCACAGCACTAACATGCAGGACTGCAAACATGGCTGATGCTGGGCTAAGTAAAAAGCAGCCATGTCTGCCAGGGGTCCTAGACAACGGCAAGGACTCTGGGAAAGCCAGACTTCCCAATTTCAGTGCTTCTAACCCGCATTCGATGCACCGGTCTCAGACCCAACCCATCCCAGTGGTGGCCCCTGCTGCTCCTGTAGGACCAGTGTGCCCTGTAACCCTGGCAGCCCCTGTGAAACCAGCAGCTCCTGTTGTTTCAAATGTAAATGTGGAGATGCACGACACATCTGGATCCAAGGGTTGCAATGAGACCATATCCCCTGTTGGGCTAGAGGAGGAGGACTTGCTGGAAGAGATGAGTGTGGAGGAAAGTGATGAAGAGGAGGCACATTCCCTGAAAGATGAAGATTCAACCCACATCTATGAATCCATTCAGGACCTGAACCTGGACCTGGAAGCTCTGGCTGGAGGACGAGGGAGTCCAGGATTACCACCTGCACCGCCCCCCACAAAGGTAAGACACCCAGAGCCTTTTAAAGTCAGTTGCTGCAGAGAAGGTTTCACATGCAGAATCTCTGTGTGGATCAGAACATGTCCTAACAGCCGCTGCATTGTTTGTCATGAGTGAGACCGAACTTTGAACAAATGCAAGCAAAAAAAATTTTATTGTAATGAATTTCTCCTGAACTGATTCCAGTGTTTTCATATTAACAATTCAGGATCTTGTCTTTGGACTAACTTCTGTTAGATGCCAGAGATGTGAAGGTGTGTCATCTCAGGTTGACGTGTGGTGGGAAATACAAATCCACTGACAGTTTAACGTCTGGTGACTGTTGGATATGCTCTAGAGGTTTATAATGAAGTTATGTTCCAGTTATTCGCGTGTGTGTGTGAGTGACGCCAGGCCTTTTTATAAAATAAAAGCCTTCTGCAGAATGTCTGGACAAAGGAAGCTCAGCAGAGTAAAAGCTGTTAGCTATTTTTGTGATCAGAGACGACCGGGAACCTCTCAGTAAACTGATCCTAGATCATCATATTCAAGTAAAGTAAAAGCTGCCATTTGAACCTGCACCATATTTTCATGTTCATATATAGTTTCTGGGGTCGGAGAGGATGTTAAGGTCCTGTGAGGTGATGTCACAGCAGGATATGATGTCAGGAGGATGTAGTGGTGTCGCAGCCTGCAGGATGCATTCAAGGACAGACAGGAAACTGTGAGGCTGCAGCGACGTCTGCAGGACAAGGCAGGAAATGCCTCCACAACCAGCTGACACCTGAGATGGAGGGAACTGGTCTGACTGGTTTGAAACTGAGCCTGAACCCGTCTCACATACTGTAACAGCTCTGACAGCACAGAAATAAAAACAGCACAGTGAATGTCTTAATGTAGCACAGTGTATGAAGGTGAGAACTGTTGACTTGATGTTATGTTCAGTGTTTCCTCCAGGCTTTGACAGAAATGTATTGTTGGACTGGTTTGTGTTGATGCTTCATCTGTTTCTTTGCTTCCTGATCCCAGTTCAGTTCTGTTTTCTCTTTGGCTAAGAAACACGTTGGTTTGTTTTTTTCTGTGTCCAGTAGTTTCTCTAGTTGAAGGTGCATTTTGCACAAACACGCTTAAATTCTCAACTTGCTTTTTATGTTGTAGAAGAGTCCAGAGTTTCCAGGAGTCCTAAAAAGGTGTTGAGAATCTCAGTAAAAATGTTATGTAAACTTAAGAAGGTTTATGAGCAGGATGCTTGAGTTGTAGAGTCCCGCAGGTGTTCATGGCAGACGAGTAATTCAGAATGAGATGATGATGATGAGGAGGAGAAATTATTGTTGTTAGAACTGTATGAAGTTAAGCAACCATTGAGTCTGTAGAGCAGGGGTGTGAAACTGCAGTCCTCGAGGGCTGGTGTCCCTGCTGGTTTTCCAACTCTTACTGCTGATCACCTTGAACAGGTGTATTAGTTGGCTCATCCAGCTGCTGATTGACTTAACACACCTGATCAAGGTAATGAGCTGGCTCTGCGGAAGGGAGAGTTGGAAACCAGCAAGGGACTGGTTTGGGGTTGACACACCTGCTGTAGAGCATCACTGGGAACTTCCTCTGCCGGGAGGGGATGGGGCCACAGCTTGCCGGGGTCTGCACACCTACCACGATGACAAGACTTGTCCTGCTCATTCATGTGACATTTAGAATATCAGCTTGATATTTTATCAGGCTAAGAGACAAAGTCTTTAATGTGTTAACCAAACTACTGGTACAGACATTTAGAGAGAGGCTAAACTAAAGCCAAAGCTAACAGCCTGTCCATGTGGTTGGTAGAACCACAGCTCTCCAGGTCCAGTCGCTGCCATCTATGCCAACGTCTCCAGCCTGAAGAAAAGCTCGCTCCCTCAGCTCTCTGTCTCCAGCCCCATCTCTCCACCTCCTCCACCTTCAGAGCCAGCACCTTCACCTCCACACCACAACCCCTCTTCCTCAGTGTCCTCCTCCAGCATGATGGGCCCCGCCTCCCCCCTGAGCCCACAGGATGGGTGGCAGGTAGGATGACCTCTGATAGGCCTGCATTGCAGCTGATGGTGAAACAATCGAAAATATGTCCTATTCTAGACCACCTTTTGCCTTGATTACTGCTTTGCACACTCTTTGCATTCTCTTGATGAGCTTCAAGAGGTCGTCACCTGAAATAGTCTTCCAACAGTCTTGAAGGAGTTCCCAGAGATGCTTAGCACCTTTTGCCTTCATTCTGCGGTCCAGCTCACCCCAAACCATCTCTTGGTTCAGGTCCGGTGACTGTGGAGGCCAGGTCATCTGGCGCAACACCCTATCAATCTCCTTGGTCAAGTAGCCCTTACACAGACTGGAGGTGTGTTTGTGGTTATTGTCCTGGTGAAAAATAATGATGGTCCAACTAAACGCAAACCGGATGGAATAGCATGCCGTTGCTACAGTTGTTCTAGAGATGTGTCTGCTGCTAGAACTCTGTCGCATTGACCTGGTGATTTCTTAAAGTAATGATGGCCACTACTTTCTTTACTTGGCTGTGTTTTTCTTGCCATAATACAAATTCTAACAGTCTATTCAGAAGGACTATCAGCCCGGTATCTACCTGACTTCTGCACAACACAACTGATGGTCCCAACCCCCTTTTATAAGGCAAGAAATCCCACTTTTTAAATCTGACAGGGCACACCTGTGAAGTGACAGTGTCTTGAAGTTCATCAAGAGAATGCCAAGAGTGTGCAAAGCAGTAATCAAAACAAAAGGTGGCCTAGAATATGACATTTTCAGTTGTTTCACACTTTTTTATGTATTTAATTCCGCATGTGTTAATTCTTAATTTTGATGGCCTCTGTGTATCTACAATTTTCCTTCTCATTCAAAGTGCTACTGTATTATTAAATTAGACCCTAAAGCTCTGATAAATTAAAAAAAAATAAAAATAAATTTTAGAACTATACTTAAAAGCATCCATAGTCTGTGGCCCTCAATGGAATTGGTTTGCAGCTGAGCAAAAAGCCAAATCTCCCATAGCATGAAGCTTGGTCTTTAAAGGTTTTAAAAGATGTGCTGACACAGAGCGAAGATTGCGAGCATCACCTTAAATGGACTGGTGGGTAAGAAGGACAACCTTGCGTCCACTCGTTAGGATTCTAGCAGCACTTTTTTGATTAGACTGCAGCTTTTGGAGGGTTCTCCCAGTAGTCTGATAAGGAGTGCGCTGCAGAAATCCAGCTTGGAGGAGACAAACGCAGGCTAACTTTTCTGCATCTGCAAAAGTGCTTATAGGACTTTGCAATGTTCCTGAGGTGGAAATTAGACATCTTACACAGATTTTTGACTTCAGCCTCATACTTCAAATGAACCCTCGGAACCGTCCACTGTTCACCTCGGGAAATGGGGAGAGCACCACCCGTCACATTTATTGGACTTTACCTTGGAGGTTTGTGGGACCTCATGAGATCTGCTTGTGTTGTGCTCCAGCTGACGCTGCTCATTAACATTTAATCGGACCCGGTCAGGTTTCAATGACACCTCACAGCTGAAAGCAGAAGCATACTGTTTTACCACAAACTGAAGGCACCATCAGAACTGACCTACAGAAAGTAGAACTGGACTTTACTGTGCTGTCTCCTTGTTCAGGTGCACACGGACCAGGACAGTGGGAAGATGTTTTATTACAATCCTGGAACCAACCAAACCACCTGGTCCGACCCACACGGCCCCCCGGCACCTCCTGGAGAACCAGACCAGTGCGGGGGGGGGGGAGGCTCCTATCTGTGCTCCACCTCCTCCCAGGTATCAGTGTTTGTTCATTTAACATAAAATCATTTTACGGCTGCAACCAAATCTTTTTATTAGGAAATCCAGAATCTGTCCCGTCCTGTAATCCAAACTTCTGTATGAAAGATGAATGTGACCATAACCTTGTCTGACCCAACCTTCTCCTTAGGGATCCTGTGACTGGGAGCAGCTGGTGGATGAAGTGTCAGGAAGAGTTTACTATCACAACCGCAACACCAGAGACACATCATGGACTTCACCAGAGTCCCTCTCAGCAAACACCAAGCAGGAGCACAGCCCGGTACCATAACGCATACTGACATGAGTCTGTTTAAACACTGCTTGTAGGTCAAAGACAGGACAGAACATTTTGAAAGTCTCTCAACTTACTGTGGGTTTAAACAATGTAAATCCAAATTGCATTACAAATAAATTAAGCATTGGTTTTACTGCAGCCGCCGCTGCCAGAGGAGGATTATCCTGTAGATGGGCCCAGCGACAACGATGCTGTCTTCACAATGGTACCACACACACGCGCAACACACCTGAATCCCTTGATGTTTCTGCCCTTGAATCTATTTCTGCTGTATTTCTCTCAGCAGCATGTGGGTGTGATTCCCAGACCACCTGCAGACCTGAAAGAAGGAAAGAGGCAGCTGCAGGAGGTACGGTAGGAGTTGGTCTGGCTCTGGATCAGGAAGCTTCTAGATCAGCATTATTGCTGAGCTCACACTTTTTTTTTTAACCCTTGCTGTGTCAGGGCTGCTTTTGTTGCTGCAGCTTGTTGCTGTTCTTTGCTTGACTGGACACATTTTTTTGTTTTATTTTATTCTTTCCTCCAGGTCCCACATTTGCCTCAAAGATCGATGGGAAATGGCCTTTCTGAGGAGGGAACGCTACCACTGAAGAACTGGAGGCACAGTGTGGCTGAAGATGTGCGTCATACCGACGTGATCTGTGCAAACGGATAAGAACCATGTCTAAAACCCTGGTGTTTAAAAATGTTTTGCAGACGTTTGCTCTGGGCCACAGGCGAAACGTGTCCGACCTCACAGAGGTGACCAGAAGGCACTCCCCTGACAGCCCTCAGGTAAGAACATCTGGGTCACTGCTTCACCTCCACCCATCCCAGTCCTTCAGCTGTTCATTTGTGACGTCATCCTATTTTCCTGCATTAAGTTCTACGATAGGCACAAACTGAAGAGGAACTTGTCTAATCGGAGCACAGGCTTCCATCAGGTACACGTAGGTCCTCCACTCTGAATGGCTACTGAGTTGGGTGCGCTGTCTGATCTGTGGTTGTTTCCGTGGCGGTAACATTCGAGGTTCTTCAGTTGCCTGGGAAACGAGATAGAGTGCACAGAAATCAAACTCCAGGTTCTAGTGGGAACAATGTCCTGGTGCACATTAAATCTGTGGGTGTGAGCTGCCCAGCGGGTTGCCTGGTGTTTTTCCACTAACTCCACTGTCACTGTCTGTGCTGCTGAGGAACTTATGGTCAGTTTGTGAACATTTCAATGTTGATATTTGGGTTGTAGGTGTTGGCTGTCCTCTAACATGGAAATTACTAGTCTAATTTTTTATTAGAAGAAAACTACCTACATGGGACCCCAACTGTGGCTTTTGTCCTTTTTTAATTGGTGCTTAATGGTCCAGGTTGGTTCATCAGGAAGGACTGGGGGTTTTAAAGGATAGGTGAACTTTATCAGGTTGTCAGGGATGTTCAGGTCAGATCTAAAATTATTTTAAGTCTACCTAAAAGACGCTGTATGAGCTCTTACTTGTGTTGATTACCTGAACATCATAAGGGAGTACCTGCAGTGACACTCTAACAGCTGATCATGCTGAGGGTTTGACATTTCAGTAGCTGGAACCCTCGGCTGGAACCTTCATCAGGTTTCAGGGTTCTTAGAACCTAAAAAGGCTTCAGTCAATCAGAAAGTTTTTAGGTCGTTTCTCCCTGAGAATGTTTTAAATGACAACAGTGCATGTGTCAGCTTGTCGTCTGCGGAGTATGTGCCTGCAGGGAAGTAAAACGGGAGCTGGACTGTACACACCACACCCATGTTTACACAGGAGCTGGAGCTTTAAGAAGTGTCTCACCTGTGTGTCTATGCAGGGCCATCTGCTGGAGAAAGCAGGAATAATCAACAAGACCAAAGTAGCAGATCACGGTAAAAAGATGAGGTGCGTGTTGAGATGCCACTTTTCTGTTCCCTGTATTTTTCAGCCCTGTCATGATAATCTGTGTCTCTGTTGCTGGACAGAAAGAACTGGGGCCAGTCCTGGACCGTTCTCCATGGAGGGATCCTCACCTTCCACAAAGATCCTAAATCTGCTCCAGCTGGGACTACTGTAAGATCAGCAAGGGTGTCATTTCAATGTCAACAGACTGTGGTTAGTGGAGAGACAATAGTGCATCCTTCTTCCACAGATGAAGTCTTCACAGATTGTTCCAGAATACACTGTGGAGCTGAAGGGAGCTTCAGTCAGTTGGGCCTCAAAAGACAAGTCCTCCAAGAAGAACGTTCTTGAGGTTAGTTATGAACAGTCTGGTTTAGAGGTTCCACCTGTGACCAACAGAGCGTCTTCCTGACTTCCTGTTGGTGTCTCGCAGCTGAAGACCCGTCAGGCCTGTGAGTACCTGTTGCAGTATGACACCGAGAGCGTCATCGCTGACTGGCACAGAGTGATCCAGGATGCCATCAAACAGCTGGTAACTATCACAAACACGTCAGTAGGATTTCCCAGGGAAATGGGAGAAGCTGCTGAGATGTTTGCTCTAAACCCTTCCAGGAATATGATCATCTTACAGAGGATGAGGATGAAGAGTTCTCGGAAAAAGAGGGCAGGAAGAAGACACGTGAGTTAACCATGACAGATTAACACATTCTCTATAAAATGAGGGTCCCACAATGACTCATCTTATTTAATTAAGCCAAGCTGTGTTTCACATCACTAGATCAATCCCAGTTTTTGTTCTGGTTTTAGACCAGCGGTCTGCACCAGCACCAAACCAACTCCTGAACTGTTTTTGGTACAACACCGTCTGTTACGTCTGGGGAACCTCTTGAGAACTTCTAACACCTTCTTTATTCCTAATTTAGCAAATGCAGCTTCATCAGGTTCAGCTGATTCTGAGCAGAGACAGGTCCGGACCAAACTAAGACGATTCCTGCAGCGCAGACCAACACTGCAGAATGTTAAAGACAAAGGCTACATCAGAGGTGACACACTGGCAGAAACAAGACACATTCCTGAAATATTAATGGTTCATATTTTAGGGAGGTAAAAGTATTTTGCTAAATAAATACACTAAAAGATAAAATAACTATTAAGAGAGTAGGAGAGCCTGAACAGGTAGGTTTTAAGATTTGAGGCCATTTTACTTGAAGGTAGACCACTGTTTACATGTAACCCTGTCCTCACTGCAGATAACATCTTTGGGTGTCACCTGGACACACTCTGTCATAGAGAGAACACCACTGTCCCCAAATTTGTGGAGAAGTGTATCCGATCAGTGGAGAGGAGAGGTAACGGCAATGAATCGTCTTAACCTAATGCGAGAGTCTGCTGTGAGCTTTAACGCAACTCTGTGTCTGTAGGTCTGGATGCTGATGGGATTTACAGAGTGAATGGAAATCTGGCCGTCATCCAGAAGCTACGATACAAAGTGGATCGCGGTAATGAGCTGTTAAATCCTCTGTCTCTAAACACTTCAGTTTGTTACCAAGAGGAAAACTACAAGTATTCTTAATTTAAAAAAGCATGATTTTGCATGAATGAATGCATTATTGAAAAGATTTAATGAAATATAAACGTGATCATTAGCCAGAGTACAAGCTGATACTTCAGTATCTAATATGCTTGGATCAGGTGCTTCCTTCTCACCATGGCTTGAGTCCTGGTGCTCATGGTCTCCTCTGCACTCACCTTCCGTCACCTGATGTTGGGTCAAATGCTCCTAACTGAACTAGTCAACCTTGACCTTAGTTTGAGGCAAAACGTCAAATTTGTATGAGGACTTGCATAAAATAAGTGGGGGTTAGGTGATGTGCTTTTCATCTTTGCAGAGGAGCAGCTGGACCTGGAGGATGGACAGTGGGAGGAGATCCACGTGGTAACTGGAGCTCTGAAGCTTTTCCTGCGTGAACTTCCAGAACCGCTGTTTCCCTTCAGCTTCTTCGACAAGTTCATCGCTGCCATTCGTCAGTACTCAGTTGAACACGCTTCATCTCCAGTTTGAGCTAATGGAACATCTTTCCATTAGAACATTTCAGTGTTAAATAATCTTCATTTCGACAACTGACATCTTTTATTTCCATGCAGAGGTTGCAAACTACAACCTGAGAGTTTCCTACATGAAGGACCTGGTTCGCTCTCTGCCTCTGCCAAACCACGACACCATGGAGGTTCTCTTCAAACACCTGCGCAGGTGAGGTTTCCTCAGCCTGAACCAGGCTGTAGACGACCAGTCGGCTGGACTCAAGCATCACACTGCAAACAGGAGCCCAGCTTAAAAACTATACAAAGCTTCTCCTGATACCAACTAAGCAGCTCCTCACGTGATATGACAGCTGCTTCAAGTCTTAATGCGGTTCCTACCTGGTGGGATTTATGTTTTAGACCTGTCAGCCACGATTTCACAGGAATAAAGTTGGAACAATCATAAATAATTAAGTTACACATGAATTAATACCAAAGCTTTAAACTTGAGTGGTTGTTTCGTGCAGTGAAGCCTTGTGTCTGTGGCTTCGGTAATGATAACATGCTGAAGGGAATCTTATCATGTCAATGTCTCTGTCCCCAGGGTTATTGAGCACAAGGACTCCAACAGAATGTCGGTTCAAAGTGTGGCTATTGTGTTCGGACCCACATTGCTTCGGCCTGAGACCGAATCTGCTGACATGACTATCCACATGGTTTTCCAGAGCCAGATAGTAGAGCTCATACTCAAGGAGTTTCAGAACATCTTCTCTCAGACGTAGGGGTATGGAGATACCGACGCTGCTCTGGAGCTCAGCACTTTCTGAGAACTGCCAAAACGCCTTCATGCTGGACATTTACAGGACGTTAACCTTTAGTACTGCACACTGGAGATGTTTGGAACTTTGACATCTCAAATCACAGAACACAGAGACACAGTAGTGCAACACAACAGACCTGGACATCCAGCTGACTGGGCCCCTCGAGTGCTGCTGTATATAGGTCTGATCCTCCTGTTCTCCGTTTGAGCACTAGTCTTGATCAGCGCCACTTAAGACCAGCTCCCTTACTTTTAATCTAAACCCTGTTTTGTTGGTCAGTTCCTTTTTTATTTTAGCCAGGATTTTTAAAATTACTGTTAATCAAATTACTGCAAATTGTTAAAAAGACCAAATAATGAAAATGTTTACAAGAAAAACTCAATGGTGTGAAACAGTAACACCAGGATGTGTTGCATTCACTGATGGCAGGAACAGAAGTCCTTTTGAGTTAGTTTATGTCCAAGTGTTAACCATAAGATCAAAATAGAGTGTTGCCCATGTACAGTATGAAACAAAAGGGACAGATATTTGAGTGTTTATTCCCAAAGTGGACATACTTTGATCATGCATTGCTTCTAGAGCATCGACCACATTGGCTCCTGTCCAGAGCTAAGCTAGGCAAATAGACGGAACAAAATAATAATCTAATGCAGTGTTTATGTACGTTCCATGTTTTGGAACGTCTTTGGGACTGTTTCCTGATGGACTCCATCTTGTTAAAAATGGACCTGGAATTTAACTCTACATTCTACATGATGAATTCTAGAAATTATAATGAGTTTATACGTAGTATAGACACAGAACAACTAAGATAACAAACATCCTGTGTACATAAGAAGGTATTTTACTATAATAGAAATAAAACTGTTCTATATATGACAGTGTTGAGGTGCAATTTGTTATGCTTAACAAGAAAACCCAGACAATCTAAATCCCTAATTCACTAATGCACCTTTTTATAAAGAACCTATAAAGATGTCTTTATGGAATCACTCCAGGCCTAGAATTGTAGAAATGAACGATGTCACGAACATCTGAGATCTATGCCTGCAAGGTTCACTCCAACTTGTTTGTGTGTGTGTTTGCAGCTGTTTATTTTAGGACCAATCATCTAAAGGGAGGAGTGTGTGACACGTCAGGTGTTTGAAACATGCCACGAAAAAACAATGAAGTGCGTCTAATGGACAGGAACTCGAAATGTAGTCAGGACATATTCTGTCAACTTTTGCTTAGGAGAATAGTAAAAAAAATCTTAATGAGTTGTGATTTAAATATTTGAATTAAAATGTATTGCCTGTTCAAGTGGGACTTGTTGGGTTTTCTATATAGTTGTTAGGTCTTTGTAAAGTGCCTTGAGCAGGCAGAGTGTTTTGTTTGGCTGACATTATATCAGCACAATGTTCAGAGTCCTACTGTTTTTGCATCCCAGTCAAACAAGAATCAAGAGAATCCAAGACTTTCTATCCTGTTTCTGTTGTTTTGTTCAGTGTTGTACTGCTGCTGCAAACAAAAGAATTTCCCCATTGTGGGATTAATAAATACTTATCAAATATATGATGTACTGTCATATTTGGGGGTTGGAACCTTTACTTTGAAAAGTTTTAGCTAGTACTAGAAGAAAAGAAGTAATTTGTAATTTGTCACGTTGCTGTCCTCTGCATCTGACCCATCCTCGTGGGGAGGCAGCGGGCGGCGCGTGCGTCGCCGTCTCCCTCTAGTGGTGGTGACGTGTCCGGGCTGAAGGTTTGAGCGTGTCGACTTCTTGTGCTGCAGTCATGCCGACCAGTGTTTAGGTAGTCGGACTTCGGGTTTAGGGCCTTGAACAGCACATCAAGGTTTCACGGGTGGGTTCTGTACCCTAGTGCTCTGCAAATAGTTTAGATCCTATGTACAATTAAACGTTTTTTTTTCAGTTGGCTTGCAATTTAATCGTGTCCTTATCAATAAATAAATGTTGAACATAGACTAGTTCAGAGTTGCTGAGTGTAGTAATGCTAATGTTTTACTCCCTTTTAGTAACTAGGGCAGAGAACACGACGTAAACACTCACTTTTGACAGCTCGTGGCTCACTTTTGACAGTCTCTATGACGACTGTCCGCGCCTGCGCGGACAGTCGTCATAGAGACGGTTAGTTGATCGGATACAAACAACAGAGAAGCACGAGGATTTGTGAGTGCATCTAAGGTCCTGAAAAAAGGTTGTACTAGAAGTCTCAATAGTGGTTGTAGTTTGGATATCAGTAGTAGTAGCAACAGTAACAATATTAGTAGCTTTTGTTTTTTTCATTAACTGACAGATTTAATGTTTTTCTTTTCTGTTGCAATTAAACTATTGAAGTGAGATTAATTTTCAATTGACAACTGGCTTGATTCTGTTCAAATTGTTCATCAGACTGTTTGACATTTTTCCATAATGTGTGATGTCATCAGCCAATGGCAGATGGCGACATCACAGCATGATGTCATTGACTTTCCTGCTTTGGAGCAAGAGCTGCAGGCAGCGCTGGAGTTGGAGCGAAAGTACGTCCGTGAGAATGAGGCCAAACTGAGGGCTGTCAGTCAGAGGGTTGGCTCCTACAGCGAGTTCAGGTAAGGTCCAGGTCCTGGAAACTCCTCCAGGAGTCTGTAGACGAGTCACAGCTCCTGGAAACTCCCCTAGGTGTTTTTAGACCGGTCTGAACTTTGGGAAACTAACCAAAATGTTTAGTTAAAGTCTGTTTGCGGCCTCTCCTCAGAGACCTGATCCTTACGTGTCACCTGAAGCCAATGGGGAAGAAGGACAAGGGCGGAACTATATGGAAACAACCTTGGAACCCTGTTGTCCCAAGCGATAAGTGATGCTGAGTTGTCATAGCAATGCAACCATGCAAACCTGTGGCTGTATTGGTTTTGAAATGTGATGTTTTGAGCTGTTTCACAGTGGATACAATTTAGGTGACACGATGGGAATAAAATAGCTTCTGTATTTGTAGTTTGAGTTCTTCTTTAAAACACGATCCTGGTTTTTGTGCGTCAGTGATCCAAACAGCTGCAGTGACCTGCTGTCACCAGCAGGTGGAGCTAAATTCTGAGCTCTGACTTGGCTTGGTGTCTTTTGACTGCAGACATTAAAACATGAGAAACCAATGCTAAATATTCAAAACGTCATGCAATTCCATTCAGTTTCACCATACAGCGCTCAGATGGAAGCAGAGCCACAGAAACATACTAACACCGCTTTAACTCTTCTGATGTACAGGGTTAATTTTGGTAGTGTTTAAGTCGAGTCTGCTGAATAATTGTATTTAGTTTGTAACAAACACTGATGTGAAAGAGGAAGTGGTCTAAGCTGAGCAGGTTCACAGCAGAGGAGGATCCACAGACAGGAGGTGTCACTCTCATCCTACAGTGTTCAATAAAGCCCATCATTCTATCTGCCTGTTGAATGTTGTTAATCCTGCATCAGAAACAAAGCAGCTGCTTCAGGAAGGGGGTTGTGTCTCTTCAGTACAGTCGTGGGTCTGACAGTTTTTCTGGAAGCCTCTGAGGTCCAGTTTTGTTATTTGTGAGGAGTGAGTGCTCTGGAGTGCAGAGAAGATCTTTAGCTACAGAAAAAACACCATCAGAGCTGCAAAACTCCCTACTGTCCTGTTCCTGGGCTTTCATCAGTTCTTCTGCAGCTCCTGGTGAGTTCTCACACTTTCACTTAGTTTCTTCTTTAGATTCTTTGATTTGATTTCAGATTCAGAGTGTTTTCAGACAAGTTCAGCTTTATGTCGTCATGTGGGAGGAAGTACCCGGACTCCTGCACTCAGCAGTTTTTGAATACATTTATTTCTAAAATCACAGTATGAAATGAAGCTGTATCACAATAAACTGTTATGTCTTTGATGAACGCAGCTTGTAATCATGAAGCATCAGAATCACAAAGACAAGGTCATAAAGATTCTGGAAGAGGCTCCGAACGCCAGGAAAGCTCTGCTGGAGAACTACACCAACCTGCTGCAGGTGTCTGAGTACTGCCAGGAGAACTACCTAAAGGTTGGTTTGAAGTCAAACAACGGGTTCTTGCGTCCAAGATGCTTTCAATCTGCTAAACTAACCTAAACGCGGTGTGCCTCAGGCAGGCAATGACAGCACCCAGGCCCTGGAGGCAACCAAGAAGTTCACCACTCAGTCCCTGGCCAGCGTCACCTACCAGATCAGCAGCCTGGCCAGCAGCGTGCTGAGTCTGCTGGACGCTCAGACCAACCAGCTACGTCACGTGGAGGCTTCCATCAACGTGATCGCGCAGGTGAGGCCTGGACCGTTCATGTTACTTTTAAAAAAGGTTCACTGTGAAACTGCTGCCCAGAGACCACGAAAACATGAGGGGCTGCTTTGAGTGACTCGGAGTAAAACTGTTGAGCAGTTGATGAGGAGCACATCCAGCCTCATCATGGGTGGAGCCTCTGGGCCCAGTGTGCTGGTGCAGATTCTTTCTCTGTTGTAATGCAGCTGTTGTGTCTCTCAGACGGTGGAGATGCACAAAGAGAAAGTGTCTCGGCGAGAGATTGGTGTCTTCACAACCGTTAGACGGGTCCCACGCAGCCACAAGATCATCTCCCCTCAGCCTGCAAATGCACAGGCCCGGCCTCCCTACAGCCGCCGACCCATCAGCTACCAGCAGCTGGACGGACTGGGCCATGGCGTGAAGGTACTGTTCAGCCTGTTCCAGCTCTGTTTCCTCTGGGCTGCTTTCACCAGAACAAGCTGAGGTGACGCTGCAGGAAGCATTGGTGGCTGCGCTGAACCACAGAAGCAGAAGTGACGCTGTAGTAAAACTTCCTGATTCTGGTGCTGGAGGCAGACGCTCCGACTCAATTATCAGCTTCATTTCCTCCCGTGACTCTGTGAGCAGCAAAATGAGTGCAGTCCAGGAGCTGCTTCCCGGACTTAACAGGCAGCACTGCTGTCTATACTGTAGTATTGCTCACTATGCTGCAGTCAGTTCTGCCTCTTGTTGTAGTGAAATAGTTTCAAAAGTAGTTTCCTGTGAACCGGTGCAGACCTCTGCTCTACACAGTTTAAAGTTTATTGTCACAATCCAACCTGTGCTTCACCTTGTGGTACTACAGAACCACAGTAGTTGATAGCAGCTGCCATCACTGGTTCTGTAGAACCATGAGCTGAATCTCAGCATCTCTGTGTGAGGTCGGTTTAGAATTAGCTTCTTTTGTTTGTTTGTTGACTTCATTCTGAGGTTCGGCCCTTGTGAAGGACCGCTGCATAAGGTTTCCAGGTGGTTTATAAAGCAAGTAAACCCAGTTCAGCTGCAGCAGAATGTGGTGTGAGGCGGTTCGGTGTCAGTGAAGTAGTGGCTTTAAACACTGGGTCTTTGTTGAGCGTGGGAAACTGTTCAGACACTCATTAATGCTGCTGAGGCCCAAGAGGCTCTATTGATGCTCCCCCTCTCCCCCTTCACAGGTCTCTGGGAAACAGTCGGACAGGACAGGAACCATCCGAAAACACGGTGCCTCTGTCAGGTTTGTTGGATTCTACTGGTTCTACTTCCTCCTCTTTTCCAGCGACATGACTCACTGAAGTTCCATGTGTTTTAGGTCCAACAAGCCTCCAGAACCAGTCCAGTGCCCAGTGCCCCCTCCTGTCAGCGGGTAACACTCCTGAATGAGGACTCAGGTTCCTCACCTCATCTTCATGTCCCCGGTTCTGTAGGCCCTCAGAGTCACAGGATGTTTTGTGGCTCAGTAATCCAACATGCCACGAATCGTGTGATGGACGATGACTTTTAGATGTTGCTGTTGAATTGAGCTTTAAATCACTGATTTTCTTCTTTCAGTTCCAGTTTTGGAAAAAATGTTGCTCCGCCCACCATCCCCTCCTCCTGGCAGGCCGCATCTGAGTGTGACATCATCACTGCACTCCTGGAGGACGCCCCGCCTCCACAGGCTAGTGAGGCCCAGGCCCAGAATGATGAGGTCATGACTGATTCTCTCCCACCACCTGATGTGTCTGCAGAGATGGTGGCGCCCCAGCCCCTGCCTCCTCCTCCTCCTCCTCCTCCTCCTCCTCTTCCTCCTCTTTCTGATCCACCTTTAAAAGTGGTGACTAATGCTCCAGCCCCATCCTTGCCTCCACCAGTCAGCCTAGAGACAGGTGAAGATGGATAGGTCTACTCATCTTAAATTGGTTAAAGCACTCGTGTCTGTTTGAACTATGTGATATAAGTGATGTTTGTCTGCAGTGGTTGAGGAGAACAGCCTGCCCCCTCCGCCCCCTCCTCCTCCCTCTGATGATGACCTCCTCCCTTGTTTGGCCAATGACAGCTCAGATCTGCCAGCACCGCCCCCTCCACCTCCAACCATTCAGGAAGTAGACGGTACCACAAGCTCCATTGCAACTGACCTTTTGATGCTGTGATGATTTATTATCTACATTCTATAGGTCTATAGTTCTAAAGACCAGACTGTTTAGTTTCACCATAGCACATAGAACATAGAGAACACAACATATAGAACAGCTCGGCTCTCAGCCACAGTCAGAGACATCCAGGTCTAGGGGGACTGTCAAACGCTACTGCTTGGTCTGGCTCTACCACAGCTTGATGACATAATTGCTGCATCTGCTTGCTAATTGGTCTTGTGTCTGCAGTGACCCTCCCACCTCAGAGGAGTCGCCGCCACCGCTCGCCCCCTGCCAGTCGCTCTCTCTCGCTGAGGGTCCGCTCAGGCCCCGCTTCCCGCGCCCGCTACACTCGCTCTGTCTTTCTGCCTGCTGTCCAGTCATGTAAGCAGAGCAGAACCTCATCCAGCTGCTTCGTAACTCACTAGTTAGAGGCTGCTGGAGTCAGGAAGGTAGACAAATGTTGAAAGTTTGGGGAATTTGGGGATGAAGGCTTGAGCGGTAGTTGAAGATGTTTAGATGGCCTTAGGGTAAAACCTAGTCCAGGATCCTTAATCAATCCAATCCAGGGTCTGCTTCATTTGAAAAGCAGAAGCCAGCTCTGTCTGCACAGGAGTTTTGAGTAAACGAGGTTTAGCCAGGAGGCCGGATCCAAATGTTTGAAGCCTCGTCGCTGGTTCTGACAGTATTGATGGCAAATGTACGCGCTGAAACCGACTGGGAGAATCTGGGCATCAGATCCTAGTCTGCCTTAGAGATCAGGAAGCGCAGCTTTTAGACTTTCTGAGCGATTTTCTTTCATAACTGCTCTTAATCTTCACAAATTTTTCTGCTCCGTCCATGTTTGTTCTGAAAACAGAGGAGTTTCTGTGCATCTTGGAAGGTGTCAACCTTTTTTTGTGCTTTAAAAGAGGTTGTTTTTGTTCCATTTCTACATGACATGTACGTCCTGAGGGTCCAATCAGGAGGTTCCTGCTTTTAAACAGTGTTTGTCTCTGCTTCTGTGTGTGTGTGTCAGTAACGGTCCCCCCTCCTCCCCCATACCCTCCCCCCTGTGCCCCTACCTCCCCTCTCTCTCCTTCCTTATTTTCCCTACTCCCCTGCTACGCCTCCTCTTCCTCATCTCGACTTTGCTTACCTGCTCGTCTTCAACATCTAGGTAAGAAAGCCAGTAGTAGGCGTAGTGAATACATTGCTGTACTGTCCATAGAGCTGCAGCGATACTATGCACACGCATAGCTTCCTTAAAGGTGAATGGTTTGATCCGTTACAGATCTGGAGATTCCAGCTCCGCCTCCTCCTCCGCTCGTAGACCATGACGCTGGCTTTGAGGACATGATTCCCCCCCTCCCTCCACCAGTGGACTACGACACCGCTGCCCCCCCTGACTACCTGGAAAAAGGTACAAATCCATCACGTGTTGAGACTGTGCAGCTGTTTGTGGCGATGGTGAGATGGAGGATTAACTCAAACAAACAAAATGTCATTGCAAAGATCCAAGAGATGAATGGTCATAAAAAGGGCCAAAGAGATTCACTGTGATGATCTGTCATCATTCCGTTCAGTAGAATCCTAGTAGCTGCTTAAACGCTGCGTTTGCTGCTCTACGTACTACTACAATTCTCTCTCTCTCTCTCTGTCAAGTGGTGGCGCTCTACTCCTACGAAGCCACAAAGCCTGACGACCTGTCCATCACCGAGGGCGACATCATCTACCTGACGCGTCGTCATGATGATGGTTGGTGTCAGGGTGTTCTCAACGGTATAAGAGGCTTCTTTCCTGAAAACTATGTCGAGTCATGCAGCTAGATTGTTGCCATGGAGATGGTTGGTTGGCTTTCATTAACATTGCTATGTTCTAAAACAAACACGTTCTAAGTTTAACATGTTACAAAATGTCTTTTAGGTTGCGTCATCAGGGCCTTGTTCATCTGCCATCTTCAAATAATATACATGAAAATATACTAATATAAAGCAGAATCTGTTCTTTTTTATCTGTGTGTAAAATATGTGACTTTTATTAGTGAAGCTCAGTTTTATTTTATCCACAAACTGATTTCACGGCTCAAAAATATCAGCTTATTTCACTTTAAAATGTCCAATTGACAGTTCGGCATGCACTGAAGTATTGCTGCATGTACTGAAGTGTTTTTACTACAGTTCTGCTCTGCCTTTTTCAGGTCAAATGTAGGTAGTGCCACCTGCAGGTCACAGACTTGATATGATATGATATATTGAATGAAACCACTGATATTGACAATAACCCAATAAACGTGTGAGCTGATTATTTAGTCATAACTTGTTTAACTCGCAGGGTAGAGCTTGTTTTTTTCTTTTTATTTATAAATTTTTGTTTATAAACTGCTTCATCTGCTCAGGTTTACATTTGACTGCGCTTTTATGCTTCCTCTACTGTTCACCGTATGTCTGCGCAGGGGGGAAGTACAACAATCACTCACCAATGTCCCAATCTCACTGTTGACACGCACAAATCACCACATAGAGCTGGATGCTGAGCTGCTGTGCTCCTCCCAGTCCTTCCACCTGTAGTCGGTGGTCGATTCTGCAAGCTTGGGGGCGATTCGATAAGTAAATACTGGACCAGTATTGTCGATACCGACACCGATACACTTTGACAATTAATGCATTATCAAATATAAATTTATTTTTATGACTTTAGGGTGTTTTGTTTTGTTTAAAATAGTATTATTAACCCAGACATAGTTCAACAGTAATTATATAAAAAAATAAATTGGTGGTGTTGCCACGGTATTTAACATATTGTATTTAGCATTAACATGTATTTTTTGCAGATTGTACAAATTGCCGTTGTTTCATTTTCGGCTTCAAAATATAAACACACGCTGCCACTCTTTCTTGCTTCCATTCTTCTTTGTCTGTGTACTCATGCTTGTTTGTTTGTTGGCCCGAGTCCCTGAGTCACATGAGATCTCGAAGCTGGAGGGAGGGGGGGGTTGGTGCGTGTCTGCTTCGCTCTGGCATACAGGAGCAGGCACACTGCTTATACACAGTATGGGTGGGCGATACTGCAAACTTTGGAGTCGATCCGATACCAAGTAAATACTGGACCAGTACTGCTGATATCAATACCAATACTTTTTGACAATAATTTAATTATTTATATAAATACATTTTCATGACTTTAAGGTGTTTTGTTTTAAATGGTATTCATTTAATAAAGCCCAGACAAAGTTCAACAGTAAATTCAAATATATAACATAAATTGGTGGTGTTGCACTGTATTTAACAGCCTTTTTGCAAATTGTACAGGCTGCCATTGTGTTCTTCTTCGTCTGTGTCCTCCGCCTGCTTGTTTGTTTGCTGACCCGCGTCGCTGAGTCACGTGAGACCTCAAAGCAAGAGGGAGGAGTGTCAGTGTGTGTCTGACAAGATAGTTAGGTCACAGCTGAAGAAAATGGCAGCAGTGCGAAGGAGTAAAAATTCAACCAAAGTATGGATATTTTTGTTGGGGTATCGGTCGACATCAATACTAGCGTTGATATCAATATTATCAATATTAGAATCGACACCCCCCACCCCTAGAAGTCAAGCTGTGTTGTCCACGCCCTGGATGTTCCAACACTCAGCAACTCAAGGTTGTTTTCTTGTGCTTGACCTCAAACACATCAGAGTCGTGATACATCATCATAGGCTCATGGACCTTTGGTGTATTCCAAACAGCTACATGCTGCTGGGGCCTAGTTTGCACTGATATCTAACTTCAGCATCAGTGGGAGCAGATTCCAACTTCACAGACAAGCACAGATGAACCAGGGGACAGACACCAGGCTGAACCCCGAGCCTTTGTTTGGTCCAGAGGACTCCACTGTAAATACACACACAAAAACAGGTGGGGTGTTATACCAGTACTAGTAGAAACAGCAGTATCAGAGGTATCTGTAGTCCAAACACCTGTACCACTGCCACCGGTAGTAGCTGTAGCAGCTCTGCTTAGAACATTCATTGTCAGGATGCAAATGTGAGAGTTAATGGTCGAAGTTTATCTTAATCATGAAAATCCAGCGGCAGCGTGTTAAGATAGAAGCTAACGGCTGCTTTCACACATGGATGCACAGTGGAGACGCTGGTGAACCGGATGTATGCTGCTCGAGAAGAGGCACTGAGCTGCTTCACTGACCTCCATTGGTCCAGACTCTTGGATGAGATTAATTTCACTTTGAATATTCGGAATTCTCCTCTTCAGACTGAAGACTGACTAAACCACGTGAGAACAGATAATCTGAGCAAATTTGAATTTACTGCAGTGACAGCAGCAGGAATGAATCCACCTTTAAGGCTGAATGTATCCTGTGGAACCGCAGTCACACGTCAGACACCACAGGTAAGAGCTGCGTTTCTGAACAGGGGAAACAGACCCCTAATTAGTTTAACTTCAAAATGTGAATAGTAATTATTAGATTTTTGTAATTTAGCCAGGATTTGAAAACACCTGTTACAACTGTTTTTGATCATCAGGCTCTGGACTGAACCTTTGGTTCTGAGAGTTTCAGCATCTGGTTCTAGTTTTTAACGTGGTGTTTTCCAAGCTTGAAAACTAACGGTGCTAACACCAGAAGCCTGACCCATGGACACGCTGGTTCTGTTTAGCTGCTGCCAGAAGGACTTTGTCTGGGTTCATGTAGCTGTGGTCAACAGGTTTGAGGTACATGTGCAGAATTTTATCAGAGCTGATGAGCTGCAGACACTGAATGTGGCAAGGGCCACTGGACTCTACCGCATCAATACTGTTTTATCATGTAGGACAATGATCCACCCACATCAGCTGATGTTCTTGTTTCTACAGCAACGTAATCCTGGGCAATCCTGGTCCTTGAGGACCAAGTTTGCCCACCCCTGGTTTAAACCATGGGTTTAAACCATGAATTGGAGCTTAAACTGGAGCTTGAGCTGAAAGATGATGAATGAAAGATGCAGGAAATGCAGCATTGCTCCCTTGGTTAAATTTATGGCTGTGATCCTTCCAAGAGTAAAGAGTTCATTTACATTTAACACAGAATTTACGTCAGCTTACACTTTCGAGTTAAAGACTGCACTTAGGCACTTTAGCAGTAAAAATGCTGACTAAAAAAATGAAATCCTGCTGAAGAGGGGGTGTCAAACTCAGGCCACTCGCTTCCTGGTCTTCCAGCTCCTACTGATTACCTGGATCAGATGTGTTCAGTCAGTCAAGAGCTGGATGAGCCAACTGATGCACACCGGGCCTCCAGGACGGCAGTTTGAAACGTGCGCTAAAGTGAATGCTGCTGCCAACGTGTTGTGATTCTGTGTTTCAGGGCAAAGGATGAAGTCCTGTTCACTCTCCATTGTCCTTCTGGTCTCCACCTTGTCCTCCATCAGTGCCACTGATCAAACCGGCCTCAAGATTCGAATCACTGACCGAGCACTGGACGTCTGTACGAGCCTCACTCTGTGACTGTAACACACTTACCTTGAATGTGTTACTGAGTGAAGAGAATAGTTCAGTTTGAAGGGAAGCGTAACTGTGCTCTGGATTCAGTTTTTACTAGTGTCTCTGAACGAATCCTGTACTTCTGCCTCTCTGTGTTGCAGTGAAAGACTTTGGTCTGAAAGCTTTGAAGCAGCTGGTTAACAAACAATTTCCAGACTTTTCTTTGCTATGTGGATGCAACATGTGCAGAATCAAAGGGTATCGTTAGGATTATTAGGATTCACCTTTGTTTGTCTCTTTCTAATATGGCTGACGTTTGCATATGATCATTCTTCTCCCCTCAGGTTTACCTTAACTAACCTGACTGTGGATCCAGAGCAGGTTGTTCTTGGATTTCAGGAGAAGTCTGGCCTCCAGCTGGAAATCAGAGATCTGTACTTCACAGGGAAACTGGAACAGGAGCTGCCTGTCTATTGGTTTCAAGAGTTTATGTACGTATGACGCGAGTGGCCACAGGCCTCAGGAACCAATCAGATGGGTCACGTCATTCAAGGGTCTGAGGAACCTGTACAAGTGTGAGGAGGGGGCACAGGAGCAGCTGACTAAAGCTTCTGTAATAGTTGTGTGGAGCAGCACACAACGCACGTGGACACCGCTTAAACGCTTAATGTGTGATGTTTGTGTTGCAGGCACACAGGGACTGTTGCTTTCGAAGGGAAAGATGTGAGCGCCACCATCGGCCTGAAGCTGAGGAGAACCCAGCGAGGACGCCTGCGTGTGGAAATCCCCACCTGTGAGGTCCGAGCGGAATTTGGCGCCACAGCCTCTGGACGTGTTGTTGGGTAACGTCAGTCAAAGGAGACAGATGAAGCTGAGACCTGAGCGGCTGTGCTTTGCTACTCCTCACATCATGTCTTTCCATCTCAGGCCTGTGTGGGATTTGCTGAGGTTCCTCATCCATGACTTCATTAACACCAAGGTCTGTTCAGGACAACGCACACGAAGCAGAGCAGCGTTTTCTCAGGGAACTGACTAACGTGTGTGTGCAGCTCTGTTCCACCGTCCAGATGACGCTGGTCAACATCGTTAACTTCATGCTGGACGACGTCTCCATGCAGCTGCACAAGGTCCTGAACATGAGCTTCCTGAGCCGCATCGTCCCTGACGTCAGCGTGGACCTGTCTCTGAGTGCCGACGTGTCCGTCAGCTCCTGCAGCTTGGACCTGCCGCTCAGAGTAAGAGACGCTGCGTGTGACGTGACCCGACCCGCGAGCCTCGCTGCCACTGCTGCTGTGTGCTGTGTTGCAGGGTTTGGTCTGGCAGGGCGTCGCCGTGGACGTCGGCGCTGTGCCCGTGGGCCCGGACCCGGTGTTCAGTGAAGCCAAAAAGATGGCCTACGTTGGCATCTCGGAGCTGTTCTTCAACAGCGCCGCCTCGCTGGCCCACAGACTTGGCCCGTTCCAGCTCAGCATCCCAGAGGTGAGTGTGTGCAGATCAGTGGTCGCCACGAGAGTCCGATCCAAGCAGCTAAACCAATTCCGGTTCTTGTTACTGCTGCGTGTTTGTTCTGTGCTTGGTCTCTGTCTTACGTTTGGACACATCTGTCATTCCTCCGTCTGGCTCAAGTGATGCTCTTTCATCTCCTGCTGTGCTATGTGAACCTGCTGCGTGTGTCTGTGCCTTCACTGAAGGGTCCAGTGGAGGTGAACCTGACTCAGGCTCCCGTCGTCAGTATCAGTCAGAGCGGACTCTGCGTCGACCTAAAGGCCACAGCTTGGTCTTTGAGAGACGCACCGGGAGCACCTGTAGCAGCGGTGTGCACGCACGCACACACGCACACACACACACAATCATGCACATGCGATCCCCTGCCCTGGCCTCATCTTGTCGAACTGTGTGGGTTCCAGGACTGTCGGCTGCAGCTGAAGGTGGAGCTGAAGGGAAACCGCCTGACGCTGGTCATCCAAAGCAGCAAGTAACAAACCCTCACCTCATCCTGCTCTGTACTGCGTTAGTGTAGTACCGCGAAGTGTTCTTTGTATTGCGTTCAGTGAAGTACTGTGAAGAGTACTTTGTATTGCGTTTAGTGTAGTACTGTGAAGTGTACTTTGTATTGCATTCAGTGAAGTACTGTGAAGTACTTTGTACTGCGTCAGTGTGCCTTAGTTTTGTTGCATGTAAACTGTTTTCAGGTGTAACATCCAACCTGAAACACTGAAGGGACGAGTCATGGTAAGAACAAACCCAAATACAGTATATATATATATATATATATATATATATATATATATATATATATATATATATATATATATATATATATCCATGGATATATATATATATATATCCATACTATCACTAGTACTTCGTCCAAACACTGTGTCACTGTGTTGCAGAAGCCGATTGTTAACTACTTCATTAAGTGCAAAACCAAAGGCTTCTTAAAGAGTGAGAACCAACACACAGAATCATAACGGCTCATTAATTAGCATGTATTCTGAACTGAACTGTAACTGTGTGTGTGTGTGTGTGTGTGTGTGTGTGTGTGTGTGTGTGTGTGTGTGTGTGTGTGTGTGTGCGTGCAGGCTGGTTTGATGAAGGACTACCCATCCCTCTACCCGAGGGACTTCATTTCACTCGGGGAAAGATTGTTTATCACACAGTGAGTGTACTACAGTTCTACAGTACTACAGTACTTGTCCTCTTTCAGAATGCAGCCACTGGCTCCACAGGTGGTTGCTGGTATCACCCTGATGCCGCTGTGTTGTGTGGTGCAGGGTTTCCTGGTGGTTGGAGGAAACCTGGACTTTACACCCAACTGAATGACGGAAACACAATTAACAGGAAATGTAACAAATCAGGTTAAAGACAAACTGCTTTTTTGTTTTTTATATTGGATCCGAGAGCATTTTACATTTCAGTCGTTTCAGATGTAATGCTGTATGACCAGTACCAGTACAAGTACCAGTCCTGGGTTCCTGGTCGTCATTATAAAATGCTCCAACCTGGCAGAGTCTGTTGTTTTGTGTCTGGATTCATGAATTTTACCACTACTACTACTATCAACTACTAACTACAACAACTACTATCACTACCAGTACCACTACTACTAACTATGATTACTAGTATTACTACTAGTACTAGTACTACTACTACCTACAACTACTACTGTACTACTGGTACTACTACTACTAACTACAACCACTAGTACTACTACTAACTAAAATTACTACTTGCTAGACTAGTACTAGTACTACCACTACTACTTATAACTACTACTACTACTACTAGTACTACTTATAACTACTAGCATTCACTCCTACTACAACTACTACCAACCACTGCATGTACTGCTACTGCATGATACTTTTCCAGTCTTTTCACAGCCGCCACCCACTCTTAGTCTTAGTTATCGCATAGAGTCTGTGTCTGCTCCCTGACCACCTAAACTATACAAGTCACAAACAAATCAAAGAGGAGTGACTTACCAGAATTTAATAAACATCAAAACAGTTCCTCTTACAGAACAAAATAAAAGTAAGTTAATAAAGTGTGGTTTATAAATATCAGATCTCTCTCATCTAAATCCTTGTTAATAAATGACCTGATAAGTGACCATCACATAGATCTGTTCTGTCTCATTAAAACCTGGCTGCAGCAGGATGAATATGTTAGTTTAAATGAGTCGACTCCAATGAGTCACATACTGTTAACTATCGTTTCTAGAAGTACAGGTAGAGGTGGAGGAGTTGCAGCAATTTATAGATCAGATTTATTAATTACTCCTAAACCTAAATATAGTTATAACTCATTTGAGAGCCTCACTCTAAGCCTTTCTCACCCAGACTCTAAAACTCAATGTCTTGTAGATACACAGAAGAGAACAGTCATCTTAATCCTTATGAACAGGTTGACTGTTTTGTAGATGATGCTGCAGCTTCTCTACATACAATGTTAGACACAGTGGCTCCTCTGAAGAAGAAGGCAGTGAATCAGAGGAGGTTAGCTCTGTGGTATAACTCAGGGATCCGCAACCTAAAGCACAGGACCAGACAACTAGAAAGGCAGTGGCGTTCCAACAAAATAAATGTAAACTGCATTGCATAGAAGGACAGTCTAATAATATATAAAAAAGGACTTTGTGCTGCTAGAAAAACATATCATTCCTACCTAATTGAGGAAAAGAAAAAAAAAACCCCAGGTTTCTTTTCAGCACTGTAGCCAGGCTGACTAAGAGTCATACTGTAGCTGTGTTGAATCTACTATCACCTTAAATCTCAGCAGCATGGACTTTATGAACTACTTTATTAATAAAATTATCACCATTAGAAAGAACATTCAGCAGCGAATTCTTTCAAATGACAGAAAGCACTGTCTAGATCCATCAACTTTAAATTTATGAAATCCACTGTCTTACCTAGACAGCTTCTTTCCCATAATATGGAGTTCACCTCAATAATCAACTCTTCCAAGTCGTCCACTTGTCTTTAAGATCCAATCCCAACCAGATTACTCAAAGAAGTTCTACCTTTAATCAGCTCGTCCATATTAAATCAAATCAACCAATCTTTATATTTAGGCTATGTACCACAGGCTTTTAAGGTGGCTGTGGTCAAACCTCTTTTGAAAAAAACAACCCTGGACCCTGGAGAACTAGCCAACTATACGCCCATGTCAAATTTACCCTTTATTTCCAAGATTCTTGAAAAAATCGTACCTGAGTGTATGAAGATTTTCAGTCAGGATTTAGAAAACATCATAGCACAGAAACAGCTCTGGTTAGAGTCACTAATGATCTTCTATTAGCTTCGGACAATGGTCTAGTTTCTGTCCTTGTCCTGTTAGATCTTAGTGCTGCATTTGATACAATTGATCATAACATTCTATTACAGACACTAGAACATAGAATCGGTATTAAAGGAACAGCATTGGGATGGTTTAACTCCTATTTGTTGAACAGATTCCAGTTTGTTTATGTTAATGAGGAATTCTCTACATGCACAAGGATTAGCTATGGAGTACCACAGGGTTCTGTGCTTGGTCCAATTTTGTTTAGCTTATACATGTCTCCTCTAGGTGAGATTATTAGAAAGCATTCTATTAATTTTCATTGTTTCGCAGATGATACTTAGCTAACCATTTGGAACCAAATGAAACAGATCAACTAGTCATAAAATTCAGGGATGTTTAAAAGACATCAAATCCTATATGTCCCAAAACTTCCTTCAAATAAATTCAGATAAAACTGAAATTCTTATTGTTGGGCCTAAAAATCCGAGAGAGACACTATTGAGTCAGATAACCACCTGGATGGCATAACATTAGCTTCAGATTTTACTGTGAGGAACCTTGGTGTCATCTTTGACCAGGATCTCTCGTTTACATCATACATTAAACAAATCTCCAGAACCGCCTACTTTCATCTTAGAAATAGAGCGATGCAGAGAAACTGATCCATGCATTTGTTACCTCTAGGCTGGACTACTGTAACTGCTTTCTCATAGGATGTCCTAACAGCTCCTTAAAAAGCCTACAGCTTATTCAAAATGCTGCGGCCAGAGTTCTGACAGGACTTAGAAAGAGAGATCACATTTCTCCTACATTAGCTTCTCGGCACTGGCTGCCTGTAAAATGTAGGATAGAATTTAAAATTCTCCTACTTACCTACAAAGTACTCAATGATAAAGCTCCTTCTTATCTTAAAGACCTCATAGTTCCTCATGCTCCCAGCAGAACGCTTCGTTCTCAGAGCGCTGGGCTACTTGTGGTTCCTAGAGTGTTTAAATGTAGAACGGGGGGCAGAGCTTTCAGCTACCAAGCTCCTCTCCTCTGGAACCAGCTCCCTCTTCAGGTTCGAGAAGCTGACACACTCTCCACCTTTAAGATTAGGCTTAAAACCTTCCTTTTTGATCAAGCTTATAGTTAGAGATGGTTCAGGTAACTGGCAATGATTGTTAGTCACAGGAACCATGTCTTAATTAAGCTGCAATAGACATAGACTGCTGGGACTTAATATATACACTGAGCTCCTCTGTTTCCTTCTACCTCTTCTGTCCAATAACCTCCCATCGTTGTTCTATGTTCAACCAACCTGTCTCTTTCTCTCCAGTAGTTGTGCTTCTCTACCTCTCTCTCTCTCTCTCTCTCTCTCCTCCACTCTGTCCTCACCTACAGGTATCATACCCTGAAAGTTACCTCCGTTTTTGGAACCGAAAGCTGAGGTTAATCACTAACATACCCTCAAACTTACCTGGGTATGTCACATAACCCGGGGCCTGTTTCAAGAAGGAGGTTTAAAAAACTCAAAGTTTCAACAAAACCTCCTTCTTGAAATGGGCCCCTGACAGGTCAATAAAGCCGCTTGTTTGCGTATTGCTTTTTGACGCGATGTTGGATGAACGGTGCCACTGTGAAAACAAACACGAGCAACTAATTGAACCAATCAGCAGCTGCTGGTGTGATTAACAGAGAGAAGGAGCCAACCAGGTATGACAGAAAACATTTTTTGGTCATGTGCGTGTCACAGAATTATGAACGGTACTGTCAAAAACATCTATAAAAACTATCATATATATTGGCTCTACAATATCGTAGATCGTACAGAGACCACCACCAGAGACTATCATACGATCATGATAATTATCGTATATCTGGCAACACTGGTGGAAGTAAAAGTTTTTTTATTCCTCCATTTCAGCGCCCTTAGCATTTGCCTATACTGCCTATGCCACCGGCCGGCCTTGTCACGTCAAAGGACTTCCACAACTTCCTTGTTCATTAGCCAATCAGAGCGGGGAGGCAAATTAATGTCACGTTATTTTACTTGTAAATTTGGCCACAGTTTGTGCGTAATTTTTACACCCCAAAGTGTAGGCATGGTACAGTATAGCCCCACTAAGTCTACAAATACTGTACAAATCTGGTTACGCACGCACAGATGGTTTATGCACACACAGATTTGATTACGCACGCACAGATCTAATCTGACCCTAATATTGCAATATTCCATATTGCAGGTTTCCGTGTGTGTGTTTGCATATGTGTGCGTCTGTGTGTGCGCACGCACGCACACACGCACAGAAAACCCGCAGAGCTGCAGGTTTCCTGTGTTTCCTCTCACGCCCTTTATAAGAACAACTCAGCAGCTGCAGCCTCACATCTCTGGCGGCGCCAACTTCACCCACTGCTGTAAGTCCAACACGCGTACACGCGTTTTCATTACTCCGATGTGAACAGGTTTTACAATTGTCAAAGGCATAAAGGTCAGGGACTAAATGGTGCTAACGCATTTTATTGTGAAGCATTTGAAGCATTGTTGCCTCAGCTGTGTATCTAAAGATTATGATGTCACTGATTGTGCTGCTTCCAGGTGTCCTCACCCCTCTCCAGGTCCAGACACCATGTCCATCCCAACCCATCGTCAGTGCACCATTGAGATCCAGAACAAATGCTCGGTGTACGTGCTGTGTAACCCACAGTGAGTAGCTCCATCCAGCTGGGGGCCTCAGCTTATATAGACACATATTAGGGAAGACATCAGCATGTCACTGAGCTTATTTGGAGGTTGGGACAACATTAAAGATGGGCTCACACTTGTTCCTTAGTAGCTAGAAGTGGAACATCTTGGAGATTTGGTGGACCAATGTCCTCCAAAGACCTTCAGCTACAGTAATTATATAATGTTGAGCCTTTGTGAGACAACTCGACCATCCGATTGTCTCTGTCACTTCCTGTTTGGTTCCAGTGTTTTCTAAAGTGTGTGATTATTACCTCCTGTGTTTAGTTGTGTATCTTTAAGTCCTGACTTGTGTTCAGTCCTTTGTCAAATGGTCTGTCAGGACGTTTGTGGGTCATGGCCACAGCCTCAGAGTGGAGCAGACCAGAACAGTGTGACGCCTATAGAAGACATTTGTCCCAGCTCATAGTGAGGCACCCCTGAAAGCAACATCCTGTTGATCCGACATACAGTCTCTCTGCTCTGAGAAGCAGGAAGTCACAGTGACGCCTGCTCTCTTCCTGCAGGGCTGCTGGTTCAACTCACAGGCCTCTGTGATGGTTGACACCCTGTGTAAAGCTGATGTGGAAACTAAAACACGTTAGCGGGGTTCAGAAAACCGAGCCCCCAAATTCACCTGCACAACTACTGAGCCAAGTCTGTCTGAACCTTGGATGTCTGTTGCCTCTCTGGTTGCAGCGTTCACACCGTCAGCGGATCCTGTGAGAAACCTCTGGCACCAACGCTCAGCCCCTCTGAGTCTGGCAGCGCTCTGTTCATCAAGACTCCTCACACTGCCTGTGGATCTGTGGGCGTGTTCACTTACGATCTGCACAACATTTCTGCAGACACGTTTGGTGGCAGAATCGCTGTGATGTTCTCAGTTCCTTACGACTTCAACTTCTACTCCAATTGGTACGGTGTAGGCGTGTTTGGGCTGGACAGGCAGTGTGGGAAACAACTGTTTGAACAGATGTACAACAATGCGGAGAGAGGCTTTGTCAGGGGCAAAGCCAAAGGGCCCAGCTTGACCCACAAAGGCAGCGGTGTCACCGTCAGAGCCACCATGTCTGACAGTTACCAGCCAGTCATGAAGGTCCAGGTGTCTGACAACTGAAACAAGACACAGGCTGCAACTGACTACATTACCACAACCAGTATATACACATGAAAGCGCATTCTAATCAGTCACTTTGTTTTATACTTGTCATATTAATGGTGGTGTTATTAAGTCATTTGGAACAGAAATACATTTCCTGAACATCTTTGTAATGCAAAGAAATAAACTGAGAAAACATGGTCTGAATCGTTGGACAAACTGTCATCGTCCTCAAGGTGATCAACTAGACAAATGAGACTACACAACAATACATTAGCAGAAAGTGATTCGTTTGATAAAGATATGCAGCCTGATCTCATTTAATATTTAAATACTGTAATTATCTTTTTGATAACTCTACCTACTAAATACAGCACTGGGTACAGTGAAGTTCTTTTGAATTACATTAACATATGCCTCTTCAGGGCTGTCAGTGGGTCAAAGGTCACACTTTACTGTGTGTGGTCAACAAACACAAATCCTGAGGGTCAAGTCTTAATTGTGCTCATGCACTGTAACTTAGCAAAAATAACATCAGTCAATACAAAAACACAAGTTATCAAATAAATAAAATAAATAAATACATAGAAAACCTTTCTAAACAAATACAGTAAATAGAAGCTACAGTATGGACAGGTAGAACTGAGAAACAGTAGAACGACTGCGTGCTGGTTGGTCACAGAGAGCGAAGACTTGTTGCAGAGCGCCCCCTACTGGCAGCAGATGACGCTCTGATAGAGTTTACCAGCAGATCCAACAGGTCCAGGTGTCGCTTGGCTAAGCTCCCAGGAAGAAGGACTAAAACCCTGTACACACAGTGCTGCACTTACTACTACTACAACTACTACTACTACTACTACCCCAGTATACACAGTGCTGTACTTACTACTACTACTACTACTACTACCCCAGTACACACCGTGCTGTACTTACTACTACTACTACTACCCCACTATACACAGTGTTGTACTTATTACTACCACCCCTGCACACAGTGTGGCTCTGTAATGAATACCAGCTCATCAGTAGGAAGTATTTGTACTTACAGCGGCGTACAGAGTATGTCTGGCTAGTCTCCTGTAGTACTGCCTCAGTTTACCACCAACTCGCTTGGCACTCGACACCTGGAGAGAAATCATACTTAAAGACTCAGTGAAGTTCTCTTCAGCTGATATCACACCAGGCTTTAATGATCGTTTGGTTGTTCACACATTTGCTGAGTTCATCCATATGTCTGTGGATGCTCATCAGGAAGTGATCTGTATGGTCAGGATCCCAGGTGATGGAGGTGTTACCACGGTGGTAAAGTTTGAAGATCTGCTTCAGACCGTCTCTGATGAAAAGCAGCTGGATCTCTACCTGTACAGAGACACGCGGCTGCTGATTCATGTATTGCTATGGAAAAGCAAATGAATGTGAAAAATACTGATATGTAGAAGATGATCATACACAAGTCATTGTCCATTTGTTGATGGTTACCTCAGCACTTTAATCTTTACATCTTTATAGAGTTTATATGGGAAGGAAATTGGACTCCTGTCTTGGGTCAGTGGTCCTCCCTAAAACCAGGACACCACCTCATTTAAACTCCACAATATATACTGTAAATGTAAATATCTAGGTAGTAACTAGGTTAATTATTAATTATTTTCTTCATGGAAAAGATGTCTCTTATTGGGATGCAATCCACATTTGTCTACACTGACTCTGTAATACAAAAATATTCAGTCTGTCAGTACCGTTTAGAAGGTCTCAGAAGGCTCACACATTCTATCTCTAACAGGTGAACGGATGCTACAGCTGGTGCTTTCTTCTTCTATTTAAAGGAGCATTTATTTGGTAGAAATAAGAAAGTTCCAGTTCTTTTTTCATTTCAATTACAATAATTTTAAATATACTGTAGATTGACTGGTGTTCCGGGCATGTCCCACCGGTAGGAGGCCCCGAGGAAGACCCAGGACACGCTGGAGAGACTATGTCTCTCGGCTGGCCTGGGAACGCCTTGGGGTCCCAACGGAAGAGCTGCAGGAAGTGTCCGGGGAGAGGGAAGTCTGGAACTCTCTGCTCAGACTGCTGCCCCCGCGACCCGGCCCCGGATAAGCGGATGAAAAGCGGTTGGCTGGATGGATGGATGGATGGATGGATAGATTGACTGGAGGTTTGTATAAGCTGTTTGTTACAGTTCATAAAACAACATAGCACTTAATGTATTTACATCTAATGTATAAACACCTTTACTGTGTAAGTACATACATTAATTATTCATCAAGCACCTACGTGTCTAAAGGATGGTTAAAGTCCTGTCACTTTGAGTAGAACCCTGTCATAACCTCTTCCAGAACCTGGGTCAGTAATACACTTACCATGATGCGGATGAGACTTAGGGAGATGTTGCTGTGGTGGCCATAGTGCATTAGCCATTTACAGCAACATGCAGGAGTCAGGGCGCTACGGAGGAGGAGCAGACTGGTCCACATCATGATGAAGATGGAAATGTAATCAGTACTGAGGGTTAGCGTCTCTAACATGCTTCTGGTCACACTTTATTACTGCAAACAGGAAAGAGAAAACTGAGCCCTGAGCAAAAAGTCACAAATTTAACTTTCCACCTCTTCAATGACTGGTGTATGTACAGTAGTACATATATAATACCACTATACTTTAGGAACTTTACTGAATAATGTTGCTTCCTTCCAATATAAATGTCAACATTTAATTCACTTTTAAAGTGAGTTTGAAAGATGAATAAATCAGACAGGCATCAGATGTCTTAAATATTTTTCTTAACATATAACAAATAAACAGAAAAAAATGATTGATGAAAATGATGATTCATTTTCCAAAAACGTATCACAGGAAGTCATGCTCTGCTCTTCACAATAATAGCTAAAACTTGTCTTTGACAAGTCAACAGCACAAAACTGAATTCTTGCTAAACACATACTGACTTCTTCGTGTGATCCTCAGTAATATGAAAATGATACAGATGCAGTAATTAGGGCTGATGGGGTTTCTATCGTGCTTTTATTTTGACTTTGGCGTCTTAACTGTTAACTTTCGAAAGGACCAAAAGTGAGATCAGCCTCGTTTTCACTTTCTGTCCATAGAGGATATTTCACATATGATGCAACAATGTGACATCACATGTCATATCATCATCAATTACAAATAACAAGTTATGTTTTACATAAGTTTTAGCTGAATTTGAAGGAATTCGGTTTCTGAACTGTTGTGTTACTGAGTTTGTCCAGAAATTACTTATGTTACATTTTTGTACGAGCCTTATTTATTGGACACATGAACACCAGTGTACAGTGGACGTCTTCTTCCTGCCTCCTCTTCTCCTCCTGTTTCGCACCGGATGGACGCACGCACCGCCTGTCTTTGACTGGTCATTATAAAAAGGTATGTTAAATTTTAGGATATTGGGATTAAACGAGGACAGATTTGATATACTGCAACAGGGGTATATCACGGTGTGAACAGCGTTTAAAGACTGTTTCTAAAGGTGTGAGGTCCATGTACCTGAACAGCGGTTTAGGTTGTTTATTCGAGAAAAGAATTTGGTTCTCAGTTTAGCGTTTGGCAAAGACAGTAAACTAAAGCGTTTACCAGTTTCTTAGAGGACATCGGGATTGGTCAATTGGCTATGTCGTCATTATTATTAGGTGCTCTCATTGGTTGACATAGCAGCACGTCCGCTTTCTTAGCGGAAGCGCGGGAATCCAGCGTTGTTTTGTCAAAGCTGAAAAGTGACGGTGAGTAAAACGAACTTTGATTTAACTTCGATTTAATTTCTAGCATGCACTTGGCGTTTAACGAACTAGCGGCTGATCACGACTCTTGTTGTGGTCTTTACCCCCACCGCCTTGAGCCAACTCAGAGGCTCGTGTTAATAAAATTAGTAAAAAATACAACTGGTTCAGCTTCAACCGTCTGCAAAATCTGTAACACCCATATGTTTATGTGACAGAATCCCAAAAACTAACCCCGGTGTGAGCGCCTAATTACAGTATCAGTCAGCAGTGGGCGCAGTGGAAGTTTTTTTTTAGTAATAAAGCAGTGTTAGCTTAGTTAGCTCCCCGTATCTGCGTCTTACATAGTCGAAAGCAAACTGACAGCGGGTCACTTCATGTCCAATTCGCGCTGACACCTGCTTCCAGCGTCCAGTGCGTAGTCCAGTCAGTAGTTAGTCAGAGTTGAAAGGTCATGTGTGTCCTTTGAGGTTTTGGGGGGGTTGGTGCTGATTTATTCACCTGTTGTGTCCCGCAGGTAATATGGAGGTGGACATATTGGAGTTTGTGGTTCCTGTGGAAAACAATAAGAGTTTGTTTGTGTGGGATATCCAGCCGACGCTCACTGAGGCTCAGATCTATGTGAGTTCTGCTAGGACCTCGGTCCAGGCACGTTGACTTGTGTGCAGAATATTATTCGTACAGTAACAGCTGCCTGATCACAGTCAGCATTCTCTTAGACGAACTGAGTTTCTTATTGAACCTCTTTTGTTGTCCGAATGAAATATGAAATTCGAATAATAAAACACAGGAATTAATCCTGAACTTGTATTTTTCAGGACAGCTTGTTTAAGGTGTTCTCCTCTTTCGGCCCTCTTTACCTGGTCAAGGTGAGTCCAAATTCCCTGGTCCACCCGCCCGGATTCTATGCCCTCATCAAGTTCTACTCTGCTGCTCAGGCCTCGAAGGCTCAGCAGCTTACAGATGGCCGCTCACTTTTCCAGAGCTCTCCCCTCAAGGTCCATGTTCTTCTTCTTCTTGCAGTTATTAGGTATAAGGCTGCCATTAATTTGTAATGTCAATTTCTTAGTTGGTGAACTGATTTAAAAATGATTTGAAAGATTAATCAATTCACTTTTACTAAATTTCTATGCTTTACTTGTCTTTATCCATCTTTTTTTAAAATTTTCCCTGTAAAGCCTGAGAATTGATGAAGCAGTAGAGACACTGTAAAATACATGATGGTCTCTATCACCAACACATCACAGCTCTTCACTCTTACTGTACAGTTAGTTAAGCATTGCAGCTGTTTCCGGGATGATGTTGCTTCTTTTACCTGTAATTTGGCCAACACATGTCACAGATAACTCAGCTGTGCATTCATGTTCACAGGTGAGACTCAGCTCCAAACAGACTCCTCACTTCCTATCTCAGAGCAGACCACTGAGCCATGCCCGATGTTTGGAGCTGGCCAATCACTGCCTCGGATTCAATGGCTGGGCATCTGACATCATCACAGTGGGGCACATATCTCATCAGGTCATATCCAGTTAAGGTAGTGACAGTACATGACTTCTTATTTTTTGTCCTCAGCTGAAGGAGCTTCCCAGTGAAGGAGGAGGATGTGGGGATGAGGAGGGTGTAAATGAGAGGAGGAGGGGGAGAAGTCTGAAATTTGGCTGTCTGGTGCAGGTCTCCTTTCCCCATCACGGACAGACAACCAGAGGAGCAGCTGTGACAGAAGAGAGCTTAACCTTTACAGGTGAGTATGATCCAGCCAGACCGAGCTTTTGAAGTCACAATCTTTTGGACCTGTTCTTAGTGTTAATGTGTCGTGTCAACTTTAACCCTAAAGTTACAAATTCAGTAAAACTGTCCTTTACTCAATGTGTAAACAGAATCTGCATAAAGATGTGTTGATGTGTTGGGGCAGGTCCAGATGTTCTGCTGCAGAAACGCTGTAAGCTACAAAGGATGGTCAGAGAGAAAGCTCTGGTTCATGCCTTCTCTACTGTAGTCCTTATACTACTAGGTAATATTATACCTACATACAGTATGTGCCTCATTCACAGATGTTAAAACAAGAAGGGGATGATGATGATGATGATGATGATGATGATGAAGATGATTTTTGATCTTTGTCTGTAGACTAGAGTCTGTCATCACACTGCACCACCTCGGGGTCAACCCCAACACTGCCCAAAAACAGGTTTTTGTCATTGCTGCTCTGTTCAGCAAAGAGGTGTGACCAGGTAATTTACACACCAAGTGAAAACCACTTGCTGTGTTGGTCACACATTTTCAGACAGGCCAGTGAAAGTGACCTACAGGTTGGCTGGCATGAAAA
Source organism: Betta splendens (assembly GCF_900634795.4). NCBI lineage: Eukaryota > Metazoa > Chordata > Actinopteri > Anabantiformes > Osphronemidae > Betta > Betta splendens. The sequence continues at coordinate 224,128 of NC_040888.2, read as the reverse complement.
TGTCCTGATACATCCAGCTCCAATATTCTTCAACTTGAAAAACAACATGGGTAACCCTTAAATGACCGTGGCCTTTGCACTGTATTAATAACAGACATAAGTACAGTACCATTGGGAAAACCACAGTCTTCCATCGTGGCTTCATTTACAAATACAAGGCAAAACATTATCATTCAGAAAATCAGCTGAAGAGGAATCTGTCCTTCTGCTCTGACTACATCGAATCCAAATATTTACCACTAAACCAGTTTTTGAGTTTTGAAGTTTTATTTGTCTTTGTTTGAATAATTGTCTAATCACACCGCATCACCTGTTTTTCTCTGCAGGAAACGGAAAAGTAATGGTGGAGCTGAAACAGACCCCACATCGGTTTGTGCCTGAACATAGTGAAGGGGTTATCCGGGTAAACTCACCTGTTGTCAGTTGTATTTGTGTGGTTTCTTTACTTACTTTATTGTCCCCAAGGGGAAATTCTCGTTCACAAACAAGGTGTCCAAAACGAGGACAGACCTAGATCTTCATTGTGTGGAATCCTGTTTTATTGATAGTGAAACGGGTTTATTGGCATTATTATTTTGTTCATCTAGGTTGTGTGTGGGGAGACCCATTATTTTTGCTGTAATCCTGGTTATCCCTTGAGTTTGTTCTGATTTTTCATAGTATGTTAACAAAGCAACTTGAGCAATACATTAGAATTGGCTGAATAAGACTTATATAGAGTCACAGTAGCAGATGGGGAACAGTTTCGAGAAGTGAACGTACTGCTGTCAGCTGTTCTTGTTCTTTTCTGTGCCTAATTTCAGGTTAATGAGTTTTCCTGGAGCGAACTTCCAGGTCATGAAGATGGGGGTGATGAGGAAAACTGGCATTCAACTGTCTAATAAATGTCCGGTGGATTGTTAGTAAACCATTGATATGTGATGGGAGTAATGAGCAGGATCCACTCCAATCCGTGTTGGTACATGTACAAATCTGAAGCACTGGGCCCTTCAGGCTGCAAACCTAGACCCTTCACCTGGACACTGACCAGCCGATGTCTAGCTCAGTGAACACATGTTGAGTTCAGACCTTGGTCCATAGTGTAAAAAGACAGAGCACAGGTTTTTTGATTTCAGTTTGCGACGATGAAGGTTTGATTAAACATTCTGTAAACATGGACACCACTGGTAACGTGACCTGTTAATCAACATTGCACAGGTTCATCACTTAAACCTTAGTTTAGATGAATTTTGAGTGAGTCCTCCTTTGCATCATTGCCAAAACATCAATAATTTAGGTCTCATTCAAAAAAGTAAACGACTTCGATGATGCCTGCTCGGCCTGAGTTGGTAAGGTCATCGCCATGGAAACCACAGACGTGAACACCAGTTTGACTCTCATCTGAGGAATTCCTTTACGATATGATGAGTGATCCAAGCAAAACTAATAAGATACATAAGATGAACCATAACAATACTGTTCAGAAGTCTTGGTCTTTGGAATTCTCAATTTATCTAATAAAGAAAAAGCTTAAAACCTGACTGGAGGAAAGCATTTTGTGAAATGTGATCTGCAACATTACCTAACTTACCCAAACTGCATGTTTTAATTTGTTGATGATAACCTTCTGTTCCATTTTTCTAATGCCTACAACTGATAAAAATGTTTCAGATTACATGTTTATTCTGATGATGCACCAATATTTCTAAGATCTTATCATTTGCATTTTGAATTAGTCAAATGTTTTTAACTAACAAATAAGCATAATGCGTAATTCATTTGAATAATGTGTCTAGGAAGATGGCACCGACTGATGGGAGTTTACTGATCTAACCTGTCTTCCTGATGGGAAACTGATGGGGGGGTCCAGATAAAGTCGATCACTCTGGTGGAGTAGCAGGGGAAAGTAGGACGGTAAGAACAACTAATATTAACGAGTCGTTTTTCAGCTCTTTCAAAACAGGGTGTATAACTAAACCATTCTGATGAGAATCTGAGCTGCTTTGTGTTTTAGGGGCCGAAGGTTTGTAGGTAATGATTCATCTATGGTCTTGTAGAAGAAGTTGGGCTTTTTCTAAAAAGTTAAAATTGTTCAATTATTTTCCTGACTTATTAAATAAAATGAACTAAACTGGAAAACGCTCTCCACTTTAAGGGTGAGGTGCTTCGTCCAGCATTTGGTCATGAAGTCGAGTCTAGTCCTAATTATGGTCTTATCTGGTCAGTATCAGAACGATGCAATGACTTCAGTTAATTCTGTTGTTGTAAATATATCTCTATCTTTTCCACAGGACTGGGGTTTCTGCCGTCCTCATTTTCAAAGTTCTACATCTATGTTAAGCAGTACATGAGCTGGTTTAATGCTCAGACCTATTGCAGGACACAGTACACCGACTTGGCCTCCGTTCAGAATGGACAAGAACTGTCTCAGCTCAGTCAGCTTATTGACAGCCGGCTGCACGTCTGGATTGGGCTGTGTCCTGACCCAGACTCTTGGAGGTGGTCTCTGCAGAACCCGGTATACTATGGTGTTGGAGAGATTGGCTTTAGGTTGTGGGCTGCTGGAGAACCTAATGAGGCCTATTATCATAAAGCCTGTGTGGCGATGGGGAGCAGCGGCGAATGGGTTGACCTATTTTGCGACAGTATCTACCCCTTTGTTTGCTACGATGGTAAGTACCACAAATCCACACTCACTAGGACCATGTCCTTAATGAATAGATCATAGCAGTGAACACTTCTTTTTTTATCTTTTATTTCTTTGACCAGGTAAGTTAATTGAGAACTAATTCTCATTTACAATAACGACCTAGCCAAGAGGCAGCATGAACCTTAATGCTATTTGTCCCTTTTTATTTTTACAAATTCTTCGCCATAAATCAGGTACTGTACTTTCTAGCATCAGTGATACAGCTTAATGTGGAATTCTTTCATGGGTCAGAGGTGGATAAGAAACTATTCCATATACTGTTAAGCCTGTGGAGTGTGTCCGACCACCATGGAGGAAAGGTGGACTGTGCGAGTATGAACCCGGTCCTATTTGTCTAGATCCGTTCTGGTCTGAGGCGTCTAAAGTCATAGTTCCTACTGCTTTGCTGAAGGCATTGCGGCTGATTCAGTCTGGTGTTGGTACAGCACAACTGGTGAAACAAAAGGCGTCGCTGCTCAGATATGAGACCATTGACCTCCACACTATCTTTTTAGGCACAACAGGAACATTTGTCTTTGTGAATCAGGCTAAGTCCTGGATAAATGCTCAGAGCTACTGTCGGCAGAACTACACTGACCTGGCTAGTGTGAGGAACCAGGCTGACAATGATCAGCTGGTGATGCTGGCCAGTGGAAACCCATGGAGCACCCACATCGGACTGTACAGGGACTCATGGAAGTGGTCGGATGGGAGCAGCGCTCCTTTCACTAACTGGGATCCTGGAGTTACACCAACCGCTGCATATGTCGACATGTGTGTGGCTTCTTACCAGGGCAAATGGATCAATATCGCCTGTAACGCCCAAATGTACTTTGTGTGTTTTGTAGGTGAGTTGTTTTCTAATCTGGATGTAAGGAAATCATCAGTGTCAATTGTCATTAGAAGTCTAAGCTGTCTCACACTGTGTTTAAAATAAAACAGATTTGGCCATGAGGAAGCACGTTGTACGGGTGGTGATGAAAAATAACGACTCTTCAGTGGAGATGGAGGAGCTGAAAGACGACATCCTGCAGAAGGTACTGACGTTAGTTATTTACGTTATTTACAGACGTATCCCACCACCATGTCTTCCACATGCTCTGGTACCCAGTGACATCACTGGTGAAGTCCAAGCTGCAGCTGATGTTTGAGCACACGCAGCATCACTTATCAGATGGACACAAAGCGTTCTGATTTGGAATAAGGAAGCTTATCAGTGCAGCTGCTTCATTTCCTCTTTCAAACTTAAAGAGTAGTTGATTGGTCTCTAACCGATGCAAAATACAGTCATGCAAACAAAGTATAAACCGTCCTTGTGTCTTTGTGCCTCAACAGAGATGTTTTACATGTCCAGGGGACATCGACTCACCAGTGCCATCATTATTAAATTTCGTTATATATTAAGATTTGGTTATTGTGAGATCAGTTCGATCACTCGGTTTTGACATTTCACCAATATTTAAACTTTACGAATTCAGCCTGTGTTTGTCCCAGTTTGCTCAGGCCCTGCAGGACCAAGGACTGACTGTGGACCTTCATCTGGGATGGGTGACGCTGCCCAATGAAAACGTTTTCTATGCAGCCAGTTAGTGTTACTAATGCCGCTGTTTGTTGTCTGGGGTCAGGGTGCTTCAGTTTCTACCCTTGGTTTTTAGAGCTTTTCCAGTGCTCTTGGTCCTGTGTGTAGTTGCTTTAATTCGACTGGCTGCTATTACTTTCTAGTTAAACTTCTATCATTTATCATCAATATTATATTTTACTCTGATACTTCACTTTGATGTTTCAGCTAATCAATAAATGTTAATGATGGGAAAACTGTTAGTATTTGTCATAATTTGACAGATTTTCTTAACCTCTTTGTAGATCTGTTTGTATTTATCCTGCAAAGCTGCTTTTAGTGGTGACAAACATGCAGAAAGTACATAAAGGTGTTTATTGTTAGCTGGTCGCAAAATGAGAAAGGAAACATTTAAAACTAAGCTTCTTTTACTGTATCAACTAAACCACCTCTGATAAAATTGTTAACCATGACAGTCAACTGTGCTGTCAAGACCTGGAAGTGATTGACATATTCTTTAACCAAGTAATGTACAGCTACTTCAAAATTCTAGAAAAAACTTATTTGAAATAAAAAACTTTAATAGCATCAGCATACAGAAAAACAGTTCACCAGTCACATGACCTGAACAGTAAGTCAGGAAAAAGACCTACACACAAAACTCTTTAGTATAGAATTTGACAGTTTTCTGCTTTTACTCTGGTAAGGAAACGAGGCTTATGTACTTACAGTACTTGGAGGCAGCATTTGATTATTACATCATAATGTTCTGGCTTTACAATTCGACTCTTTTCAAATCATTTAACTTTGGGCTGGTTGCGTTTTTTTTTTTCCAGTGTTGGAGCACTGCTTGTAATGACAGTTGGTGGATTGATATTGTATACAAACTTATAGTCCCTTGACGCAGGCGTTTTTTACAACCTACAGGTAGACACCTGAATCTGATTAAATGCATTGTCTGTGTGAGAGTATTAAGTTATATCAGGTGCAGCAGAGAAAGCTTCTTGTCCTCAGGACATCAAAGCATCTCAAACTCCTCAGTCCAGGAGGTGATCCAGTGTTTTGGGTTTGTCTTTTTGTTTCGACACGAAGAAACCTGCTCCTGGATAAGGAAACCATCAGGGTCCATGTACTGCTGCTGCTTGTCTCTACCCAGAATGCGCCGCTGGTGGAGAACCGCGGTTTGCCATGATGTCCGATGCACAAAGAAACCGCACTGTGGAAAATAAGAAAAGACAGTGGGACAGGGTTACCGCATCACAGATGATCTTGCAGTACTCTGGGTGCTCTGTATTGTACACTATTTGTGGCTTTATTGCAGTTCGTAAGTTAACAATCAACAAACTGGGCAGCAGGAAGGAGAGAATTGATTTGATGCAGGAACAGGTGGGAAAGCTAAAAGAAGAACAAGGTAAAGACGTTTCCCTGTCATGAAATACAGCACCAGCTCTGGAGCTGAGGGGGAAATCTTACAGTGGGCCCAGTCTCACAGCTCCTGGGTCAGCTCCTTGGTCTCCGACGGCTGGCTCTTTATGTGGGCCTTGTGGGACTTTGCCTTGTACAGCTCTCTAGTGCTGGCTCTTCTGAAGAACCCACACTGAACAGCAGGAGGTGACATGACAGCATTTTACCAAAGAAAATACAATGTGATGATTTGATGGAGATGAGATGTTAAAACATAGAAACCTATCCTTCTGGACTCAGAACCATAACAGTTTTGAACAACACGGTTTAGTTCAGTTTACCTTCCAGAGCAGCAGGCAGATCAATGCCAGCAGCAAGACTCCAGCCAGCACAGAGACCACGATGATCCATACAGGGATGCTTGCATCCGCTTGCTGACCCAGATCTGGGTAAATGTAGACCTCAATCTGCAGAAGACACCAATCTATCAAAACACAGGGATCAGATAAAAGCTACTATTGTCAGAGGGGTTGTTGTGGTAGCAACACAGCCTGTAAGGCAGTGATTCTCAACTGGCGTGTCCCGACCCACAACCCTACCCCTAACACTAAACTGAACTGAGTCTGTTAAAAATGATTAGACTTGCCACAAAAATGTGACTGAGATCGTCTGATTGTCATGTCAGCCTTATGATTAAATGCATTTGAGAAGTTTCCCCGATTTGGGTTCAGGGTGAGATGGAGGGTCCCGAAGCCAGGCCAGTTGATAACCACAGCTGTAGGGGACGCCAGCGGCTTTCAGTCATTACCTTTGCAGCGTGAGACACTATGTTGACAGTTGGTTTCTCAGTCTGCAATTTCAGGGATGCGGAGCCTTGAATTAGGACTGTCCTTGCGTCACTATAGTCCTGAAACACAAGGAACAGACTTTGAGATTTTGCATTTTCCAGTAAATGCACAACAACCAGACTGAGCTAGAAATCCTCCCTTTAAGGCAGCAGATGACTGACCGTGCTTGAACTTCACATTTCCTTGTACAAACTCATGTTCAAAATGAGCTTAATAACACAACGGTGACTGTGTCTCCTCAGTGAACAGCAAACACCTGGTAAATCTAACCCATCTCTGTTATCTCTTTAATCCCCTGATACCACTCAGTTGTACATCAATGTCCCAAGGTGAGCCACATCCCTCTAACAAGATGGTAAAGCCAAGCTGTATGGTTTCTGGAATCAAGGCCGTGCAACAGGAGGTGTGTCTTTAAAGTCAGACTCCTCAACCTCAATGTACCTCAATCATGGTGGAGTTCCACAGTCTGGCTCTGACAGTAAGAGTTGCTGTGTTGTTCATGTTGGTCAACGGACAGACAAACTTCACACAGTTGGCCCCAAGTTCACAATTCTGTAAGGAAACACAGTTCAGATAAACAGATCAGGTCTGCATGCACTTCTCCCGTGTTTTGCATCAAGCTCACAACAACAACAGCCTGTTTGACAAACAATTAATCACAGGAAGTAGCTACACCACAGTGTTGAATTACTTCACATGGCTCAGTCAAATAGACCAAAAATTTAGATTGAACATGTATGAACAGGGATGTGTTGGCACCAGAACAAACAGAATGTAGAAGTTGTAGGTTTGCTTGTTTGTACCAGAGAATAGAACTTCTTCCTCTGTCCCTGCAGATGGAGGACTGGTAAAACCTTTTTAGTCTGCTTTGTCTCTTCCTTCACCTCCTCAAGACTCTTCCTCCTCCTCTCGCCCTCTTGTGACTGCTGAGCAAACAGAAAGGAAAAGGTTGTGTGACTAGGTTATTTGGTTATTTACTATTATATCTATATCTATCTATCTATCTATCTATCTATCTATCTATCTATCTATCTATCTATCTATCTATCTATCTATCTATCTATCTATCTATCTATCTATCTATCTATCTATCTATCTATCTATCTATCTATCTATCTATCTATCTATCTATCTATCTATCTATCTATCTATCTATCTATATATATATATATATATATATATATATATATATATATATATATAAATATAAAACCCCCCGGGAACCCCCTGCATGCAAGTCCTGCGCCTTTACCGACAGCGACTGACCTGAAAGATAAGATCATGGCGAGATTGAACAGGCAACCCCGAACCCCACTACAACGGCTAAGTGAAATACCATCAGAAAGTCTCATGGAAGATGTGAATGCAGCATTGAGAGCGATCCCTACCACAACAATCACAGAAACCAATGAGCTGATATACGCTTCAGCATCAGTGATCCTAGAGGTGCTTGGCTATAAGAGCAACCATGGGAGCCATGAGAAACAATACCCACCATGGAAACGAAGGTTGGAGGCAAAAATCAAGGCAGCTCGGAGGGAAGTGAGCCAAATGACAGAGGCCCAGAGAGGTGCAATGAAAAGACCAATGCCTAAGAGGTACAGCCAGATGACCATACCTGAAGCACTCGAAACTGCCAAGCAAAGGCTACAAGCCTTGGCCAGCCGCCTAAAGAGATACACCAGAGATAACGAAGCCAGACGAATAAACCGGCTGTTCGCAACACAACCTGCGAAAGTGTACTCTCAATGGCAGGGTAATAACAGCAGAGCAGACCCACCAAGGCTGGAAACTGAACAGTACTGGAAGGGTATACGGGAGAGGGAGGCATCACACAACAGTAATGCACAGTGGCTGGTGGATCTGAGGGAAGACCACAGCAACCTCCCTGAACAGAATCCAGTGACTACCACAGTGGCAGACATCCAATAAAGAGTCTCAGGTATGAAAAACTGGACAGCACCTGGCCCTGACATGATCCACGCCTACTGGCTAAAGAAGCTCACTGCAATCCATGAGCGCCTGGCAGCACAAATGAACCAGCTGCTAAGGGATGGGACTCACCCTGAATGGCTAACCGAAGGGCGAACGATCCTGATAATGAAGGATCCCTCAAAGGGCACAGTCCCATCCAACTACCGGCCAATAACCTGTCTCTCCACAACATGGAAGCTCATGTCAGGCATCATCGCAGCTAAGATAAGTGGGCACATGAGTCAATACATGAGCGAAGCACAGAAGGGCATTGGTAAGGATACCAGAGGAGCCAAACACCAACTCCTGGTAGACAGAACAGTCGCCCAAGACTGCAGAATGCGACACACCAACCTGTGCACAGCCTGGATCGACTACAAGAAAGCCTATGACTCAATGCCACACACATGGATCACTGAATGCTTGGAGCTGTACAACATCAACAGAACTCTAAGGGCCTTCATTGCAAACTCGATGAGGTTGTGGAGAACCACCCTTGAAGCCAATGGGAAGCCACTTGCCCAAGTATCCATCAAATGTGGCATATACCAAGGAGATGCACTGTCCCCACTGCTGTTCTGCATAGGTCTGAACCCCCTCAGCCAAAAAATAAACAAGACTGGCTATGGATACAGACTCCGGAACGGGGCCACCATAAGTCACCTCCTCTACATGGATGACATCAAGCTGTATGCCAAGAGTGAGCGAGACATCGACTCGCTGATCCACACCACCAGGATCTACAGCTCGGACATTGGGATGTCATTCGGGCTTGAGAAATGTGGGAGGATGGTGACAAAGAGAGGCAAGGTAATCCACACAGAAGGGGTCTCACTCCCAGAAGGAACAATAGCAGACATTGAGGACAATTAAAAGTACCTTGGAATACCACAGGCAAACGGCAACCTTGAACAGGCAACAAGGAATGCGGCAAAAGCCAAATACCTCCAATGAGTAAGGCAAGTCCTAAGAAGCCAGCTCAATGGCAAGAACAAATCCCGGGCAATAAACAGCTACGCCCTGCCAGTGATCAGATACCCTGCGGGAATAATAAGGTGGCCAAAAGAAGAGATACAGACCACAGATGTTAAGACACGAAAGCTCCTCACCATGCATGGAGGGTTCCACCCCAAATCCAGCACCCTGAGACTGTATGCTAGCTGCAAGGAAGGAGGCCGAGGACTAGTGAGCGTGAGAGCCACTATCCAGGATGAAACATCCAAGATCCATAAGTACATCAAGGATAAGGCCCCGACAGATGACGTGCTGAGTGAATGCCTCAGGTAGTGGAGAACAGAGGATGAGATGCTGGAAGAGGGACCATCATGGGAGGACAAGCCCTTGCACGGGATGTACCACCGGAACATAACTGAAGTGGCTGATCTCAACAAATCCTACCAATGGCTTGAAAGGGCTGGGCTGAAGGACAGCACAGAGGCACTCATCCTGGCTGCACAGGAGCAGGCCCTGAGCACCAGAGCAATAGAGGCCCAGATCTACCACACCAGACAAGACCCAAGGTGTAGACTGTGCAAAGAGGCCCCTGAGACGGTCCAGCACATAACTGCAGGGTGTAAGATGCTGGCAGGCAAAGCATACATGGAACGCCACAACCAAGTGGCTGGCATAGTATACAGAAACATCTGAGTATGGACTGGAAACCCCAAGGTCAAAGTGGGAAACACCTCCCAAGGTAGTAGAGAACGAGCAAGCCAAGATCCTGTGGGACTTCCAGATCCAGACTGACAGAATGGTAATGGCGAACCAACCAGACATTGTGGTGGTGGATAAAGAGCAGAGGAAAGCCGTAGTGGTGGATGTGGCAATACCAAGCGATGGCAACATTAGGAAAAAGGAACATGAGAAACTAGAGAAATACCAAGGGCTCAGAGAAGAACTGGAGAAGGTTTGGAAGGTGAAGGCCACAGTGGTGCCTGTGGTGATCGGAGCACTGGAGGAGTGGCTACAACAGATCCCTGGAAAAACATCCGAAATCTCAGTCCAGAAAAGTGCAGTCCTAGGAACAGCAAGGATACTGCGCAGAACCCTCAAGCTCTCTGGCCTCTGGTAGAGGACCCGAGCTTGGAAGGTGGATGAGACCACCCGCGGAGGGTGAGAATAGTGTGTATATATATATATATATATATATAACATTAGTCTGTGAGACGATTTCACCATGTGTCTTTATTCAGTACAGGTTCTGTTGCGATGTGCCCTGTGACTGCAGTAATAGATGGACTCGTTATAGGACAGAAATCTAGAAATCTACAGTATGTTGGAACGAGCGTGAGGGTTATATTGCCATGGTTACCCTGAGCTTCAGAGGGTTGATGATGTTTGGCAGATTACAGTGAGAGTGGGAGGTTCCGTTCACTTGGATCTCTGTGAGGTACAGTAGCCACTTCCCATTGGAGACCTCGCTTGGCCAATGGAACTCCACCAGCAGGTTTCCCAGCCCCCCCATCGGCTTGCCCTCAATGTGCACCTATCAGGGATGGGTGTAGGTTACACTTGGAGTCATGCCCTTTAACAGTCACACAGTTCATGGCAGACCTGAAGAGTTAAGAGCAGCAGACTGCCAATGTCCTTTGTCTTCTTTATGGCGGACTCACCAATGACCTGACCACCGAAGAAGGTGGGACCCGGTGGATTTATGCTGTGAGGGCATCAACAAGTCAGCCAATACAATCATCACATCCAAATATTTTGTTGTGTTTGTTCTTACATTGTGAGGGACGTCTGCAGTGAATACTCCACCAACATGGACACCAACACAGGAGGCAGGTCAGGCTGTTCGCTGAGGCTAAGGACACAGAAACATGACTACTTTAAGCATGGAGTTTGATAAGACAGACTTAGACATGTGAGGGGTTGAAGAAGTCCTACGTTGACAGCTTTAGCACAGACTGGATCTCTCTGGTGTCCAAACTGATAGACGACTGAAACGTGATTGACACCTGTAGCTGAAATGAAAAAAGAGGCTCAGTTGGTGAATGAGCATCTCAGACAGTTCTACGGTGAACAGTTCAAGTGTTACCACAGCTATTCTGTACCTTGTGGTTGCTCTTAAATGGGTTCCCCAGCTCACACAGAAGAACAGCTTCCTCCACAGAGCACCCCACTAGCCCTGTGACATCACCCTAAGATAAGCAAACGGGAACAGTTTGACTGTTTGAGGACTGGTCCAGTCCCAAGTCTGTGGTCCATCATGACAAGTGTGATTAAAATGTCTGGTCCACTATGAAGGCGTGCCTTTGTTTTAGATCGATGTTGCTGTTTATTTTAGCTTAGACTGATTATAAGCAAATCACCACACTGATTGCTGGTCGTCACCTGTGTCTTACTGCAATCTGCAGTCGTTTGCCAGTTTTTATTAGTGGGAGAGCTGGCAACAACTCTCACACTATTGATATCTTCGCTCTTTATTTTTCTTTTTCTTATTATTGCGCCCCGTTTTTCGATTGCTTTCATCGTCTCAACGTTTCATCGTAGGATCGCCGTTTAACTTTCTAAACGTGTGTCGTCTTTAGGAGATGGGGGGTATTACTTTTCACGTTTTCAGCTTTTCACGTTTTCAGCTTTTCAACTTTTAACGTTATTCAACGTTTTACATAGTTTTGGCTCTTTTCATCAGCTCTTTTCATCAGCTTTTTTATTTAAACTTCAAAAGCATCCATCATCATTCAACTTTCTACTTGTAAATCAGCATCCTCCTATCTTTTATAGTTTTCAACTTGTGAGCGCAGCGCAGCGAGATCCTGAATTTCCTATATAGACTCTAATGATAATTTATGGCAGACGTCTGGGGAAAAACGATGAACGAGACACATTTTGAAATTGTGACTGTGGCCACAATCTTTGGTCCTCAAGCATAAAATTCACAACAGTTGTTCAGTAAAGCCTTGGGAGTCATAAAGTAAAAACATTTTTGTAATAACTATTATGGTTTTGCTTCAACAAGTCTGTTTATAAAGGGTGAAACTCTGCTTTCACAGAGCAGAGTGAGCCTGATTTTCCCGCCTTTCGTGTCTATGGCAACGTCGCAACTGCAGATTTGACTAACAGGTCAAACTCTTGATGCTCAGTGTACACAGCAGTTCCATGCTTATTACTGATTAGTCAACTACAACATTGTATTGTATAGTAATTAAGTACACACCTCCTCTAAATCCTTTCAAAATAAAAGCACCAAGACAAATAATTAGCTTAATAGCAATTTGTGCTTTTGGTTGGGTAATTTTGACTATTTAAAGATAGATTAACAGTTTAGTAATTACCCACACACCCCTACGTCCCTTCAAAATAAAAACACCAATGCAATTCATTAGCTTTAATTGCATTGTTTTTGTCTTTGAATGGTTAATTATGACTATTTAAAGACTAATTGACAGTTACGTAATTACCCCCACAAATTTCCTCTAAATCCTTTCAAAATAAAATCACCAATGCAATTTATTTGCTTTAAGTTTCTGGTTCTGGCTGAATAATTACCAATCATTAATGAGACTATTTTACAGTTCAGTAAATAAACAAACACACTTATTATGGTGCTTTTATTCTGAAAGGGCATGATAAGTTATGACTATTTAACAACTCTTTTAGTAAGCACTCAAACACAACCTCTAAATCCCTTCAAAATAAAATCACAATGTAATTTATTACCTTAAATGGCATGATTTTTGGCTCTGACTGGTTAATTATGACTATTTATTAAACTATTACACAGTTAAGAAATTAACTACAAATACTTCCTCAAATCCTTTCAAATTAAAAAGCTAGTCAGCTTTTTCATGATTGTCAACAATGCTTTGGTCAACTTTTATCTTTGACATCTTTTCACCTTGGTCAACTGTTTAATCATTTTCATCTTTTTAATCTTATCATCGTTTCACCTTGGTTATCTTTTTCATCGTCATCTTTTAAATCGCCATATTTTTAATCGCTGTCATGGTTTTAATCTTTGTCAACGTTTTGTCGTTTTCATCGTTTTGTAATAGTCAACTTTTTGATGTTAGCAGCTTAATCAGCGTTTGCCATTGTTGCGGCAGCAGATCAGCTCTCCCACGTAATTTCTGAGAAATTACTTTTTCTAGTTATATTCTGACATTAACATCACTGACTGAGAATCTTCACCAGCAGACATGACTATAGTTTGAGTGCGGGAGTATTACAGTGTCTATGATAGCGGTGTTGTAGCTACTCTCGTGAACAAATTACAAAGCTAAGTTAGATACATCAAGTAGATCAGAGAACCCATCTAATCCTTATTAACAGTGTTGTTGTTGTTGCCATTTGTAAAACTCACATTTTTTCTCATGTACAGATGAATGTTTCTCATACCTGGTAAAAGGTGGAGGACAAGACTCTTAGGTTCAGTACCTTGGTTCGAACTTTGGAATAAATAAGAGAGGGGGGGAAGGTAACGTTTAACAAAGCGACGTGAGCATCCTCTGCAAGTTGGCCTGGGGCTGGCGTGTTGCTAATGTTAACCTCTAGGAGTACTTCACCAATAGTGGCGTTGTAGTGCAACACCTGATGTCCATTCTGCCTGGAGACAGACAATATACACAACCAAACAAACAAACAAATTAAGATTAAATAGATAAATTATATCATCATCTTGAATTGTCACTTGAATACAGGGCCCTAGTTATCTTTAGTCAGGATCCCAGTTATTTATAGTCAGGAACCCAGTTATGGGTTCCAAGGCCAGGTTGTGGTGCATCTCAGGCTAGGTTTCAGAAAACATTCAGGTCAATTGTCTGTCATCCAGGTGAAAGTATCGAACACACGACACAGCTCACAGATATCAAGTCAAGTGACAAATACATATAAAGTCTTAATACTTTATTAATACTAATAATGTAACTTCCATGTCTCTGGTTAAGTCCCAGTTCCTTTAAAGAAACAAAATTGTGAACTCACAAAAAAGTCTCAGAGCATTAGGTCTATGGAGAAATGCTATTAAAGTCAATTTCAGATTAAAGAAACCACATGTAACCACAGTCTTTACTCAACTGGCCCAGTGCTGGAGCGACCAGCTCACAGTAGAATAAGTATTCACTTACACAGGGAAAGGTCTCTGGTGGTCATCAGTGAACTGGGCTGTCATCTTTAGATTACTGTGGCAACGGTTATCAGAACCACAGGCCTTCTGGATATGAATCTAACAGATACAGAAAGTTAGCGTTCTGTAACAGACATTTAATGTCTGTGTGTTTTGTTTAACTTAATTAAAATCATATCAATATCATGTCAATAATATCATGTCTTGTTCACACATTATGGCCTGGGTTCTGTCCAGGACTCTTGCATTCTAATATGAATTTTTTTAGTGAACTTTTTCCATGTGATATTATGACAATCCAGGCCTCAAGCCATTGGAGGTGCTGTTGTTCTTGTTCTGCCTGGTGTGTGTGGTGTGGGTTTAGAAAGGGTAGAAGTACTTTAGATTCAGATTTGACATATATATATATATCTAAAGTATATCTAGTGTGGGTAATGAGGCAGGCTGTACAGGTCGATCAAAGATTTTTTAACGAATCGGAAAATAGTGCTAATGGTAGAGAAGGAAATGAGTGGGGGTTGTTCAGTAGATAATGGGACACCACAGGGTAGTATCATCAGCCTGGTGCTTTTGTCTTTTATGATAAAGAATATATTTTAGAAAGTAGACAAATTAGTGGGGGTAGCATTATTTTCAGATTATGGTGTGATGTGGAAGAGAGGGAGAAATGAGAAGTACATTAACAGGAAGCTGCAAGAGACGATAAATGAGGTGGCGAAATAGGCCATGAAATGGTGATTTAGATTTTCTGTAGGGAAGACAAAAGTAACAGGTAAATAGGATAGGATAGGATACGACTTTATTAATCCCACAATGGGGAAATCTTTGTTTTACAGCAGCATGACGGACAAAAAAGAAAAAGTAAACACCAACAGTAGATAGGTTGTGCAAAAGGAAATAACGGTAATAATAGTGCAAAAAAAACCCAACAACAATAAACAACAGTAATACCAGTTAAACACCAACAGAAAAGGAAACAACAGGTCGTGACATTTGTGTGTCACTGCAGTGATGCATTGTCCAGTCTGATGTCTGTGGGAAGGAATAGCCTGCGGTAGCTCCTTCCTGCACTGTGGGTGTAACAGTCTGGTGCTGAAGGAGCTGCTCAGAGCCTCTACAGTGTGGTGCAGGGGGTGGAGGGATTCTCCATGATGGATGTTAGTTTACCAACATCCTTCTGTCCATCACCTCCTTTATGGACTCAAGTGTTCCTCCTGTATCCGAGGTTCGACTATTGGCCGAATTATTCTCTCCAGTACTCTGGCATAGACTTTCCCAGGGAGGCTGAGAAGTGTGATTCCCCTATAGTTGGAACACACTCTCCTGTCCCCCTTTTTGTGAAGATGGACAACCGCCCCAGTTGTCCAGTCCAGAGGAACTGTCCCCCTCGTCCATGCGATGTTGCAGAGGCATGTCACCCAAGACAGACCCACAACATCAAGAGACTTGAGGTACTTAGGACGGATCTCATCTACCCCCGCTGCCCTGCCACCGACACCCTCAAAGTACTCCTTCCACCATCCAATAATGTCCCCAGTAGAGGTCAACAGCTCCCCACCTCCACTGAAAACAGAGTTGGTGAAGGACTGCTTCCCCCTCCTGAGGCGTCGAATTGTTTGCCAGAATCAGTTTGAAGCTGAGCGATAGTCCTCCTCCATGGCCTCCCCAAACTCCTCCCGTTCCTACCAATCACACCTCTCCAGGTGTCACTGTCGTTGCCCACGTGGGCATTAAATTCTCTGAGGTGAACAATAGGGTCCCCATTTGGAGCACTTTCCAACACTACCTCCAGAGACCCCAAGAAGGCTGGGTACTCCACACTACCGTTTGGCCCGTAAACACAAACGACAGTGAGTGAGCCTGCTAAGAAGAAAAGGAGAGGGGGGAATTAGAGAGCATGAGGTGGAAAAATACATTGATTTATAGTATAGAGGGTATGAAAAAATATACACAGATGCATCTAGGTGGGCAAATAGGCACGGCGTTTGTGGCACCAGAGATTGAGGTAGAGCACAAAGAATTAGTGATGGGTTATCTGTGTTTACAGGGTAATTAGTGGCAATATTGTATGCACTTAGGTAGGTAGAGGTATGCAGGCCACAAAGGGTGGTAATAGGGTCAGACTCAAGTAGCTCACTGATAAGTATTAGACAGACGAATCAGATGCTAGACAAGATGTGGTGGTGGAAATATTAAACACAGTGCATAGAATAAGGAGGACAGGGGTGGTGGTGCAGTTTGTATGGATACCAGCACATAAAAGAATAGAGGGAATAGAGCAGAAGAAAGCAGCGGCAACATACTGTAAGATGTGGATATTGAAATAAAGTATAGGAAAGGAGAAATAAAGACTATAGTTAAAGAAAGAGCAAAAATGACTTGGCAGGAAGAATAGGATAGAGGAAGTAAAGGAAGAAGTTACTACAACATACAGTACAAAGGAAAATGGGAACACTAGTAGGATGTAGTGGGAATAGGAGGAGGGATGATCTGATTAGCAGTATGAGGTTTGGAAATACAGGTCTTATTAGCACAAAGAAGATACTTAAAAAGCATGAGACAGAAGAATGTGAATGTGGAGCAGAAGAAACAGCAGAGCACGTAATAGTCCATTGCCCAAAATATACGATTCAAGGAAAAAGGATGATATAGTGCTTGAAAGTACAAAAAAACAGAGTTGAATATAATATTTAATTTGAAAGCAGGTGATATTGGATATAGAGCTGTTTTTAAGTTTTTGGAGGAGACAGAGCTGCATAAGCAAATAATGCAGTGTTAGTTCACTAAAATTTGGCCGTCATAGTTTTTTTTTTGTGCGGTTAGGAAAGAGAGTTAGTTTTTACATACAGTAGGTGGCGGTAATGCACTGTAGTATGCAAGCTGCCATAAAAAAAGAAAAAGAAGAAGTTCGTCATGCGCTGTCTGTTGTGTTCCTGGGTGTACTTTGTATAAGGTTTGTGCTGTCACGTTACTGTTTGTCAGTTCTTTGTGTTTTATGCTTTTCCTGCATAGCACTGATTTTAGTTACTTAGTTCGTTTTTGTTTTGAGGTTAAACTAAATCATGTGTGTGTGTGTGTCATAAGGATGTGCATTTGGGTCTTCCCCTCCTGTCTCGTTGTTGTCATATGTTGTACATAGTCAAGTATTTTTCTTGTATGGGATTTTGTTTGGTCACTCTGGTCTGGGCTCTAAGAGAGCCAGGACTAGTAGATTTGTTGGGTTTGATGAGTACTTTTAGGTTCTGACCTGAGTTTGGATGGATTGTGGTTTCTGGCTCAGCACAGGGAGGTGTTTTAAGTCCTGTACAACATCTGTCTTCTTTGGAAGCTTCTGGTACAGAGAGGCATTTAGGGAGAACACCAGAGGCTGCACTTTGTCCCGGATCTGACCCTGAACAAGAGACAAAACCAAAGGTGTCATATGAAGAACTGTTCTTGTTCCTACCTAAGATGAGGTTTCCAGCTTTAATCTAACGCTCTCAGTTCTGACTCATGCTGTTTGTGTAACAGCCTTTGTCTCGTGTGACATTACTTCCTCTCTTTCTTGTCTAATTGTGTTCCTTAACTACTCCTCTGTCCAAAGCCACACGTTTTCACGGAAAAAACGTCATCAGCGCAATTGTGGTGTAATGTCTTTAAGTGACCCCTTAATTTAATTGGCTTCATGCTGTCCGCTGCCAACACTTTTACACACAGTAGACATAGCGGTCTTTCCTTGTCTCCCACCGTAGTCACAGTGAAGCCAAATGCCACATACTGTAGGTCATATTTCCTCGTCTTAACTTTCGAGAGACTTTCGTGTCTTATTATCTCCCTGTGTTTCCGCCTTTCTTTTTATCCCAGTTAAATACTTTTCCGTGGTTTGCTATCTGCACTTTATATGTCCGGCTCTGTGCTGTGTCAGTGCTGAAAAACTACCTACATCAAATAAGACTGTTCCACATGGTCACACATGCAACCCCCCTGGCACTGTCCCACTGTTTGAGAAACACTGAGCTAAGGACACACTTGTCCTCCAATAAATTATTAATATTATATGTTCGGTCTTGTGTGGTGGTGAAGGGCGACTGAGTCATCGCACATCCGCTAAGAAGCAGCAACTACCTCTCAGTCAGTTAAGCACTGGCACTCAGCTCAGCATCAAACAGCCTCAGAAAGAACAGAGACCTCAAACTCAGCGGTTCTTGGTTCTTTGGTTTCTGTCTGACTCAGGAAACTGTACAAAGCTCTGCTCTGTGTTTTATTAAACACAGCAGGACTTCCTTTGATCAAACTGTTTCTGCTCAAATTTAAAAAAACATCTGAAATTGTTTGCTTAAAACCCATCAGATCTTCAAATTTTTCTTCATAGCGGTTAGAAAAGCTGTTAGTTTATTCAGACATGGTGGAGAATGAGTAAACTGTATTTTGTCTCCTGATCCTGAAGAACCATTTAGATCCAAATGTCATTCATGTATCTGTATGAATGTGTCTCACCATAAAGCCGGCTTTCAGGGTTTCACATCGTTTTCCTGGCATCGACAAGTAACCGGAGTACACACTCTGTCCATTCTCATAGAAACGGAGACGGGATATGAGGCTGGTGACATCAGCAGTCACGATGTAGTGGACAGCTAACAGATGGAGAAACAACCCTAATGTTAGCATTAGCTACAAGCAGCTTCCTTTTTTTTACAGCTTCCGTCTTGATACAGCTCTAAATGAGAAGGTTCTGTGTTCTTTACTCTGAGCTTTACATACTGTACATAAAGAGAATTCACCATTTCAGTATAAAGGATTGTCAGTCACATTTACAATGTGTCCTGGCAACAGATTAACCTTGTCTCTGATTGGTCAAAGTAACAAAACAGAATCAGGACCCCGCATGCACGCACACACACTCCTCCAGGAACAAGTGCATGTCTCAGATGTAATAACACCAGTAACGTAATATATCATCAGAGACTCACACTGAGGACATAAGGACACACAAGGACACGGTATGATGTCACCCACAATAATGCGCGTGTCTTGGGTTGTTGATTAATAGCAAACATTGATTGACGGCTTCATCCTGTCAATCAATCAGGGCACCAAATGAATTGCGAGGCCACACAGGAAGCATGTGAGTTATAAACAGACTTCTTAGCATCTGTTTTGCTGGGCATGTGTTTCACAGCTATCCTCAAGTCAGTCCATTTGTATTCATGAAGAACTGTTCATGTGTTAATGCTGGGTCAACTGGGCATGGCAAGGCAAGGCACCTAATTGTCCAAAAGAAAAACTGAATGAAAACGTCATGAGCACAGGCAACTCAGTGGTGCTCTGCACTTTTAATTTTTAAAATTTAATTAGCAAAACATGAAGGTGAAATCTAAAATCACTTGCACCTCAAATTTATTCAGTTACAGTGTTCTCGTGTTCTGACACAAGGGCAGGCGTGAATCAATGCTGAACCTTAGTGGATCATAGAATGCTTAATGTGAGTTACTCACTGATGTTGTCTTGGTCGCTTGCCTGTCCAATGCTGAAGTTGTAGGAGAAACACACCCGTACCTGAATACTGGGACACACACGCACACGTGTCATGGATCCAGGTTCATAGTGATTATGCATTCTAGTTCCAGTTCTATTTTGTTAGTTCCTGTCTGCCTTCTGCTTGTTTTTGTTTCTGTCTAGCTTTATAGTCACAGGTCCCAGCTGCAACCTGTTAATCATCTTGCTTGCATTTGAGCTTTAATCTGGCACTAAACAAGAAGAATACTATTCTTCTTGTTTAGTGCCAGATTGTTTGTGTTTTCATGCCAGCATTCCAGTGTTCGGTTCTCGGAAGTCTCGCCTGTGTATTGTCCTCTGATCTTGCTCTGACCTTGCTTACACCGTGTTTTGACCTGTGCTTGTTCCTGAGCACCACCTGCCACTCCCAGGCGGTACCTTCACTAGAGACTTACTGTGTACTGACCATTGTCTGTTTGACCAGCCTTTGCCTACCATCAAATCCTTAAACTTAACTCAGCCTCAGTGCTGACACACCGCATGGCTGTCATCTCACTGGTTTGAATCTTACCAGAAGTCGCAGATGTTTGGGTCAATGATGTCCGGAAGAACTCTGAGTGTTTTATTGAGGTGGACGACTGGACGGGTTCTGCAGATTCAATCAAACTGATCAGTCATTTTATTAACCAGTCCCTGTGTGCTGAAACACAGAAGACTCTATTGCAGAGTCTGAGGTGGAGACACGTTAACATCATAACGTTAGACTAAGTCCAGTGGTTACAGGTTCAGCAGGTCTTACGTACCTGAGCAGAGCGACCATGTCGTCCAAAGAACCAACCAGTAGGTCCGGATACAGGTTCCCATCAACGTCCAGTCCTGCAGACAGGGAGTAGCCAAACGTCCTGAATCCTGAAGAGATGCTGCTGCCACAGATCACCTGCAGACGCAGAAGGACACAGGACAGATTGAAGGTGTTGTGGGTCATGGTTACACACAAGGTTTGTTGTTTGAAGTTTGAATCAGGTTGAGGTTAGGGTGTCACAAACCTGGGTTGGTTCTCCAGAGACCCCTTTACTGCTCCCGGTCCAGATCATCACACTTCCTGATTCATGGAAAGGAGCTCCAACTACAAAGTCTGGAACACAACAGCTGATTGATCACTGTGCCTGGTTATTGATTATCAATAACATGAGATCACAGTGTAGCTCTGCTGTCTCACCCTGGAAGCCATCTTGGTTAAGGTCTCCTGCTGCAGCTACAGCCATGCCAAATCCAGATCTAGTGGAGCCCTTCAACACCACACTGGGATGAGGTAGAAACCATCCTCCGGAGTTCATATAGACATAAACGGCCCCACCGACGTCCTGCTGGCGGCTGAAGTAAAACGGTGCTCCCACCAGCAGGTCGCTCCACCTGCAGACAAAGCTACGTGTTTGTGATGTAAATCACTCAGTGAGATGCTCTTTGACAAAATTGTACATTGTTCCCAGTATCCAAGTTGATAACCCTGAAGCTATGACACCTGGAAATCTTTCATTACCCATCGCCGTTGAGGTCTGTGGTTGCCACAGCGTTGCCAAAGTATGATCCTGTCTGTTCACCGCGAAGAGTTTGGTTGATGTGCAGCTTCTTTGCCTGTTTCACCACCAAGAACACGGAGCCACGAGCATCATCCTTACAGTCTCTAGGAGCTCCTGTTTAGTAATACAGATATGAATGGAAATACTTCAGTCACCAGTCCACTGATCCACAGAATGTCAGAAAGAGAGAAGTCCATTACCTGTTACTATGGTTTCATCATCTTTAGAGAGAAGACAGGGAGCCTGAACAACTGCGTAACCTGGACAAACACACTTAATATGAATGTTAGCAACAGCCAGCCAGTCTACATGTTGTAAAAAGTAAGTCTTTGCTTTGCAGACTATCATGGACGTACAGACCAAGAACAAGCTTAGTGGTGAGCCGTACTGTAAGGGATAGATTACCCATATAAACGTGTCTGTTCTTCTTGGTTGGGGGTAAAGAACTTTTTTGAGTTTCAAAGACATCGTCTGGATTCATCCAGGAGACATGAACATTTCCTACAACATAGTAAAATAATATTGGAGAAATGAGTTCTGAAACCCTGATGGTGCGTTTCCAGAGCAGGGGAGCATAATCTCACCTTGCCATTCAAAACTCCCAGGTGATCCGACTATGATTTCAGTCTGGGTGATGAAGGCGGAAATTCCCATGGTACACATGGCCTCACCCCTAAAGTCTCCCTGGTAACTGAACACAAACAGAAACCAGGAGATAGTTCGAGACGTGTTTTTGTACACCACGTGCAAGTCATGGACTCTAATTCTTAAACACTGTTCATACCATCTTCCTGTTTTAGTTTGTCAACTTCCTGTTTATTTGCCGTTTACACTGGTTCCAGCTTTACTTCCGGTTCTCATTAGTCACTTCCTGCAAACTGTTAGTAATCACTTCCCTGCATTTAGGTCTAGTAATCACCTCATCTAGTTGCCAGATTGTCTGCGTCGTAAGCCAGCATTCTTTTCGTGAGCCCAGTTTGTGTTTGACCGTAGCCTACCGACTGCCTGAGCCTGTATCTGTTTGCTACCCGCTGTGTACTGACCCTTGCCTATCTGACCACAATCTGATTAAAACATCATAACCATTCGAGTTTCGTCTCCACTGTGCATGTGGGTCCATCGACTTGAGCCTCGTGATAACAATCCCATCTCTAGTTTCAACTTGCATTCACAACTAAAGATGATAAGCTTAGTAGCTCCAGACAAAGTCCAATTCAGAAGGAGTTCACTAGGTCACAGACTAATGACTTTGTGAATGAGGCTCTGAAGTAACCAATGCAATAAGTCTGACTGGAACCAGAACCTCAGTCCCAGTAGTTGTTGTGAAGTGGTACCTACTTGCACTGCTCATCTGGTTTCTGCCAGTTCAGAAAATCATTGTCGTTGTACTGCAGGTCATTTCCAAGGAGATAACATCGACCAATCATGCTCCTCAATTTATGGGCTCCATAGAGTTTAATGAAGCGATGACCACATGCCTGCAGACAGATAATAAATTAAACTGGAGGTACTTTACTGACACTTACTGGCTCAGTTTAGAAAAATAAACATATTAAAACCTATAAGCTTGCAAATGACAATAGCTTTTGTTGGACTTGATGAACCAGTGAGATCAAGTACCAGAACCCGGCCCCCAGGCCGGCCCTGACTGGCTACAGAAACGCCCAGCCACATGTCTTCAATCAGGTCCTGGGACAGGTCCACGTCTGAAACAGAAGGACCAAAGTGACAAGAGTTTTATGATTTACCTTTGTTTTTACAGCCTCACAATAAATAATTAACCACTTTAAATGGTTGTCTCCATGGTTACTGCTGATTACAGCCCACTCAGGAAGAAGCTGTGTCATATCTGAGATAAAAGCTCACAAACAGACGGAGCTCTTCATGTTCATAATGCAGCAGGAGACAGATAAGATCAGGCTGCAGCAGCTTCTCCTCCAGTCCCATCAGACCTTCAGGTCTGGATGAACTAAGTCTAAGACTAAGACTAAGCATGTGCACAGAATCTTCAAATCTTGCCTCTGAGCTGTTGTGTGTTAACTTATCTAAGAGTACAGAGGAAATGTTGGACACCACCTCTGAATGTTCTTGTCTGTAAAAAAAGTCACAAGTCTTACCTGGATCGATGAGCTTTACCCTGCTGCATTCTGACTGGTTAAGGCTAATTTGGCAGCTGTACACGCCCCCTGTTTGATTGACTGGAATGTTTGGCTCCGCCTTGTCCCTTGGAGCTCCAACCAAAAGCCTGCCAGGATGGGACGGGTGAAAAGGGGAAACAGGTGAGAAGCTATTCAGGCCACCTCAGTACTCTTAGTTCCTTTTTGTGCTCTGTTTATTTTAGGCTCTCATTTCTGCTGCATGTTTGGCATGTTCACAACCTCAAGGTGATGTTTTAGTCTAACAGAACAGAACTAGATCACAGTCAGCCTGTTGAAACTGGACCTCTGCTTGGAGGAAAACCTTCCACCTGTTTATCAGAGTTGCAATGGTTTGTTGCTGTGATGAGGAGGAGGATGAATTACATTACAGCCAATGAGACAAGTCCCCAGTCTGTTGGTGTCTGGTTCCTGTCTGTGGGTGTGTCCCACATCCTGCTGAGGACATGAGATGGGCAAAATGTGCTCTGTGACAACTGAGCTCACTCAGGCTTTTAGTGCATGTCTGTAGCTGTGTTTGTAGATATTTCATAAAAATTCATCGGCTCAAAGGTAGCTACACTGTACTAAGCAATAGCAAACACTAGAAATATTCACCAGTCCTCAGTAAGTAAGCTGAGTTCAGTTCACTTTAGCTTCAGTTCTACACTTGCACACTACAGCACTTGAGACCTCCTCAAGGAGCCTGAGGTTTTCATTTATTTTATTTTTACTTTTGCTCTTCCTAATTAGCATCCATGCTATTGCATGCAAGAACCCTGCAAACCCTTCAGAGGCTGTAGAGAATCCGACAGACTTCAGTCAATGATACTGTGATGATTAATAAATGTTTCTGTTGGGATTATCATGGTTAAGTAGGTGTCTGATGGGCCTCTGAACAAATCAGAGGAGAAATGACCTTCTGACCCCAGAACTCCCTAAGGAATCTGTGTGTGTGGTCTATAGGCAACCAATCCAATTAGGGAAAATAAAAAGACAGTTGTCATGGTAACCGTGCAGAGAGCTGGATGACCTCTGAGTGACTTTAGCATTCCGACCCAATCAGGAGCCTCCTTGGACTAATCACGTGTGTGGGTAGGATCCTCGTCATAGGTTAACAGTGATGAACACAGGGATTCAGTTGCAGTTTGAGATTTTATATCCTACACAATAATACACAGTACACGCACAGTATTATATTCTTATACTGTATACTACTATACTATACTACTATACTACTATATTGTACCATAATGTACTACACTGCAATATTACACAGTACTGATGTAGCTTTACATACATACATACATCCATCCATCCATTTTCATCCGCTTATCCGAGGCCAGACTGAACAGCTGCAGAATCTCAGTCTGAACTGATACGAGTTCTCCTCCCTAACAGCTAACGGATTAATCAGGCGGCACCAAGAGACGATGTCGTCCCAACATGTCTGAAAGGCCAGAAGCCAAAATGATCCGCAGACCCTCCATTTTCTCCACCTTCAGCTACAAGGAAGTTTTCTCAGGAGGAGCTTCAGGAGAATCTAAGCCCTTGAAGCTGCAGGGCGGGGGGGGGGGGGGGAATTCCTCTTGTTCAGGTATTTTTCATTTGCAGAACACATGCAACACATTATCACACCACACCACACACTAACACTCGCCTGTTTTTCTGAACCTGTGGGGACTTTTACTAAAACATTTTCAGTGATTCTTTTGTGTTAGTTTGCTCATTTTGTTTTGAGAGACTTTATTTTTATTTTTTCAACATTTTGCCTTTCATAGATTAGATAGAAGCTGCATGTTTAATTGTCCTAAATGAAGGATCCTGTATTTGTTTACATGTCAGTGTTTTAACCTTTGAATAAATTTCACTTTGTATTTTCCTTTAAATTATGTCATTATATTCATTTTAGTACCTTATAGTACTAACAGTGAGGTGCAGAGAGGCACAGGGGAAGACAGCACGCACCCGCACAATAGTAACGTTGTTTAATGAGACTTTAGTCCAATAAGTAAAAGAAACAAAGTACACCGTCAATCATTTACCTGGACACACCTGAGAACATGTGGGGCCGACCTGCAGACGGCCAGGTCTGTATCTTTGCCTTTTAGCCCCAGTCAGACTACACCTTCCCGACCCTGCTGAACCCAGTATGTTAACCTGTTGCTGCCTTTTCCTCCTGAACCATGGAGGTCTTCTGACCTGTCCGTAACACTTGAACTCTGATTGGTTTCTGTCTCAACCAACCATCAGTTTGTTTATGCTGATGAACTGATCAGTTGTAGGTAAACCCGACACTTCTTCATTAAAAGACATTTAAATTTCTTCCATCCGCTGCTGACTGTTAACCTGCTATGCTATGCTATGCTATGCTATACTACAATGTCAGGTGCAACACATCACATGAAAGAACTGATTGGCTGAGAGAGAATTAGAAACATAACCTTCTGTCAGGGTGACTGAGGTAACAGACGGGTGGATGTAGGCAGTTGTGTACTCACTGGTAAGCGTCTGTCCTCAGGTCCTGGTGCAGAGCCACGGACAGGCCAAAAAGACTCCCCTCCCTTCCTGTCTTTAGCAGTGGGAATGTGGTGTCGAGGTTAAAGGTCACACACGCAGCAACACACAGGCTGAGCAACACACACACCTGTGTTGCCATGGAGACACACCTGAGGGATCAAAAGGAGCACACAGGAAAATGTGAGTTAAGAAAACTAGACCGTTTGTCGAGGTGATGTGACCCACTGAGCTGGTTTTACCCGTTCAGGTGCCAATGCCTGTTTGACTGACTGACGAGCAGTACCACAGGCTCCTCACACAACTAAATATTTAACTAGTTGAGCTGCTGCAGACGTTTGGGTCCAGCTGGTCTATGTTTAGCTGGACAAGTAGTCTCTCCTCATTTTCCCGCAGATGAACAACTGTTGCTCTTTGGTTCTGAGATGATTTAGATAAAAACAGCTAACTGTAGCAGAACATATAAGTCTGCTGCTGCTACATTCAGGCTTTTTCTCCTGACTGGTAGTCTGACTGGTGGAACTGCGTGATCTGGACCAGACTTGTCCCACCTGCTCTGGGAACAGCTGGTGAGGGGATTTCTGGCCTTACCTGCTCAAGTGTCAGCAGGCTATGAATCAGGTCACAGAGTCGTCCACAGGTTGTGGAGATGCTGGTTCTAATCCCAGCTTCCCAATTAATGCTAGCAAGATGCTAGGTGTCTCCAGCTGGGCGTAGAGAACATGGTGGTACTCTACAAGAACTTGTTCTAGTAAACCATGTTTCACTGGGACAAACCACAATGCCGATTCAACTGATAAATTTAAGAAGTTCTGTGTTTAAAGAGGACTACGCCTCTGACTGACAATTGTATACCTCACCTTAAGGAAAAGACGAGGATGTGGGTTTGAGGCAGAGCCAAAGACATAAAAACAAAGCAAAAGTGAATTTCAAACCTTGGTCTGAGCAGCTTTAGCAGCTTCTCCTGGTCCTGGCTGGTCGACAGGTTGATTCCCGCTGTGCTCCACCTGACTGACTTGTGCTCTGTCTGCAAGGGACTGAGCTGTACATGCTCAGATGCCTCACCCTCTCTCTCTCTCTCTCTCTTTCTCTCTCTCTATCCACCTCCCTCTCTCTCATTCTTATTCTTCAGTAGTGCTCGCTTGCCCTGAAATGAAATCATGTCTGTTAACACACACACACACACACACACACACACACACACACACACACACACACACACACACACACACACACACACACACACACACACACACACACACACACACACCTTGTGAAAGTGAGGACCTCCATTGACATAATGCCTTCACTAGCCCCTAACCCTAACCACCACAACTAAAGGCAGATGTCTCACCTTTGCTCTAATCTGAATCAAAACTCTATTCTAAACTCAACGGGCCTTCAAAGAAGTGAGGACCAGCCAAAATGTCCTTACTTTGTCAAAATGTCCTCACTTAGGTAGGAAAGTATAAAGTTTTACTAACATTATGAGGTCTGAACTTTGCTTTCACACGCACACTTCCTGTCTTTGTAGTCACTTACACACCACACATCAAATCTGGAGATATCTAGAGATCTAGAGATCTAGAGACTTATCTACAAAGAAGATACTGTGAGTTTCCTTGAATAAAATGAAAACGAGTCTGGTATAAGACTAAATGTTTATTAAAATGACTCATGATGGTGAAAGAGTAACATTCACATATGTAGACAACTTAATTGGAGGAAGATGACATTCAAACATTATTTGAATAAATAATCACCAAAACTATTGAGAGAATATTGTACAGTATGAAGCATTGTGTTTAACGTAAGCGTAGAAATTTTGACCGGAGCCTGGTCTGGTGCTGACAAAACAAGCAGCTAGATGATGAACAAAGTGCTCAGGTTTAATGAGAAGGTAGATGGAAGTGATGATAGTTTGGTGGTTTTAAAGGCTTTCTTTCAGGATCCCTGGGCTGCCTCTGCCATTCTCTCTCTTCTTCCTTTTACCAATTACCAGTCAATGATTTTTTGATTTGTATATATTTTGCCCTCCTGGGTTTTGGTTCATGTCTTTTGTTAAAGTTAATTTTTCAATGTATTAGTTGTGTCATCTGATTATTTATCACTTACAGCATGGGCCCAAAGATACTCAGACCTGTTCCAGTGTGAGACTAACCCACCAGCTAATGGTGCACCAGTGCAAGTGATGCTCACTGCCTATCGAATTATTGTAAATACGTTATCTGTGGGACAAACCACCATCCATCCTGTCCCCATAAATGAAATCTCGCATACAAAATGGAGGCTTCTCCTGAGGATCTAGTGCCCTCTACTGATGCCACATGTTTTCAGTGAAACGTTCTTTCTTTTACCTTGTCCTCTTAAGGGTCATGGTGTGGTCCAATCCCAGCTGTTATTTGGGTATGGGCACTTAGACAACCACTCACTGTCACAACGTACTATTTCTCAGTTTTCACATTATTTTATATCAGAACAAGAAACCGATGCTTTATAGACCATACATTTCTAACATTATTAATGTGTTAAATGTAGGAGTGTCACCTAGGATTCTCCAGAGAGAGCTGTCAGACAAAATCAGAGAGGGGAAGAAGGCTTACTGAACAGGAGGAAACTGGAACACAGACTTCACAACAACACCAGGGAAGTGTGGAGGGACATGAGGACCATCACCAGCTAGTCCAGCAGCCAGGTGACGGAGGGGTCTGTGGACAGGGATAACGAACTTAATAACTTCAAAATAATAATTAATAACTTTAAAAATAGATTATATAGATTAGGTTGGGCATCTGAATCCTTCGCTGCTCACAACAGGGCCCCCATCACATCCCCCAGATGACTCGACCCCCGGATGAGACAAAGGCTACAAGGCCTGATGGAATCAGCCCAAGGGTTCTAAAAGTCTGTGCTCCAACACATATTCAACCTGAGCCTGCAGCTGGAGAGAGTTCCTCTTGGGTGTAAAGAGTCCTGCAGATCCGTGGCTTTTGAGAGGCTGATCCTGGACTCCCTGTGTTCTCTGGTCAAACCCTCAGTCAACCCCTCCAGTTTGCTCCATCGCATCTACAACCATCTGAACAACCCTGGCGCCTCAGTGGAACTGTGTGTCTGACACCGTGGTCTGCAGCACAGGTGCTCCACATGGGACAGTCCTATCTCATCTTCATCCTGTACACCTCAGAGTCCTGTCATCTCCGGAAGATCTCTGATTACTATTGTAGGATGATGGAGTTAAGGAAATCTGGGAATGCTGTCACCCTTCTCACTATTAAAAAGGAAGCGGTGGTCCGGATCCGACAGACAACCCTCCGTCTCCACCAAACAGAAAACCCACCAGAAGTGAGGAGACGTGAGAAGGACGACCCTCGCTGTACTCACACACGCACTGAGGCGAGGCTGCGTTGACCATTCAGCTAAAGGTGTGAGTCAAGTGCCACCTGAAGCTGCGCCGGTGAATCACAGTGTCAGACCATACATCTACACACACGTTCCTGAGAAAACACACACACAAGCAGCCTTGAGTTGCTGACGCTTCACATCACAGGAGTGACAGTGACTCAGGCAACATTGGGAGGAAACCTGGCGGTGAAAACAAATCCCAAGTGTCTCTGTGATCAGCTGATCACAACCTGAAGAATCACAACGGACAATTAATGCGTCAACACAAGGGTTAGAAACAATCTAACGTTACTGTTCAACAGGACGAAGCATTATTGGATTTGGATATGGATTATTGCCTTAATCATATATGTTTCTATATAACTTTACACACTATTTTTGAATGAGAAAATTTCACAACAACACTGAGTTTAAATATCCTGAAGTTGATTTGGTGTTTAATTTGCTCACAATCCCTTTATTTACTGCTACAATAAGTTTTTGTCCTTCATCTACAGATGACAGACAACACAAGCGGAAATATGCATCATCATTCTGGTTAAATCCCTGGATCTCCTATTCAGTGCTCCGATCACCACAAGCACCACTGTGGCCTTCACCTTCCAAGCCTTCTCCAGTTCTTCTCTGAGCCCTTGGTATTTCTCTAGTTTCTCATGTTCCTTTTTCCTGATGTTGCCACCGCTTGGTATTGCCACATCCACCACTACGGCTTTCCTCTGCTCTTTATCCACCACCACAATGTCTGGTTGGTTCGCCATTACCATTCTGTCAGTCTGGATCTGGAAGTCCCACAGGATCTTGGCTCGCTCGTTCTCTACCACCTTGGGAGGTGTTTCCCACTTTGACCTTGGGGTTTCCAGTCCATACTTCGCGCAGATGTTCCTGTATACTATGCCAGCCACTTGGTTATGGCGTTCCATGTATGCTTTGCCTGCCAGCATCTTACACCCTGCAGTTATGTGCTGGACCGTCTCTGGGGCCTCTTTGCACAGTCTACACCTTGGGTCTTGTCTGGTGTGGTAGATCTGGGCCTCTATGGCTCTGGTGCTCAGGGCCTGCTCCTGTGCAGCCAGGATGAGTGCCTCTGTGCTGTCCTTCAGCCCAGCCCTTTCAAGCCATTGGTAGGATTTGTTGAGATCAGCCACTTCAGTTATGTTCCGGTGGTACATCCCGTGTAAGGGCTTGTCCTCCCATGATGGTCCCTCTTCCAGCATCTCATCCTCTGTTCTCCACTGCCTGAGACATTCACTCAGCACGTCATCTGTCGGGGCCTTCTCCTTGATGTACTTATGGATCTTGGATGTTTCATCCTGGATAGTGGCTCTCACGCTCACTAGTCCTCGGCCTCCTTCCTTGCGGCTAGCGTACAGTCTCAGGGTGCTGGATTTGGGGTGGAACCCTCCATGCATGGTGAGGAGCTTTTCGTGCTGATAAGTTGTGATCAGCCCAATTATTATGGCTGATAACATCCAAAGCGGGTGAATCAAAAGGGGGGAGTGTAATGGGAAAATTTGTGCCTTTGTGCTTTTTCTTATTCAACACAGTCGTCATGTGCTGGTTAGGTGCAATACTGAACATTCTTACACAAACAACTACTCTCTTGTGCCCTGTCGTAAATCAAGTCTAAACATCTGATGTTCCATTTGACTGACTAATAGTTTATGATATGTGTTTGTCTTTTACACCCGGTCTCTGGCTCCATCCTATCTGACTCCCCACCATACCCAAGGCTGTAAAACCAAATGCATCTTGTCCTTCCTTTGGATAACAAGACACGATGATGCAGGTGGTGAGATAAGATGGCACAACAACAACAACAACTCTATTGGTCCAGAGAGAGAAAGGGCAGAGACAACTTGAGGATCGTGGACTTTTTGCATCACACCTTTATGGTGTATGCACTGATCTACCCAGCTGGTTTTTGGTTTGTTAATGTGCATGATCAACATCCATGTTTTTGAGCAACACATTATTTTTTATTTTCCTTTATTTTATAATAAATCTCACAAAAGAAAACTCTCTCATCTGCCTTTATGGGAAATTTCCTCCACAACCGAGTACAAATATCTGGGAGTGTACTTGAACAATAAACTGACTGTAAAAAGAACTCCTCAGCTGTGAACAAGAAGGCTCAGAGCAGGATGTACTTCCTGAGGAGGCTCAGGTCCTTTAACGTCTGCAGCACCATGCTGAGGATGTTCTATGAGTCTGTGGTGGCCAGTGTTTTATGCTGTGGTCTGTTGGGGCAGCAGCATGAATGTAGCAGAAAGTAACAGATGTTGAAATACTGTAATTTCACCTATAGGGACAGTGTGTGTTTTAACGTTGTTGTTCTGTTTCAAAGAAGAAGTAATAAAGTGAACGGTGAGACCTGTGTTGAAAATTCACCAGGTTATGGGCCCAAAGGACGCTAAAAAGGCTGTTTTCACTGTATTGTGTGGACTAAACAGTGTTGTGGGTTTTCACAATGGAAGATAAGCTGTTTATAGACAAGCTGAGCAGACCGGAAAATTAGGCGACATGGAAGTTTCAGATGGAGCACATGCTCTGCACAACGGAGATGGAGACGCTAGCTGCGGATGCTAACGCACAAGCACAAGCGGAGTTTAGTAAATGGAGAGAGAAGGCATTCTCCATGTTAGTGCTGAACGTGAGTACACCCCAGCTGTACCTGGTAACAAGCTGCCAGACTCCCAAAGAAGCATGGACTACACTTAAAGGCCATTTTGAGAGAGATACATTGGCGAATAAACTGTTCCTTAAGAAAAAATATTTTCGATGTGAAATGAAGGAAGGATGTCAATTAACTGAGCATCTGAAGCAAATGAAGGAATTGACTGATCAGCTATAGGAGCTGATATTAAAGAAGATCAGATCGTAACACTTTTGGGTAGTTTGTCACCTAGTTATGCTACTATTGTCACTGCATTAGAAACCAAGATGGACAATCTGACGCTGCAGTTTGTTCAACAAGCTTTAATAATTGAAGAGCAAAAGCGGGTTAATGCACATGAAAGTTACAGTGGAGCTACTTCAGGTGGTTCATCAGCGATGCCATCTCAGTGTTTGGGAACTGTCCCAGACAACTCCAGGACAGTAGGAAAAGAAAGACCAACCACGTGGCGGTTTTACAAATGTGGAAAATAAGGTCACATTAAACGTGACTGTCCAAGTTTGAAGTATAAAGCAAAAAAGAAAACTCATAAGGCTAAAAGCATGATGTGTGAAGATGCAAAAGGTGGAAGTGCCTTTGTCAGCAAAGAGGCAAATCCAACTGACTCACCACAGGTTGAATGGTTGATAGATTCAGGAGCATCAAAGCACATGACATTTGATAACAACATTCTTCAAAATTACCAGGAGTTCACGGAAGCACAGTCTGTAAAGCTTGGTGATGGCAGGGTGGTTGATGCCCTAGGAATGGGAAATGTAAAGTTGAACATGACAAACAAGTGATGCAAAAAATGCCACAATGTATGATGTGTTGGATGTTCCAAAGCTGTCAGGGAATTTATTTTCAGTGGGAGCAGTGTGGTGGAAACTTTCCATAAAGAGGCAGAAGAGAGAGTTGTCCTTTTGTGCGATTTATTGAAATAATAAAGAAAATAAAAATAATGGGGAAAGCAAATAAAAAGCATGGATGTTGATCGTGCACATCAACAAACCAAAAAACAGCTGGGGAGATCAGTGCACACACCACGAAGGTGTGATGCAAAGAGCCCACGATCCTCAAGTTGTCTCTGCCTTTTAACCCCTTTCTCTGGCTCTGGTGGAATGTCTCTCTGCATCAATGGAATTGTTTGCGCCACCTTATCTCGCTGTGAGTGAGAATGTTTGCTTTCTCACTTCTGCATCATCATGTCATGTTATCCAAAGGAAGGAACACCAAGCTTCCAAGACAAGATGCATTCGCTTTAACAGCCTTGGGTCTGGTGGGGAGTCAGGAAGGAGCCAGAGTCTGGGTGTAAAAGACAAAAACATATATCATAAACTATTAGTCAGTCAAATGGAACATCAGATGTTTAGACTTTATGTACGACAGGGCACAAGAGATTAGTTGTTTGTGTGAGAATGCTCAGTATTGCACCTAACCATTTTCCATTACATTCCCCCCTTTTGAGTACACATTAATCAAACACTAAAATAATAAAAATTGTCAAACATTGCATTTTGTAATAATAACGGTCCCTACGAATGAAACAGTGAGTGTATTAAGTCAAAATTCAAAAATACACCTTCACATAAAATGCAAGTAACTTAGGGATAAAAGGTTGGGAGCTGTTTTGGTGGGTAGTCATACAAGAATAACCTCTGTATAAGCATGCGAAGAAAATAAGCCAATAATCATATTTGTATCAGAATAATGTGATCAGATAGCCTAAGACCATGGTCAAAGTCATTAAGTGAATTACAGTTGGGGTTTTTGAACATAATGCATTGTGTCATTTGATACAAGAGTGTTGCTGAGGTCGCACGCATGATGAGACCTCTAACCAGTGGGATAACTTTCGGATCTTTAATTGTACATTTGGGTCTAGAATGAATAGGAGAATCAGGGATTTAACAAGAATGATGATGCATATTTCCACTTGTGTTGTCTGTCATCTGTAGATGAAGGACAAAAACTTATTGTAGCTGTGAATAAAGTGATTGTGAGCAAATTAAACACCAAATCAACTTCAGGATATTTAAACTCAGTGTTGTTGTGAAATTTTCTCATTCAAAAATAGTGTGTGAAGTTACATAGAAACATATATGATTAAGGCAATAATCCATGTTGTGTTGATGTATTGACAGTTAGTTGGGGTTCTTCAGGTGTTAGCTTCAGGCGGCGCTTGGCTCACACCTTTAGCTGAATGGTCAACGCAGCCCCGCCTCAGTGCATGTGTGAGCACAGCGAGGGTCGTCCTTCTCAGTTCTTTTCGTTAGTGGTGGTTTTCTTCGTGTATAAAGATGGAGGGTTGTCTGTTGGGTCCAGGACCTTCCCGGATGGAGTGGATCCAAGTCGCTCTCTCCGTGACCTTCACAGCCGTGTGGGTCGTCAGAAGGACCTGGAAGGGGCATCGCCACCGTTTGGAGTTCCAGTGCTTCCTCCTGACCTCTTTTCACCTGTTGGAAAATCTGAATTGTGGGGAAAAAAGTGTTTGGGCCGCATGGCTTGTCATCAGGCCCAACCCAGACTCCATGGCTACAGGTGGAACCATTCATCTGCCAGAGTCTGCGTTCCTGTGAGGTAGAAAATGTTTAAAGCACAGGGAGAGAGAGGAAGGAGAGGGTAGAGAGGAAAGGAGGAGAGGAAACAAGGATCAGGGGGAGGGAGGGGTTGTTGGGCAGTGACCTTCGCAGCAGCGTCTGCAGCTGCATGTCGGCAGAAACAAAGTTGTCACTGAGGGTGTGAGTTGGACAGTTACAAATAGCATTAGCTGTAGGTGGCAGGACAGCGTCCAGCAAAGCAGCAACCTTATCATGATGTAAGATAGGTTTGCAATCAGATTTCAAAAGCTTCCTACAGTATGCTTAAATTTTTCCTTTACAGCAGCTATCAGGAAAGGCGACACAGTGCAGTTCAGAAAGTCTCACTGTTACATACGTGGAAGAAATGGAACCCTTCAAGGAATGGGAACACAAAGAGCTGATGGACTTTATCAGCTGGATGTGAAGAAGGACGTACCTGTTTGTCATCAGCATCACTAGCAACCAGCTTATGGCACCAGCGGTTGGGTCACACTACCAAGCTTAAAAAACTGAAAGATCTGGTGAAAGGAGTGGACTTCTCCACAGACACAGATGTTTCTTTCTGTGAGGCATGTGTGGAAGGTAAACTGTCTAAACACCCATACAAGTCAATTGGAGGAATTCGTTCCAAACACAGAATGCAGCTGATTCATAGTGACGTCTGTGGGCCCATGCAGACTGAATCTATTGGTGGAGCTAAATATTTTGTGACTTTTATTGACGATTACTCTAGATGCTGCAAAGTGTATTTCCTGAAACACAAGAATGAGGTGTTAAACAAATTCAAAGAATTTGAAAGAACATTAACAAATTAGTGTGGACAAGCCGTTAAAAGACTCAGAACAGACAATGGGGGTGAGTACACATCAAGAGAGATTCAAGAATATTTGAAAGGTCAAGGCATTCAACATGAAGTGACTGTTCCTCACTCACCACAGCAAAATGGTGTTGCAGAGAGAAAAAACAGGACATTAGTTGAAGTTGAAGTATGCTGTCACATGCTAAGTTGCCAAAAATGTACTGGGCGGAAGCTGTAGCTACTCTTACATTCAGAACAGACTGCCTACATCTGTACTTAAGCAAGAGACACCCTATGAGAGATGG
Organism: Betta splendens; assembly: GCF_900634795.4. Classification (NCBI taxonomy): domain Eukaryota; kingdom Metazoa; phylum Chordata; class Actinopteri; order Anabantiformes; family Osphronemidae; genus Betta; species Betta splendens. The sequence goes on along the minus strand of NC_040888.2, from coordinate 188,161 downwards.
TGTGGAAAAAAACCTGACATGAGTCACATGAGGGTTTTTGGATGCATTGCTTATGCACATATTTCAGGTGAGAAGAGACAGAAACTGGACAAAAAGGCTATAAAGCTACATTTTATGTTATTTTACGTTTTTTGCAAGCAACACTAGGGGTTATCGTCTATATGATGAAGAGAAAAGGAGGATTTTAATCCGCCGGGATGTTGTTTTTAATGAAACAAACTTTGGCTGGAAACAGAAAGCAGAAGAGTCTCATCTTGAGAATGAGGTAACTGTGGACACAAATGAGAATGAAACACATGAAGTCACTGCTGATGACACAATCAGAAGAAGCGACAGAATAAGAAAGGCTCCAAAGCAATTTGGATACGACGAGTTTGCTGAAACAGTTGTTGTTGATCATCATGCAAATATGTGTTGTGTGACATAGCCACTCACAATGACAGAAGCTCTGAAGAGTCCTAATGCAAAGGAATGGCAGGAAGCAGCTGATCTGGAATATGAGTCGCTGCTGGAAAATGAGACATGGGATCTAGTGAATTTACCAAAAGATAGAAAAGCTGTGGGTTCAAGGTGGGTGTTCAAAGTCAAGCATCATAGTGATGGACAAGTGGAGAGATACAAGTGCAGACTTGTTGCCAAAGGCTACTCACAGTTGTATGGTACTGACTATGATGAGACATTTTCACCAGTGGTGCGTTTCAGCTCCATTCGTGCACTACTAGCTTTTGCAAATCAAAACAATCTGCATGTACATCAGATGGATGTTGTAACTGCATTTCTAAATGGACACTTGGAAGAAGAAATCTATATGGAGCAACCAGAAGGATATGTCCAACCAGGACAAGAAAACCTGGTGTGCAAACTAAAAAAAAAATCAATCTATGGACTGAAGCAATCTTCTCGTTGCTGGAGCAAAGCCTTCACAGAGTTCATGATGGAACTTGGTTTTAAACAGAGCACATTAGATCCCTGTGTGTTTGTGAGATCAAGACATGAGCTTGAGATACTTGCAGTTTATGTGGATGATCTCTTTCTGATAACTTTCAGGGTCGTCTGAAAGCATGAACGTGCTGAAAGCAGCGCTCAAGAAGCGCTACAAGATGAAAGACATGGGTGAGTTGTCCTACATCCTGGGCATCTCTGTGGTCCAAAGCAAAGAGAAGAACTGTGTCTTTCTACATCAGAAGAACTATATTGAAGCCATGCTTAAGAAATACGGGATGGAAAATGCTAATCCTGTAGCAACTCCTGCTGATACCAGTGTGAGATTGAAAAAGAATGATGGTGTTAGTAAACCAACAGAACTATCAGTCAATGGTAGGAAGTCTGCTGTATGCGTCAATAGCTACATGACCAGACATACAGTAGCTCAAGCTGTGAATGCTGTATCAAAATTCAATGCAGATCCCAATACTGCTCATTTGACTGCTGTGAAGAGGATATTTCGCTACTTGAAAGGGACAGTGAATCTTGCCCTGAAATATGAGTGGTCAGAGTCTGGATCCTTAGTTGGATTTTCAGATGCAGACTGGGCTGGTGACCAAGATGACCGACGCTCAACAACAGGCAACATGTTTCTACTGAGTGGAGGAGCAGTGAGCTGGCTGAGCAAGAAACAGGCGACAGTTGCACTATCAACGGTAGAAGCTGAGTATGTTGGACTTAGTCAAGCTGCTCAAGAAGGAGTTTGGCTGGGACGTTTACTCTGTGATTTTGGAATGGAGGATACACCAACAGTGATCCTGGAAGACAACCAAAATGCCATTGCAATCGCAAAAAATCCAGTGGATCACTGGAGGACTAAACACATAGACATTCGATATCACTACATACGTGAATGTGTGCAAAATTGACAAATAAAACTACAATACTGTCCAACACAGGATATGAAAGCAGACATTCTGACCAAACCGTTGACCAAACAGAGGTTTGAAATTCTCAGAGGACAGATTGGACTTTGTTTCATGTGAGAATGGTTTAATATTTTTGACAGGTGAATGCTGAATACAACCTGATCATATAAAGATGTTTCCTTGTTCAGTAAAATCATTATATGGATAAGAAATGTAAAAGAACGGAAATGAGCTTCTCAGGGTTACTGAATACAGATAATTGAGGTTAAAGACAGTCTGGAATTTAAGTTATTCTTGTCTTTTGAAAAAGGGAGAGTAGCCAACTTGTGAAAAAGAGAAGGATTCAGAATTCTTTAAAGTCCTAAATATTGTGAAATTAACTGGGAGTGTTGAAATACTGTAATTTCACCAATAGGGGCAGTGTGTGTTGTAACGTTGTTGTTCTGTTTCAAAGAAGAAGTAATAAAGTGAACGGTGAGACCTGTGTTTAAAATTCATCAACAGACTGGACAAACTGATCAGGAGAGCTGGATCTGTTCTGGGGGTGGAGCTGGACCCCCTAGATGCTGTAGCTGAGAGGAGGATGCTGCTCAAACTCCTCTCTATCCTAAACAACACCTCCCACCCGCAACACAGTGTGCTGACTGGACAGAGGAGCACCTTCAGCCAGAGGCTGATCAGTATTAGGTGCTCCACAGAACGCCACTGGAGATCCTTCCTACCGGCCACCAGTCTGTACAACTCCTTAGCTCAATGTTTAGCTTGATGTGGAAAAGTTAGATGAACCTGTAGAGTTGAGTCCCCACATTGAAGCATTGCATGACGTAAACTGATGCCAGTGTCACTGTGAATGGGAGTCAGGGCAGATCCTCTCAACCTCCTGTCAGCAGAGTGACTGCAACAACACAGAGCTGGAGACACTACCAGGCCCTGATCCGACAGATCGAAAGACTGAATGTCACTGGACCTGAAACATGCATTGGTCATTGCATTGCACAGGCCATTAGTTTTATCTTACAGCAGGACACAGCTAAAGCTTCAAACTGATCCATTCTGTCTGCTGTTTGCCCACTGTCTTGTGAAGGTTCTAGTGACGTCTAGTGGCACGATTGCAGCCAAGGCCAGACAGAAGTAGCCTGAGCCACCTACCACACTGCTGCTTCATGTCAACCACTGCATCCTTCATCCCACTGCCCCTTTAGTCGCCCTACAGAACCCATAGCAACACAGCCCTTCAAACCAGGTGAGAGTCGGCCTGTGTGCAGTCCACCTGACAAATACACAATACTGTACTTACTTTAGTTTCAGTCTTTGCAACTGCAAGAGCAGCTACTACAGTAGATGCTACTACTATAGATGGAGACCAGGTGGGAACACCTTGCCTCAATTCAGCACTTTTATATATTTTTATATATTTATATTTATTAATATTTACATGAAATCAAACTTGATTCATCTGAAGTAACACAAGGGTTCGTTTCTGGTTGAGGAACCTGAATATACACAAAGGGCAGAAGTGACTACTTAGACCATTCAACACATTGTGTGTCACCAGCACCGTGTGGGCCAAAGCTCCAGTTTAGTCTGCAGACTTAATCTGGAATTCTCAACCTGAACTATTGAACTTATTTCTTCAATCTTCCTGAGACACACATTCATTCAACTAAACCTGTAAAATCACGAGGAAAAATAAAAGATTAAGGGGTTGGCCTTTAATAAACAAATGCATGATATCCTTTTTTTCTGTTATTAAAACATTACACATTTACTAATAATTATTTGTCTGACCTTATTTTATAGCAAAACAAATAGCATCAGTTCTTTTTATGTCCGATAAATACTAGTTGTTTACAAGTGACAATCTGAAATATTACAGTGAATTTAAACTGCTGTACAAAGTAAAGCTCTGTAACAGGTCAAATTCTAGTCATCCCATGTGTGCAGATGAGCAAATATGATTTTACAAAGCTTTTGGGACTTTCAGCTGTTGAGTTGAGAACAGAACATCATGCATTGGGTCGAATCTCTGCATAGTTCTTGGTGACTCCCGAAAATCTGATGATGCGGACTTCGGGGTTTATGGGTTTGAAATCCTGCCATAGGTACTCAGGTGAAAGAACCTTACTGGGCTTGTTGATCCACATGTACCTGAACACAAACACAAAGGAAATTGAATAATCAAAAATGGAATTTTAGAAGAAGAAGAATAGAAGAATGCCTTTATTAGTCCCACAGCGGGGTAAAATCCCATCAGCAGTCAGCTTGACCGGCGCTAGTCCGACAATGGAAGCAATTGCAGTACAAACAATAAAAAACACACGCACATACAATGGCACACAGTACAAGTGGAAACCTTGCTGGAATTTTTTCTTGGGTTCATCAGGACAGATAGATAAGGTCGGAGAGCAGACATTGAGACTGTAAGGTGGGGTGGGAGGGGGTGTATCTGTATCAGTGTAGTGAGGTGTTGTTTATAGAAGTATGACCGAGGCCGACCAAGATGTTTACATGTCTGTCCAACAGTTGTCCTTGAAGGGAGTCACAACAGGGGAAGAGGATAGATAGAGGCACAGCTGGTGAGCTAGATTGGACCCGGGAAGGGAGGGGTGAGGGAGAAGGGACAGAGTAATACACAGCCAATTGTAATACATTTTAACAATCCATGACTAATTTGTCTAGATCAATACTCCAATCGGTCAGAACTCAGGGCTTCGTCGCCTCTTGTGGGACCATGGGTCACCCGTGACATCTCCTCAAGCCTGTCAGACAAGGCTGTCATCATATTCACCAAGTGTTCAGTCTGTCTGCAGATGTTATCAGTCTGTCTCTTGTCTTCCTCCGAACAAGCTGAGATGTTACTGATCAGTCCCTCAATCCAGGTGTGGTAAATTCTGTTCCTCCTATGGAGTTATTTCTGTCCATTGCAACAAATGTCAAGTGGACCGTGGTGTCAGCTTGGCCACTAAAACAAATAAACTTCTGCAGCTGAGTAAACATGGACTTTCGATGGACACTTAGGCACTCGCTGGTTGCATAAACAACACAGCTTTAAAAAGTGGGCATTGGGAGATGTTTCTTAGAGTGCTTCGCAGAGGGTCTGCTGCAGACACCCAGCTGACCTTTTTCGACCTCTCAGTTCTTTCTGCAGAAGAACAAGCGGGTGAATTCGGCCACCACCTCTCTCATAATTATTCTGTGATGGTACTATTTCATTCTATGTAATAAATTCATGTGTTAATTTGAGCATAAAAGTTGAGTCTGTGTGAACTCTCTAACAATGTCGGAACAAGAAATACACGACACAGGTCATCCTCTGATGCAAATCATCCGAACGAGCTGAGATGTTACTTATCAGTCCTTCAATCCGGGCCATCCTCTGGTGTAATTCCGTCAGCCGAGTAACAATGGCCCCCATCGGCGTTTGCAGCTCCAAGACCGGTGGACACACCAATGAACCGGCCGCAGATTTTCCAATCTTTCGATAAAGCAGGGCACCACCAAAGCCAATCATGAGTAGCCCTGTTTTTAAAGTCCAAAATATGAATAGATCCTCTGCATCCTCGATGGACAGAGGCTCCAGACACACGGGGCACCGGGAATCCCACGCGTCCCGCACGTAGCCGCAGGCAAAAGTCCCCAAGGGGCACAGGGGTTCTCCCCGAGATTCTTTCCTTTGTGAAAACATTTTGTCCAATGCGCTGAGTGACCAGTTGATTAGCTCCATGTTCAAAAATGTTATTCCAGAATAGCAGATCAGGGTGCTCAGAAAAAGACAAGACAAGGACACTGCAAGCAAAAGCAGAGTGGGAGCAGAGAGAAAACACGTCTGCACTCCTCGAGAGGCGGAGGTAGAAATTAACCCGCCCTTGGCAAAAAAAATGTATATTGTATAAAATGTTTATTTGATCAGGTATACTGAAGTATATTTCGAAAGTATACTTTGTAAGTATGTACACTTATGTAAATCTACTTCTAGTGTACTTAAGAGTTTACTCATTTAATACTTCTTGGGACTAAACTGACCCACTTTTCAGTCCCCAAAAGTTCACCTGAAGCATATTTGATGCAATTTCTTGTAATTACTTAAATATACTTTGGTTTGCTATATCTTCTAGTTCTAGTATCTAGTGCCTAAAAGTGAACTTAAAGGATACTTTTTCTTTTTTAATTAAAAACAAGTATACTAACAGTATACTTGTACTGTATGTTCTACTTTTTGCCAAGGGCGGTCAGCTCACTGTGTCTTCCTGTTTAGGTGTTTCTACTCTGTCAGCTGTCTCTGCCTACCTGTTTAGGTGACTTTCCTCTTGCCAAGCTGCCTCAATGTTGTTCTTTGCATCATCCAAGAAGTTGCTGTGACAGATTTTTACGAGTTGGTGGACTTCCTGCAGGAGGCCTCCAAACGCGCCCCCGCAGTAATAGAAGTCCCCCTCCCCAGGGGCCACGTAGGCTCTTGATTCTGGTCTCCGTTCATACGGGAACTTGCTACGGTCATCTCTGTAGTAACCTGCAGACACACAAAGATTTCATACTGCATTTAGCCTGGGACTAAGTTGAACCCACATTATGTCAACCACCAACAAACAAAAACACCAACAAAGAAACTGAGGGTGTTTGTTGACTACAGCTCAGTATTTAATGCCAGAATTACCTTCAACCTTAGTATGAAATTAAAGGCCCTGGAACTCAACAGTGTTCAAGACTGGATGACCAGACAGTACAAGTGGGTCGAGACATTGAGGAAGAAGCATCACTGCTTTGTACTTATGTACTGTATTTTCAGGGGTGCCATTGGGACATCTAGCCTACCCTGTATTGTACTTTGTAGGGAGGAATCACCATTTAGGCTTGGACTTGTGTGTGTGTGTGTGTGTACAATACCCACACCTCCAACTAGTTCACCACTGTTCTTTGTCAAAGTCACAAAGTGTATTTCACTGCTTATGCAGGTCTATCAGGTTGAGCTCTGGATTCTGACCAAGTTCTGACCAGAAGGTGGATTCAGTGTGTAGGTCATAGCCTGGCTGCATCTCCCAACATCTACCCTGACACACATTGCAGATCTAGTTTCAGAGGCAGCTTGGGCACAAGCCATCATGCTTTACTGTTGGAATTTCTTTTTTCCACTTCTAGCATGGTCTAAGCTTCTTTTCTGTCTCATCTGGATATCTACAGCCACTGATAGTCAGTCACTGTGTGATGACTGGCGATGGCTGGGATGACTACGTTCTGCACTGACCAGGATGTATGACAGCAACCAGTCCACCCAACGACTCTGTTCCCCAGCGGCCGTGGAACTGAGAGTCAACGTCCAGACAGAAGATGTAGTCTACGTGGTCACGAAGCTTCTCCTCTATCAGAGTTCGGACAAGCTCCATCCTGCGAGCTGATATCTCCTGCCAACGATTGGAGCTGGGTACTGAAATCACCATCAGCTGGAGATGGAGTCATGATTATTTTTCTAGTAACGATGACTTAAAGTCTGAAAACCTAGAGTCAGTAATGCTACTTTGAATACCTGTCGGCCAGGGGCCATTTGGACATGGGGCACCTCATCGACACGGTCTGTGAACACATAAATGTGTACCCCAAAGCCAGTAAAGAAGTGCTTCTCTGCCGTTACCAGGAAGTCTTTCAAGAACCTAATGTACCTGTGAATGAAGTCAAAGGGTCATTTCCCAGTCAAAGGTCAAATGACAACAAGCTGCAGTAAAGGTGGACACTTCAGTCGTACTTTCCAACAGCAAACACTGTGGCAGCAATAGTGATGTTCTTGAGTTTGTAAATGCTGTCAAGCAGAAGAGGGTTAAAGGTCCCCTCCCAGATGACAGGAGCCAACCAAGGCGTCACCGTCACCACGTCAGTACGACTATGATCAAAGAAACACGAGTGTCAGTGTCAAACAGAGTTCAAACAGCCACATTTACAACTATAGCAGCAGTTACTCACCCCTGAACAATGCTGGGCTGTTTGTACAGCAGACTGAAACACAAATGGGTTGTATGTTACACATAGCAACACACAACACCAACATGAACACATGCCATCATTTCTACAGCCACACAATACGAAGCATGAATTTAGTCTGTCTAGGGCTCAGGGGAGAGTTGTTTTACGAAAGACTCATGCTTAAAGATTTTTCTGTTTTCTTTGAACCAGAAGATAAAATCACAGATCATTGAAAACAAATGAATTTGTATTTTACTTTATTCATCCCAAAGGCAAGTTAAAAGCTAAAAACCTTGTTTGTGCCAAAGTATATTTTTATCAATCTATTTACAGTAGGATTTTCAGGATAAGGGCAACCGAAAAAGTGCAGAGACTAGAACCGACAAACACTTAAGAAGCGGGACACCACCACCATCTGCAGAGTCAGGATTCATGACATAGGAAAACCCAACCCAAGACAGACGAAACTGGATGAGTTTAGAGTGGGTGAGACTAAAGTGAAGGGTTAAAGGAGGCTGTGGATATGACTTACTGGTCAGGAGCAACAAGATGAAAGTCACTGTTTGAAAGGTTGTCTAGAGGGGCACATCTACACAGGGCCTCTGGGCATAGGCGAACCAGGCGGTTGCCTAAGGCACCACCTGCTCGGGGGGGCGCCACTCCAAGCCTTCAGAAAAAAACATGTGTGTAAACGTGCCCAGAGCTGAGGAGAAGGATGCAAAACCACGATTTGAGTTGAGCAACTCACACCACACTAGTGCCGCGTGTGTCCTGTGTGTGGCTGCTCACTGCTACTCCTTGTGTGTGTATGGGTCAAATGCAGAGAAAACAATTTCCCCATACAGTATTTGTTGTATATGGGAAATATATTATATTTAGATGATCCTAATTACCCTGCAGGTACCAGGGGATCAACTTCTAATCCCAGTGGACGGCTCTTCATTTATTAAAACTTTTTTGACCTATGCATTCTGGGAAGCCAAGTTGCAGTTACCAGGGTTAGAAGTGATTTGCTCAAGAACACACATGGCTCCAGAGGCAGGAATCAGGCCTTTTTGGGACCTTCTGCTTCCTAGACCAACGCTTTACCTATTTAGGCCACTAAATTCTGCATCTAACCCATCCATAGGAGATGGGGCCGATGCCCAACAACACAAACACGTGGTCTGGTAAGTAATTTTAAAACTGGTCCTTTGCCAGTAGGTAGGTACCACTGGGCTGATCAGCTGGTACTGACTAAGGCTTCAGTATTTTCATTCCTGAACAAAGTTTCTGCTGCTTTCATGTTTAATACCACAAAAGCTGCTGTGTGCAAAGGTCAGAGACTTAGTGGAGCCGATAAGCCTATCAGACCACACCCAGGGAGGAATCAAACATAGCACAGTCCAAGGTACTGACCCATTGTCTGGTGCCAGCTGTGTCCTTTCAGGCACCAGTCTGCAAAACAGAAGCACACAAAGACCAGATCACTGTGTGGACAGAAGATCTGCTCAGCTGAAACACATGCATCAATTAACAGCCCTGGTATAATTAAAACCTTGTATCAGGGTAGAAGAACTTTTTAATTTTTTTATGTTTTTCATTTTTTTTCCAAATCAAACAAGGTTTTTATTTAGATAGAAATTATGGAGAATTGGGTTTCAAACCTGATCTGAAACCATATGATATTATTTTGTGCAGCCTGGGGGGTGAGTGTGACCATTACCTGAAGGGCTGGAACAGGTACCAGTACAGCACTCTGTGGGTTCATAAATAGGGATCATGTTAGTAATAATGGATCAGAACAGCATCTGGTTTTCAACATCATGAAATAAACCAGTAAATATTATTGGATCCACTTAGGAATCCAGCCGTGTTTTGGAAACACAGCAGAGGATGAGTCACAGACACACTAGATCCGTGAATAAGCTGCCAACCGGCAGCACGACAGTCGCTCCCCAAGCTGAATTTGAGTTTCTTCAGTACAAGTCTGGGCTGGAAATCACTATGGTCATATCTTTAGCAGCTTTTCACTGACTGGCTGACAACACCCAAACTCTTCCATCCAACAAAATGCAGACGAGCAGGTTCCAACATGCAGAAGTCACAAGACACAGCACACCTGTGAAGGACAACGCAGACACCCTGTTCTGACTGGTGGCAGAAGCTAATCAGGCTCCAGAACCAACTCAAGAATTTGATTAAATATATTTAATGGTAGATCAGCTGGGTGTAAACACTTGAATGCAGACTGTATACAGCACATACCTTTGCACTGACGTTCCACCCTGCAAACCGGAACCACAGGCTCGGTCTTATCACCATCTGCCGACTTGCAGCTTCACTTCATTATCAGCTAAGTTCATTATTTGATTTAGTTTGACAGCAAAATTAGTCAAGATGAGGAAGAACTGAAAATCCACTAAATGAGGAAGTTGTCATAAAGTAGTAAACCAGCAACAACGTCTAAAGACAAAAAGAAAGTCAATTGTGAGTTTTTTCTTTAACTGAAAAACCTCAACAACCACCAGGATCAAAAAAAAATACCCAAACAAATGTTCGTAAAAGCACTGAGGAAAAAAGACTGAAGCTGCTGCAGCAAACCGAAGTCTGAGAAGAACATCTGAGTAGAATAGACTACAACAAATGTCATCTATGTTCAGCATAGATGACATTACATTGAACAGTGATCTAAATCACATATGATTTTGTTTAAAATACTGACCACAGAGAAAATGACCACAGCACATAAAGACGGCCTCTGAAATCATAGCATCAACAAAGAGTTCAAGCCCTAAAGGTTCTAACTAAAGTCTGTGGCTGTGAACTGTGTAAGTAACAGCTGCTGTTCAGTTAAAACTATGATTCGACACATTCGGGTTCTGTAGGCGCTATTGGCTATGTGGGATTACCTCAGTTTGATCAAGTAATCCTACTGCCTTGTTCCTCTTTTCCATTTCCCAGCAACAGACACACCTTAACTCTGACGCATTTGATGCACATTCATCTTAATTCTGGTTTCATATTTTCTTTTGCTCACTTTTATACTGTGTAAACAGGACCTCAGAGTTTGAACTGCTGAAGAAATGCAGATTACATTCATCACGTACAGGTCCTGGGTGAAAGAAGCTGAAAGAACAAAGCTTGTTTCACACCTGGATTCTATCAAACACTGTAGGAAAGCATCAGACTGACAATATCAAACTAGTTTTTATTTTATAACTAACTGATAATAGTAGGTCAATGTTGGTGTGTTTGTGCACTGTAGTTCTTGAACACATGTACTATTACTACTGTAGTAACATTAACAGCCATAGTGTTAGTATTAGAGATATGCACTCACCCCAGAATTAGCACCGTTAGCAGGACCCCAGTCACAGTTTTACTATTCAGCTGCATCTCAGTCTTAACCACAACAGGACAATTCTGATCCTCAGGGTAAAGCTCGGTCCACTGTGTATCAGAAGGTTCAGGTGTTCAGTGACTCATGTTCCACTAGCACAAACTGGAAAACAGCCAGGTAACCAGGAAGTGGGGGAGGGAGGGAGGGAGGGAGAGAGAGAGAGAGTGAGAGAGAGAGAGAGAGAGAGAGAGAACAGCGATGCTACAATGAATCTGAGCCCAGGACTGTATATTGAAAGTAGAATGACTAAAACATTCTTTGACCTCTTCTACTGATCTACCACAGTAAATGAGAATAAAAGAGGATAGCTACACCAAGCCTGGGCAAAGCCTGGTGGTGTTTGTAAATAATGCATGTGAATTAAAAATTACATAAAGGAATTTAATAATTGTCAATTTAAAAATTGTTTGGTTATTTGAAAATATGTATTTAAAGCAATGTATGTAATGCAGACTGACTAAAATAAGGCAACACATTTGCAGAAAATATTTTTTTTTAATAGAACAGGAGAACAGGACAAGATAAATATGGAGCAAAATATGACCCATATGTCACCATACAAAATAAAATGATTTGAAACCTAAAGCTTAGTGTATGCAAAGATTTTCAATTTAAATATATTATTTTATGATGAACATTTTATCTATGGAGTTTTGCAGGTGACCTGGACTGACTCCTCCCTGAATCCCTGGCAGATTGGTGTCACCTGGAGGCTGGTGTTTAAAATCACTGCTAATCTCCTCCACTTCATTGCAGGAGCTACTGTATCTTGTCAGCAGCCTTACCCAGTCATGTGTCGTCGTTTTTTTAATAAATCACCATTGTGGAATCCATGTTTTTTGGTTGATGTTGCTTCCTGCGAGCCAGGGTTGTAACATGCTGTATTTTCAGCTTCTGTTTTTGTGTTTCAAGTTCAAAGTCTTGGCTTTGGCTTTCAACGTTTTTTCGGTTACAGTTATTTTTTTCAGGTTCAGCTCTTTTTTTTTAGAGGGGGCTGCCCCCCCCCTCAAGCCATGTAGGCCCAAAAGTCCAAACCTTTTAATGAGAAATTTTGATAGGTCCTCCGTGTTAGTCGCGGGACCTATCAAAATTTGATATGGAATGGACATGTTGCCCTTAGGAACTACCCACTTAAGTGACAGTAACAAATTTGGCATTAAAGACAAGAAAATGCCCTTTTAACATCTTCAAATCTCCCGTTAATATAAAAACTAGAGATAAAGTAAACAATGAGTAGATCACTGGATTATCTCTCAGGCTTAGCTCGGCCATCCTTGTTTTGACCATGCCCCTTGCATCCAGCCACTTCCACCTTCTTGCTTTCCCCTCTGCTCCCCACTGTCATTAATCAGTGAACTCTACTCACCTGTGCCTGCCACCCTGCACCACTTTGCCAGTTTGTTTGCTTACCATGCCTCACACTGGAGCTCATAAAACAGTTCACCACCCTTCTGCCTTTAATAAATATTCTGCAAAGGTTTTCCGTGGGGGCGCGCTGCAACATGTCTGAAGCCACTTGTTCTACTGTTTCTCAGATCTACCTGCCCATAACTACTGTTTAGTGTATTTATTTAGAAAGGTTTATATATATATATATATATATATATATATATATATATATATATATATATATATATATATATATATACCCGCGGAGGGTGAGAATAGAGTGTGTGTATATATACACACACACACACACACTCTATTCTCACCCTCCGCGGGTGGTCTCATCCACTTTCCAAGCTCGGGTCCTCTACCAGAGGCCAGGGAGCTTGAGGGTTCTGCGCAGTATCCTTGCTGTTCCTAGGACTGCACTTTTCTGGACTGAGATTTCGGATGTTTTTCCAGGGATCTGTCGTAGCCACTCCTCTAGTTTGGGGGTCACGGCCCCTAGTGCTCCGATCACCACAGGCACCACTGTGGCCTTCACCTTCCAAGCCTTCTCCAGTTCTTCTCTGAGCCCTTGGTATTTCTCTAGTTTCTCATGTTCCTTTTTCCTGATGTTGCCATCGCTTGGTATTGCCACATCCACCACTACGGCTTTCCTCTGCTCTTTATCCACCACCACAATGTCTGGTTGGTTCGCCATTACCATTCTGTCAGTCTGGATCTGGAAGTCCCACAGGATCTTGGCTCGCTCGTTCTCTACCACCTTGGGAGGTGTTTCCCACTTTGACCTTGGGGTTTCCAGTCCATACTCTGTGCAGATGTTCCTGTATACTATGCCAGCCACTTGGTTATGGCGTTCCATGTATGCTTTGCCTGCCAGCATCTTACACCCTGCAGTTATGTGCTGGACCGTCTCTGGGGCCTCTTTGCACAGTCTACACCTTGGGTCTTGTCTGGTGTGGTAGATCTGGGCCTCTATGGCTCTGGTGCTCAGGGCCTGCTCCTGTGCAGCCAGGATGAGTGCCTCTGTGCTGTCCTTCAGCCCAGCCCTTTCAAGCCATTGGTAGGATTTGTTGAGATCAGCCACTTCAGTTATGTTCCGGTGGTACATCCCGTGTAAGGGCTTGTCCTCCCATGATGGTCCCTCTTCCAGCATCTCATCCTCTGTTCTCCACTGCCTGAGACATTCACTCAGCACGTCATCTGTCGGGGCCTTCTCCTTGATGTACTTATGGATCTTGGATGTTTCATCCTGGATAGTGGCTCTCACGCTCACTAGTCCTCGGCCTCCTTCCTTGCGGCTAGCGTACAGTCTCAGGGTGCTGGATTTGGGGTGGAACCCTCCATGCATGGTGAGGAGCTTTCGTGTCTTAACATCTGTGGTCTGTATCTCTTCCTTTGGCCACCTTATTATTCCTGCAGGGTATCTGATCACTGGCAGAGCCTGGCTGTTTATTGCCCGGGATTTGTTCTTGCCATTGAGCTGGCTTCTTAGGACTTGCCTTACTCGTTGGAGGTATTTGGCTGTTGCCGCATTCCTTGTTGCCTGTTCAAGGTTGCCGTTTGCCTGTGGTATTCCAAGGTACTTGTAATTGTCCTCAATGTCTGCTATTGTTCCTTCTGGGAGTGAGACCCCTTCTGTGTGGATTACCTTGCCTCTCTTTGTCACCATCCTCCCACATTTCTCGAGTCCGAATGACATCCCGATGTCCGAGCTGTAGATCCTGGTGGTGTGGATCAGCGAGTCGATGTCTCGCTCACTCTTGGCGTAGAGCTTGATGTCATCCATGTAGAGGAGGTGACTTATGGTGGCCCCGTTCCGGAGTCGGTATCCATAGCCAGTCTTGTTTATTATTTGGCTGAGGGGGTTCAGACCTATGCAGAACAGCAGTGGGGACAGTGCATCTCCTTGGTATATGCCACATTTGATGGATACTTGGGCAAGTGGCTTCCCATTGGCTTCAAGGGTGGTTCTCCACAACCTCATCGAGTTTGCAATGAAGGCCCTTAGAGTTCTGTTGATGTTGTACAGCTCCAAGCATTCAGTGATCCATGTGTGTGGCATTGAGTCATAGGCTTTCTTGTAGTCGATCCAGGCTGTGCACAGGTTGGTGTGTCGCACTCTGCAGTCTTGGGCGACTGTTCTGTCTACCAGGAGTTGGTGTTTGGCTCCTCTGGTATCCTTACCAATGCCCTTCTGTGCTTCGCTCATGTATTGACTCATGTGCCCACTTATCTTAGCTGCGATGATGCCTGACATGAGCTTCCATGTTGTGGAGAGACAGGTTATTGGCCGGTAGTTGGATGGGACTGTACCCTTTGAGGGATCCTTCATTATCAGGATCGTTCGCCCTTCGGTTAGCCATTCAGGGTGAGTCCCATCCCTTAGCAGCTGGTTCATTTGTGCTGCTATGCGCTCATGGATTGCAGTGAGCTTCTTTAGCCAGTAGGCGTGGATCATGTCAGGGCCAGGTGCTGTCCAGTTTTTCATACCTGAGACTCTATGTTGGATGTCTGCCACTGTGATAGTCACTGGATTCTGTTCAGGGAGGTTGCTGTGGTCTTCCCTCATATCCACCAGCCACTGTGCATCACTGTTGTGTGATGCCTCCCTTTCCCATATGCCTTTCCAGTACTGTTCAGTTTCCAGCCTTGGTGGGTCTGCTCTGTTGTTATTACCCTGCCATTGAGAGTACACTTTCGCAGGTTGTGTTGCGAACAGCCGGTTTATTCGTCTGGCTTCGTTATCTCTGGTGTATCTCTTTAGGCGGCTGGCCAAGGCTTGTAGCCTTTGCTTGGCAGTTTCGAGTGCTTCAGGTATGGTCATCTGGCTGTACCTCTTAGGCATTGGTCTTTTCATTGCACCTCTCTGGGCCTCTGTCATTTGGCTCACTTCCCTCCGAGCTGCCTTGATTTTTGCCTCCAACCTTCGTTTCCATGGTGGGTATTGGTTCTCATGGCTCCCATGGTTGCTCTTATAGCCAAGCACCTCTAGGATCACTGATGCTGAAGCGTATATCAGCTCATTGGTTTCTGTGATTGTTGTGGTAGGGACACTAACCCCCATGCTCTCGTGATAGCAATCAGTTTCTATGACCAGTAGCACATACGCTGTTTTTTTAGACATTTAGAACACAGCTGAACCAAAAGACAAAGAGAACATGACCTGGTGCCCCGTTTTGGAGGTAAGCAGCTTCATTGGGATAGGGGGTGGGCACATTTACATGCAAAAGCAGCTTTCCAGCCCTGGAAAGAAGCCCTGGCTTGGTGGCTCAGTTGTTAGAGCATTTTTGATATCAAAGCTATCCTTAATGAAAGGAAGAAAGCATTCAGGTCAGGGGACATCTCTAAGTTCTATGATGACTCTGCAATTGTAGGATGTATCCAGGGTGGTGATGTCATAGAGTATCAGGGATTAGTGGACAGC
Source organism: Betta splendens (assembly GCF_900634795.4). Taxonomy (NCBI): domain Eukaryota; kingdom Metazoa; phylum Chordata; class Actinopteri; order Anabantiformes; family Osphronemidae; genus Betta; species Betta splendens. Next base: position 172,161 of record NC_040888.2, on the reverse strand, counting down.
TTGTAGGATATAATAATACATAATATTAATATTATATAATTTAAAATACTCCTACTCACCTACAAAGCACCTAATGATAAAGCTCCTTCTTATCTTAAAGACCTAATCGTTGCTTATGCTGCCAGCAGAACACTTCGTTTTTAATAAGGATTAAGGTGACTGTTCTCTTCTGTGTAGCTACATGACAATGAGGCAAAAGATGATTCCATCATCTGCTTCAATCTGGCAACAGCATCGTCTGATAAAAATCTAAACATCAAAATTTCTCTCCGGCTGCTGCAAGGTCAATTATGGTAAATTCAAAAGTTAATAAGAAATGGTCCGATAACAGAGGGTTTTGGGGAAGACCTATTAAATGATCAATTTCAACCCCATATGTCAGGACATACAATAAGGGGGTATAATTAAAACAATGGTTCATTTACCTGCTGACACAGTTAATCACAGGATTCCTTTGATTCCTCTAGACAGACTTCACAAACAGGTTGGCCTCTTTGGTACTGTTCTTAATTAATTGGTTCTAATCATACCAGTTAGACAGAACTTTCTCTGTAAGAATGAATGAATGCTCATCCGAAAAAATATAAGGTACTGTATGAGTGTGGAGTGCCCTAAGATGTTTAAGTGCTCCCTCTTGGTGATGTCATCGGCAGACACAGCATATTCTTTATAGCTATGCCAATGACATTCAACCTTTCATTGGCGTGTTAAAATGTGTCACAGATATCATAGAATGGATGTCAGAGAACTTTCTCCAGCTCAACCAAGACAAAACTGAGGTCATATTTATTGGACCTATAACACACAGAGATAAATTATGTCACAACTTCAAACATTTTCATTTAATCTTAGTACACAGGTACCGGGTGTGAGTACAAAGGTGTGATTTTTGACTCTTATACTAATTTTAAACCACATATCAGCACCGCAAGCAAAAATGCATTCTACGGCCTTAAAACGTTGCAAGACTTCGCCCATTTTTCCCTCGAGCCAACACAGAGACTCTTATACTGTATATGCTTATATCACCAGCAGAATTGACTACTGCAATGCTCTTCTTTGTACTCTCCCTAAGAGGAGCATTGGTGAGCTAAACTGCTACAAAATTCAGCAGCCAGAGTACTGGCAAGGACCAGAAAGACAGAACACATCACTCCAATTTTAAAGTCTCTACATTAGCTACCCGTGTTTCGGAAATAATTTTAGGATTCTTTTGCTGGTTTTCAAAGCTCTTAATTATTAGATTTTACGTTTTGCTTCTATATACTTTGAAATTTTGAGCTGTATTTTACCTAAATTTAAATAAATCTATTCTTCTTTTATTAATATTTTACTAACTTTTATTAGGTTTTACTTTTTTTTAATTCTATATATTTCTAAACCTCTTGTGTAGTGTCTCTTAACCTGGGTTCGAATGAACCCTAGGGGTTCTGTGAGTCAGTCTCAGCTGTTAGGTCTAGACAAATACGAAGCCCCTGACTCATATGATTTGTGATGACACGCCCCGCTTGGCGATCATAAACTACTGCAGCTATCTGGGGTTGTTTTTGTTTTCCTCAATTAGGGAGGAATAATATTTTTTTCTAGCAGCACAAAGTGCTTTTTTTATATTTTATTAGACTGTCCTTCCATGCAATGCAGTTTACATTCATTTTGTTGGAACGCCACTGTCTTTCTAATTGTCTGGTCCTGTGCTTTAGGCTGCGGAAAATCTCCAGAACCGCCTACTTCCACCTTAGAAATATAGGTAAAATCAGAAGCATCCTCTCTCAGAGCGATGCAGAGAAACTTATCCATGCATTTGTTACCTCTAGGCTGGACTACTGTAACTCCTTACTCATAGGATGTCCTACCAGCTCCTTAAAAAGCCTACAGCTTATTCAAAATGCTGCAGCCAGAGTTCTGACAGGACTTAGAAAGAGAGATCACATTTCTCCTACATTAGCTTCTCTGCACTGGCTGCCTGTAAAATGTAGGATAGAAGTCTAACATTGTACGTAGAGAAGCTGCAGCATCATCTACAAGACAGTCAACCTGTTCATAAGGATTAAGGTGACTGTTCTCTGTGTAGCTACAAGACAATGAGGCAAAAGATGATGGAATCATCTGCTTGAATCTGGCAACAGCGATGTCAGATAAACATCTGCTATAGTAACATTTCTTTCCAGCTATTGTAAGGTCAATTATGCTAAATTCAAAAGTTAATAAGAAATGGTCAGATAACAGAGGGTTTTGGGGAAGAACTATTAAATTATCAATTTCAACCCCATATGTCAGGACAAGATCGAGGGTATGGTTAAAACAATGAGTGGGTTCATTTACCTGCTGTGTAAAACCAATAGTGTCTATTAAGGAGTTAAAAGCAGTGCTGAGACAGTTGCTGTCAACATCTACATGAATGTTAAAGTCTCCCACTACAATGACTTTATCTGTGCTAAGAACTAAGTCAGATAAGAATTCAGAGAATTCAGTTAAGAACTCTGAATATGGAGCAGAAGGACGGTAAACAATACAAAACACAACTGGCTTCTGAGTCTAGGTGAGAAAGGCTCAGAGTGAGGCTCTCAAATGAGTTATAACTATGTTTAGGTTTAGGAGTAATTAATAAGTCTGATTTTTAAATTGCTGCTACTCCTCCACCTCTACCCGCACTTCTTGGAACGATAGTTTACAGTATGTGACTCATTGAAGTCGACTCATTTAAAGTAACATATTCATCCTGCTGCAGCCAGGTTTCAGTGAGACAGAACAGTTCTATGTGATGGTCACTTATCAGGTCATTTATTAACAAGGATTTAGATGAGTTGAGATGAGAGCTCTGATATTTAATAAACCACACTTTATTAACCTACTGTTACTTTGTTCTGTAAGAGGAACTGTTTTACTGCTCTGGCCCCAGGCAAACACTTAACTATGACCGCTGGATTCTCTAACTTCACGTTTTGGACTATGGAGTCACCAATGATCAGAGTGGGTTTCTCAGCGGGTGTGTCGCTGAGTGGGGAAAATCTGTTTGAAACGTGAAGCGGTTGGTGGTGAACCGTGGGCGCCTGCCTAAAGCTACGTTTCTTACGAGCCGTGACCCAGTCGTTACCCAGCTGCCTGGGACCTGCCGGGGGACTGGTAGCAGCTAAGCTAGGAGGCTCCGCACCGGCTAAAGGGACCTGGCTAGCTGGCCTGTTTTCTAAAGTGCGAAGCCGAGACTCTAACTCTAACAACCTCGCCTCCAACCCTGCAACTAGCGTACACCTATTACAGATACCATTACCATCACTAAAGGAGGCAGAGGATAAGCTAAACATAAGACACACCGAGCTCCGAACAGAGCGAGAGGGAGAGGAAAAGGGGGAAGCCATAGCAGGAAAGTAAGCTAGGAGCTACGCTAGCGGAGAAAACACTTAGATAACAGTGAAAATTAGCAGAACGTTTAATGAAAGGAAAGAATGCTTGAGTGTTACAAGCTTGTTTTGCAACTTTTAACAGTCGCTACCAGATATAAAACGATAATATTTAGAAAATAGCGGAGAGTAACGCCGTACACACGTAGCGGCAGCAAACCTCAATAACCGGAAGTGACGCGATACGCTTACCGTCAGTCAGCCAATCCAACACAGAGCCAATGATTCAATGAGCCATTGGATCATTGAGGTGATAAGTTCATTATTGAAATACATAAAGTAAAAAAATGTAATTTGTGAGTTCATACATTGTATTGGTTTTCATTCAAAGTGCTTTATAGATAAAGGTTGATTGATTAATCAGCCTGTACATTTCCTCCTCTGTCTGTAAGCGTCAACCTCCAGTCTTGTAATAAATAGTAAGTTAGTAAATTTCATGTGACTGTGTGTGTATGTGTATATGTGTTACCCTTTCTTAATTTTTTAATTTCCCATACTTCCTTGTGTGTACCTTTGACAGCCATCAATGTGCGCAAACTTTCCCTCTGGGATGAATAAAGTTTTTTGAATATTAAAACAAGTTCAGTTTAGCTCAATTTGAAGATAGTGTGTTTAACTGTAGTTTGTGGGTCTGAGGATTTTTCTAAACTTTGTTGTCAGTCTGTACAACCTGTTAACGAAGGGCAGTGAATTACTTTGACTTACTCCAATGTGAAACAAATTTCACTTTCCACCACATCCAAGATTGATCTTCATCTCTGCAATAACATTGATAATAGAACTTTAGCTAGTAATTAATTGTGAGTGAGTGTAGATGTATTAACATTCTTATTTTTAATCTCCCTATCTTCTTGTGTGTACCTGCAACTGTGACAGCGATCAAAATGTGCAAAATATCTTTTTAATTTTTTGAATCTTGAATGAATAGAACCCCAGCCTGTAGCTGCCTGTGAAATAAATGTAAATGTAAATGTTAAATGATCGCCGAGTGGAAGACTGAATATTCATGAATGTGCAAGTAGACTCCACCCCTACCCTCAAACAGCACTGGGGTGTGTGTCCAAAAAGCAGGGTTGATTAACCTTCTGCTAAACCCTGAACTCCGGGTCGATTAACCCAGAACCTGCTTACCCTGAGTATGTCCGTTCCAAAATCCCTGATGAGAGTTAGGTTAATCTACCTCCTGTCGGTAACCTAGAGTTAACGCACGTGCACGGCGTATATATAAAGACATTGTCAATGGATCGCCGAATTCACAAGTCACCATGGAAATCCGAAGCGACACTATAATGGCAGCGTATTTCAACGGCGGAGTTGGAGGTTTTAATGCAGAGAATGAAGAATTTAAGCCGATTATTAATAGAAAAAGCAACACAGCTGCATCGGCGAAGGAAAAAAAAGAAAAATAAAGTAAATTGAGTTATTCAATTACCGTTATGTTGCCCTCTCCTATTTTATTATAAAAGGAAATTGAACAAAACTTCCACATCGTTTTGTACTATTAATTCCATGAGATTCGAATAATATTAGATAATACTAATATTCTTATTTAATAAGGTGTAATCCTTCTGGAGCAAGAGGAACTCTGTCCCAAGTCAAAATGAAACACAAAATCCTACAGAAAGGTAAGATTTGATTACACAATTACAGGATCTATATCTTGCATAGGCTTCTACAATGTTTTAGTACTCTGACTTTATTTCACTTTGATTTTATGGTTGCATTGTCTTGCATGTGGGTATGTCACATAACCCGCTTTCTGGAACACACCCCAGGTCTCAGATCAGAGACGCAAACTCAAACACCTCAAACAGTGCACGCAAACCCCCCTCACATCTGATCTGGAAACTTTTGTTCATAACGTGGACGTAACTTGGGCTAGCTGGTAAAGGTAACTACCTAAAATATTCTATTTAAACCTACTTAATAGAATAGAATAGAATAGAATAGAATAGAATAGAATAGAATAGAATGCCTTTATTAGTCCCACAGCGGGGAAGTTCCCATCAGCAGCCAGCTTGACCGTCGCTAGTCCGACAGTGGAAGCAATTGCAGTACAAACAATAAAAAACACACGCACATACAGTGGCACACAGTACAAGTGGAAACCTTGCTGGAATTTTTTTTTTGGGTTCATCAGGACAGATACTGTAGGTAAGGTCGGAGAGCAGACAGTGAGACTGTAAGGTGGGGTGGGAGGGGGTGTATCTGCATCAGTGTAGTGAAGTGTTGTTTATAGAAGTATGACCGAGGCCGACCAAGATGTTTACATGTCAGTCCAACAGTTGTCCTTGAAGGGAGTCACAACAGGGGAAGAGGATAGATAGACGCACAGCTGGTGAGCTAGATTGGACCCGGGAAGGGAGGGGTGAGGGAGAAGGGACAGAGTAATACACAGCCAATTGTAATACATTTTAACAATCCATGACTAATTTGTCTAGATCAATACTCCAATCGGTCAGAACTCAGGGCTTCATCGCCTCTTGTGGGACCATGGGTCACCCGTGACATCTCCTCAAGCCTGTCAGACAAGGCTGTCACCATATTCACCAAGTGTTCAGTCTGTCTGCAGATGTTATCAGTCTGTCTCTTGTCTTCCTCCGAACGGGCTGAGGTCTTATTAGTCAGTCCTGCAATCCGGGTAATCCTCTGATGCAAATCATCCGAACGAGCTGAGATGTTAATTGTCAGTCCTTCAATCCGGGCCATCCTCTGGTGTAATTTTGCAGCCGAGTAACCATGGCCCCCGTCGGCGTTTGTAGCTCCACGGCCGGAGGACATGCCAATGAGCCGGCCGCAGATGTCAAAGTCCAAAATATGAATAGATCCTCTGCATCCTCGATGGACAGAGGCTCCAGACACACGGGGCACCAGGAATCACACGCGTCCCGCACGTAGCCGGAGGCAAAAGTCCCCAAGGGGCAGAGTGGTTCTCCCGGAGATTCTTTCCTTTGTGAAAACGTCTTGTTCAATGCGCTGAGTGACCAGTTGATTAGCTCCATGTTCAAAAATGTTATTCCAGAATAGCAGATCAGGGTGCTCAGAAAAAGACAAGACAAGGACACTGCAACCAAAAGCAGAGTGGGAGCAGAGAGAAAACATGTCTGCACTCCTCGAGAGGCGAAAGTAACTCTCCATTAATGGTGTTTACGACAGAACAGCAGTTTGAAGCGGAGCCTCAGCCCGCACACCTGCTGTTACAGTCCGTTCCATCTCTGCTAACGGGACGAATTCTGAGCTGACGGCCATGATGGCTTCGACTTCAGTATTTTCTCCAGTATTTTCGTCCACCGATCCAGACTCAGATTTGGGCGGAGCTATGCATACTGTTTGAGGTGTTAGAGTCTGCGTCACTGATCTAGGATCATAGGGGGTGGAGTCTACTTACTGTAAATATTAATTTCGATCATTTAACATTTACATTTAAAATTTACATTTAACATTTAACATTTACATTTACATTTACATTTAGACTTATGTACATTTAACTAAATGTGAGAAAACATGTTGTGTCATTTAGTTCAATGTGAGAAAACATTTACATTTACATTTAACATTTACATTTTACATTCATATTTAACATTTACATTTAGACTTATGTACATTTAACTAAATGTGAGAAAACATGTTGTGTCATTTAGTTAAATGTGAGAAAACAACTTATAGGTGCTCCTTTTACATTTGGTACCCCATAGGTAAAGCGAACAATGACAAAATGCTGACTCATCTGCTGCAGTTTCCTTGAAGTGGAAAGCGAGTAAATAAAGGAGGACTTTTCCCTTTGTGTGTCTGCGATGACACATTTCTGTCCCTGATTATTCAGGAACTGACAAAAACATTGAGAGAGGTTACATTTCCTGCTAAGATGCAGTGAGCCTGAACTTCCTGTTTTCAGCTTCAGTTTTTCTTTCCTCCGTTTCTTCAGTGTAAATGTAAACTGATGAGCTTGTGTTAAACCGCATCCTGAGCTGAGATGACTCAGACGAGTTGTAGACTTACAACATGGAATCTAACGCACTCTGTGGCCTAAAGTGAACGGACAGCTCTACCTTAATGCTTTGTGTGGAAACATTAATGCTGCAGTGATCCGTGATGGTTAGTTTCCACCTCGTTTGTTGGTGAAGCATGACATGAAGCTGAGTCACAAAAGTAATGATGACACCAAACATTTAACTGACAAAGTAACAATTCAGACAAATGTTATTTTTTAATAATTGTAGTAATAATAATTTTTACTAATTTTATTTGTTTTTGGAGTAAAAGCCCTTAAATTGTGCATGACCTTAAATTATTAATATGCATGTATTTAATCAATATTAAATAATATTAATTACTAATAAATATTAATAATGTTAATAATTATATCTTTTAAATATAAAACATATTAAGAATAAATCTTGTGTTCATTTTAGTTCTTTTGACTTTTTCATTTTTTAAATAAATCTCTTAAATCAGTTTTTCGTCTCAAAAGCCCCTAATGCTATTTAATTTTTTTATATAGCACAAATTGACTTAGGGCGCTACACAACTATTTAGACAACCCATTTGAGCCAGCTTTTTAATTCAAAACATTACAAATACATTTTATTTAGAAATATAAATTATTTTGTTTTTGAAAAATGCCCTCATTGTGGGTGGAATTTCCCAATTTACAATTGAGTGAATTGTGAATTCTTGAAAGTTTCATTTTCTCACCTTTAAGCTATTATTTAAACCACAGCAGGACTGATGCTCACCAGAACTAAAACAAGCAGCAGCCAGTGAGTGACCCAGATCAGGACCAGAACCAGCTCACATCTAGGACCTGCAGCAACCTGGTGAGTTCATCTGACAGGTTTCTGACAAAATCTTATACTTGTTAAAAATGAGGTTTAGAAGAAACCTGACAACAACAACTTTAGGCACCACATATTACTTGGTAGAGCTGTCTTCCATCATTTTCTGTGATTGGTGGTTCAATTCAATTCCTCTGGGTCATGTGCCGAAATGTCCTTGGGCAGAACACTGAACCTTAAGTTGCCCTCAATGTCAGCTAATATTACAACATTGTTGCTGGTGTATGAATGGATGAATTTAAATGCAGTGTTGAATACCAGCATGGTATTCAACCAAAGGTCCATCGAGGTCCATCAAATACACAACGTTTGGCCAAAACAGGTAAAGGTTGATTATTGATATTGGTTTATCCTAGTCATGAACTTATTGCGTGGCTAAATGATTAACTGATAATTCGTCCACTAAAGGAACTGCAGCCAGAAAAGGAACCACCAGTGTCTGAACCTGGCTGAACGTCATCAGGAGTGACATGTTTTTAGACTCAAACATTTACTGATGAAAACACAAGGACTTAAGTTTCATTTCAGACCTGAGTGACAGTTCAGAGTGGAAGCTTCTGAAGAGCCTGTCCTGGTCTTCTGCAGTTTGGGAATCACTGATTGACATGACTAAGCAGCTTTTTCACTTTCAGTCCAGATCATTTGTAAGTTAAACGCTCACTCTGAGGTTTATAGCCGACTTCAGGTTCGAACTTTGGCAGCAAAGTGAAACCTCCATCTATGCATTCACGTTGACAAGCCTCTTCGTTTCCATGTGACGTTTGATGTTTCTGACCACTGGAAAATCTGCTACGTTATTATGACAAATGGCAACTGTGTCACATCACACGCCTGCCGCTCCGATAAATATTACTGCACCCGTGACGGAGCTTCTGCTGGACCCTGAAGTCTGCACTGAAGTCGCTCAGGTCAGAACCTCTGTCTCCAAATTAATGCTACACGTTTCAGCACCCGATCGCTTTTCGTTACCAGGCTTTGTTGTGTTGGAAGGTTACATTTAGTAGACGGCTCTGAGTCCTGGCAGTAGAGGTGCAGTAGATGTTATTTTATGACACTGGATGAATTTACTTCGCAAACTAAAGCTGAAGGTCCACATTATGTTTCAACATAAACACAAATATGCTTCACGTTTAATGGGCTGGACTCATGTTCTCTCTCAAAAACCAGGCGCTTTGATAATGACGGTTGATGCTCGAGTTCAGGAGGGACCCAGATCCCACATTTACTCTGCTCCTGAAATTATTGCAAGTTGTGATAATTCCTTTTCAGACACTGCTGAATATGATCAGACCTGCAGATCTCACATGGTCCTGGTCCTGGTCCAGGTCTGGCTGAAGGTCCTCATTATGTTTCAACATAAACACAAATATGCTTCACGTTTAATGGGCTGGACTCGTGTTCTCTCTCAAAAACCAGGCGCTTTGATAATGACGGTTGATGCTCGAGTTCAGGAGGGACCCAGATCCCACATTTACTCTGCTCCTGAAGTTGTTGCAAGTTGTGATAATTCCTTTTCAGACGCTGCTGAACATGATCAGACCTGCAGATCTCACATGGTCCTGGTCCTGGTCCAGGTCTGGCTGCTGTGCTCTGAATCAGACTCAGTGGTTTGATGACTGACACATGTAGTTTCAGATTGGCTGATTGGCCTGTCTCTGTTTAATCCAGGTTGCAGCACACCTGAAGCATCTCGGGCTACCTTGGACCACTTCAACAGATTCCCAGAATCAGAATCACATTGACTTCAGGTGACAATTTATGAACTTTGAAATTGTCTTTATTCTTTTGTGTAAAGATTAACCCAGGTTGATTTCCTTTAAGAGAGACCAGATCTGGGACCATGTGGCACAGATCCGTTGTGCAGCCTTCAGTGCTCTTCATAATCCTGCAGCTCTGCGGCCTCCCTATGTCGGTTGTGAACAGTCCAGTGTGTTCGCTGCAGGGAATCCTCCTGGAATCATCCCACCACCTGCTCAGAGATGTGGTACGACCCTGATCTCAGCAGAGCATGCCTTTTACCTGTGAAACAAGATTTAAGTTTTTGGTCTAAGTGTTCATGTCTGTATAATCAGTAATTTGTTTTAATGTGACCTGGTGTGTTCAAAAGTTACATTTGACTGTTTCCTGACAGGGGGGACCATTTCCTGTTCCCTGTGTTCAGTACAACGCTAACATCTCCTTCCCCAAATCTGTACTCCGTGCTGCCACAGACAACCTGTCTGAGGTACCTTACATTACCTTCCAGTACCTTAAGACTTTTTTTACACAGGACTGCCTAACATGCTGACATGCGGTTGCTCCCTACAGTGCCGCCAGGTATCATGGCTGGTATTTGAGTCACTGCAAGGAGCATGGAATGTGTTTGAGGACTACAACGTAACTTTTGGGGAGGATGGGCTCAACTGGAATGAAGTCAACTTCGATAACTTCCAGAACCTGCAGTACCAAGTGCTGGAGGACGGCAGCTGTGTGAGTGTCCATCCCTTTATTCAGTCTTTGATGTTTTAATGGGATTTATTCATTTAGTTCTTTTCTCTTTTCAGTTGTCTGGTTTCAGGAGTTCACACCTTTTGTCTTTGTACTTCGATGACGTGAGAACCGTCCTGCAGCAGGTAAACGCTGTTCTATACACACAATGTGATCAGATGCTGTCGGAGCTGAACCCGGTTCTGTCTGTGCGTTACGCAGGGCAGTGCAGCCTGTGGATGGGAGGCTCTGCGCAGAGATTTACTTTGGGTCCTAAAAATCGCCCTGCAGAAATACCACACCTGCTTCACTTGGAGACAAGCCAAATGAAGATAGAGGCCATGCCCCATTTCAGCTCACTGTTCATGAATATTTATTTATTTATTGTTATATTTATAAAAAAGCATGTTAATTTTAATATATATTTATATATTTATTCTTACTAAATTATATGTTTTGTGTTGCTGTTTTTTTTTGTTTTTTTAATTTTGGATTAAAGAGGCATTTACTGATTTCTGACCAGTCTGTAGACTTTATATACATCATGTATAATAACCTGTGATGGGGAGGAGCTTAATGACTAGTAAGGTAGTTTATCCAGTTGTCTAACAAAGGTCACAGCCCAGCTACAGATGACAGGAGCTATGCTAAATGCTAACTGTAGCTGAGCTGAGTATCAACCGCATATTAAACACCTCCAGCTGTTTTTCAAAGTGTTTTTTCACTGCTGAAAAGCAAGTTGTGCTATAAGACAAGGCTACATTTTACCAGCTAAAATGTGCAAAAACTATTAACGTTGATGGTTTATGTCCAGAGAAAACAGGAAAAACTGTAGTATTATGGTAGTTGTGGATGTAAATAGTCATATCCTACAACACCCAGAATGCATTGCACTAATCTCTCTCGAGCTACAATGATTGGGCCTACCTGATCCTGGACGGTGTGTTACTCCTCCGGTTTACAGACAAACGCTGGGACATTGCTTTTTAACAAAAGGTTATATTTTAACAGTGTGCATAAATAAAGACATTGTTTCTTAGTCGTTTTATTTTGAATCAAAGCAGACAGCAGAAAGCCACAGATTCTTCATTTAGCCATAGGCCTCTTCAAACACTGTAGTGGGTGATAGTCATGGTTCATCACAGATGTAAGTTTTGCCAGAACCCTTCTGTCTTCCACTTCCCTCACTGTGTCACTGAGCACAGACCAGGACAAGAGCTGGACTTCTTGACCTTTACCACCTTCTTCCTCTCCCTCTTTGTGATGCTGCTCGGACAACACAGAGTCATAGAAAATCAACAGGAGTGGCCCCTTCACTCCAAACGACATCAGTTTCCTTAGGAGGTAAAGACAGCCCTTCTTGTACAGTGTGTCTTTGTTGTTACTCCAGGCTAATTTGTTGTTGTAAGAGTCCACTCTCTGGATGTTCATTTCCTGGATGTTCACTAGTTGGGGGAGGGGGGTAGGTTGACATCTGTGGCAGTCCACCAGCATCTCCCCGGTCTTCACCGCGCTGATCATGAGGTGGTTCTGCTGACACCAGTCCACAAAGTTCTGCATCATCATAGTCAGTGATGGTGTCCTCTACTCCGATGCCAGACGCGTAGGCAAACCGTAGCAGGTATGGCACTGAGCTCAGCACGGGATGTAGTTCATGCAGGACCAGTCTCTCCGCGTTTCTTTATCGGGTGAGGTGTCAGAGCCACCGGGCTGAAACTTTTGAGGTCTTGTGCATTGTCTCTGGTACTGGTACAACAAAGAAGGTCTTCCAGAGCTGTGGTACCCTCAGCTTGAAGCTCTGGTTGAAGACATTCTCCATAACTCCACACAGATCATTTGCACAGAACTTACAGTAAGAGAGAGACTGGTAGAGAAAGTGCAACCAGCTCCTGAAAACAAACAAATCTATTAGGCAAAACAACAAGATATAAATAGGCACAAAACAAATAAATAACTAAATTAAAAACTGCCTAGGGATTTCATGTTTGGGTTTCAAACTGTTCCTGTTTTATTTTGTAGTACTTCCGGTTTCTGTCCTCATATTCACTTCCGGTTCTCATTACACACACCTGTCTTAGATTAGTCATTACTCACCTGTGTATTTAACCACCACCAGTCACCAAAGCCAGTTGCCAGATCGTTGTATGAAAGTCATCACTTTCCAGCAGTTTCTAAGTCCAGCTTACCTTGTTTTGATCCTGTTTCATGTTCCTGACCACCGACTTCTGCCTACTCCCGAACGGTACTGTTTCCTAGAAAGAACCTTTGATACTAACCGGATTGTCTGACCTTGAGATTGCCTGTTCCCTGTCGGTACTGTAGCCGTGTTGATTCTGTTACCAAACCATTGCCTGCTCTTAGACCTGACCCAACCTGCTCCCTTGTGCTGTGCTTGGACCATTTTTATACTAAGATTTCTATTATTATTAATAGAATAATATAATAATTTCTATTATTACAAGTATTAATCCTTGATTTTTACCATCTATCTTGTGTCCTCACACTGTGCATGTGGGTCCGATAAGATGTGGGCTACGGTACGAAGCCCCAATGAGCACAGATACGCTGAGCGAGGCAGCGACTGACTTGAAAGTTAAGATCATGGCAAGATTGAACAGGCAACCCCGAACCCCACTACAACGACTAAGTGAAGTACCATCAGAAAGTCTCATGGAAGATGTGAATGCAGCACTGAGAGCAATCCCTACCACAACAATCACTGAAACCAATGAGCTGATGTACACTTCAGCAGCAGTGATCCTAGAGGTGCTTGGCTATAAAAGCAACCATGGGAGCCGTGAGAAACAATACCCACCATGGAAACGAAGGTTGGAGGAGAAAATCAAGGCAGCTCGGAGGGAAGTGAGCCAAATAACAGAGGCCCAGAGAGGTGCAATGAAAAGACCGATGCCCAAGAGGTACAGCCAGATGCCCATACCTGAAGCACTCGAAACTGCCAAGCAAAGGCTACAAGCCTTGGCCAGCCGCCTAAAGAGATACACCAGAGACAACGAAGCCAGACAAATAAACCGGCTGTTCGCAACACAACCTGCGAAAATGTACTCTCAATGGCAGGGTAATAACAGCAGAGCAGACCCACCAAGGCTGGAAACTGAACAGTACTGGAAAGGTATATGGGAAAGGGAGGCAGTCCACCAGCCACTGTGCATCACACAACAGTGATGCACAGTGGCTGGTGGACCTGAGGGAAGACTACAGCAACCGCCCTGAACAGAATCCAGTAACTATCACAGTGGCAGACATCCAACAGAAAGTCTCAGGTATGAAAAACTGGACCGCACCCAGCCCTGACATGATCCATGCCTACTGGCTAAAGAAGCTCACTGCAATCCATGAGCGCCTGGCTGTCACGGCGCCCTAGGTAGCGGACCCCACATGCAACAGCGGAGACAAGACTGGGTGGGAAATTCAGTTTACTGGTTCTCGTAGTCAGGCAGGCAAGGGTCAGTACACAAAGGCGGCAGTTACAGTACAGGCAGGGATTAGACAGTCGATGGTCAAGAGACAGGCTGGGGTCAAACTTACGACAGGACAGGATCAAAGGCAAGGCAAAAGGCAAGGTCAGAAGAAGCAGGGTCATTCACGGTTCAGGATACAAGATACAACGCTGGACTGCTGGCTAGTACACACAGACAATCTGGCAACTGGGCAGGGCTAGAGCTGGTGCTTAAATGCAGAGTGATGATGACTAGATGGGTAGCAGGTTAGTTGATTAGAACCGGAAGTAAAGCTGGCTGAAACTAACAATGACTGAGACAGGAAGTGGCAAGAACATAAAACCGGAAATAACATAAAACAGTGGTGTAATGACTGAGTCCATGACAGAACCCCCCCGTCTAGGGCGGATTCCTAGACGGCCCAGGGAGGTCCGGGTGGGCCTGATGGAACTCCTGGATGAGGCTGGGGTCCAGGATGTCCCGTGCCGGGATCCATGATCTCTGCAGGCTGCAGCCCACGACCCCGCCGCCGACTGTTGAACAATGCCCGGACCGTGTAAGCCGGACCCCTATCGATGAGTCGTGGTGGAGGAGGTAGGGGCGTGGGGGGAACCAGAGTGCTTGAGACGAAGGGCTTGAGCCGACTGACGTGGAAAGTAGGGTGGATCCGCATGGTTCTAGGTAAGGAGAGTCTGACAGATTATAAGTTAATGATACGTTCTATGGCGAAAGGTCCAATGAATCTCTGAGACAGCTTACGTGACTGGACTTTGATGGGTAGATTCTTGGTGGAGAGCCACACCTGCTGGCCCACCGCATATCTGGGTGCCTGTGACCGATGGCAATCTGCTGCCCTCTTGTGGCGCTCCTGGCTTGCGATCATAGCTCGTCGAGCTCGTAACCATGTGAGACGACAGCGGCGAAAGAGGGCATGAGCGGATGGAATTATGGTCTCCTTCTCCAGTGATGGAAAGAGTGGTGGCTGATATCCGGTCTCCAGCTGCTGGTTTATCCTCTCGGTCTGGCCGTTTGACTCCAGGTGGTATCCGGAGGTCAGGCTGACCTGGGCGCCGAGCAGGGAACAAATCTCATGCCAGAACCGAGAGACGAACTGGGGCCCTCTATCGGACACCACATCCTTGGGGAAACCATGGAGCCAAAACACATGCTCGAGCACTGCCTGAGCCGTCTGCTTGGCTTACGGGAGTCTGGGCAAAGGGATGAAATGGGTCAGGCGGGAAAAACGATCAATAACCGTGAGGACCACTGTGTTACCCCTGGAGGGGGGCAACCCCGTGACGAAATCCAGTGCGATGTGAGACCAGGGTCGATGAGGCACGGGCAGAAGCTGGAGGAGCCCCGGAGGACGCTGTTTTGAGGTCTTATGGGTCGAACAGATTGGGCAGGCTGCCACATACTCCCTGATATCTTTGAGGACTGATGGCCACCAGAAACGCCGTCCGTTGGACTCCCGGGTGGCAGCTAAAAGTGGAGGTGTGGGCCCAGTGGATCACCTCCCCCCGAAACCCCTGGGTGGCCTCCTTCACCCGAAACCTCAACAGACCATGTGACCGCTTCTACCAGGCAAGATGCGGGCAGAATCGTTCATGGCGTCTCCACTTCCTAGCTCATAATGTTGTTAGAGCAGATAATTTATGTATTTATTTTGCTTATATGAGTACCATAGTGATTCTCCGCCCTGAAGTGACCACTGCCCCTAGAGTATTTTAACCAGTGAGACCCTAGTGGAAACATACTTTTCCTACTATGTCTTCTACTTCTGTTAGGAATTCCCTCTATCTTTAAACTTGTTTCACCTTTCTTTTGCGTCCCATTACTTTTCACCACGAAACTCCAACAAAACTGAAACCATAACCAACCGTCCTTAATTAACTAGGTAATTTTGATATAATTAATTAAATTCGATTCCAGCCCGTTTTCCTTTTTGGCTAGTCGTAGTAAGTCACTTTGAAACACCTTGGAAAATTCAACAAGCTGGTTGACTGTAACTTTGCTGACCCAGAGCCATCTTCATCACCGTGGGCGACGATTCCTGGCCCAGAGGCTTTGGCATCTGGATCAGAGAGGGCACAACTTGCTCAACCAAGCCGGGAACAGGAGACGCTGCACAGTGGGCTACCGCTCCAAACTAAGGCAAGACAAACACACCCTCTCACTCACCGTGAACAGACGAGCACGGCAGCGCCCAAGTCCTCCCATAGAAATAGTTCGTTCTTAGGTGTTCTAACCAACACCAAAGTCTATTCACTTTACCAAGGGATCAACAAGTGAGGCCTTTGTGGGTCACTTTTATTTTTAACGGACCAGTGCCAGAAACACTGCCTCAGCATTTATACGTATGTGCATTTCAAACGAGGGTGCGTCCAATGCTAGATTTGTTTCACGGCTCCGGTTGGAAAAAAAGGATCTATTCCTACAGTCCGTCATCCACTCACTGAAGTAAGTACATGCTTGATAATTATTTTAAAATTTTAGTTTGTCTGTTTAAAATGTAGTAACCTATGTGTGAGGCAAGTTACTAGCTAGCTATGCTAACGGCTACAGCCAGTCGACCAAGCCTTTGTCCCCTTCAAATGTGCTCGTGTGGGCTCCTGCAGCCACACACCTGTGTGGAGAAAAGCTAATGATTATCGTAACGGCATCGAGCGGCTACGGGCAGGGAGCGGTGGGTCTAGCGTTTGTCCTTTTTCTGTAATCGCATACACCTGGGGGGGAACAGCTGATCGTTACCGCCCTTCCAGCGGCAACAGGCAGGGAGCGGTGGATCTAACTCGCTGTAGTAAGTTTGTGCTTGATACTTGTGATATCTAAATATTAGTGATGGGTCCGGCAACGCTGATGCGTCGGCGCCTGCATCGAGCTCTTAGAGCGAAACACTGTGTCGGTGCGCGTATCGCGTTGGGAAAGCAGTTCCCACATACAGTTCCTGTATCGGTCACTGTCTGACGCGCCAGACTGTGTTTATAAGGAAGCGCATGTGTCGGGATGCATCTGCCGAATGGAATCCATGAGCGTTTGCTGTTCATCGTCAAATTCATCTATAATTCATCTCATATCGGAAAAGAAGGTTTCTTTTATGATTTAATTTTATGATAAAGTTAAAGTGTAGTATTAAAATAATAAATAATTTTAAAAAGTTTTCACTTGATCTATTTGAATTCAGATTAATTTCCAAAGTGACTCTTTACTAATCATATTGTTTTATGCAGGTTAAATTTCGTATTTGTTTGACAGAACTTTCCTATTTAAACAAAACCACCTCAGTGTGTTGACCCCAGCAACACTTCTAGACCCCAGATTTAAATCACTCTGGTTCCGCAGTTCCTTCAAGTGCAATGAGGCCGTCAGTAGACTGCAGTCAGAACAGCAGCTGTCTACACCCACTTCAGGCATGTTATTCAGCATTATTTGTTTCTTGTTGTTTTGAAATGGTGTACTAAAATGGCAGTGTGTTGTTTCTAGATAACCTTTGGCAAGATCTCCTCATTGCAATGGGCAAAGAGACCAAATTTGTTTAAAAAAAAAAAGGCATCTTCATTCACAGCATGTTCACTTAGATTTTTACGTTATGATACATATCCACTTTATCGACTGTATCTAAAAATATAAATTTTAAATGTAAATGAAGATATGAAATAATACAATATAACATACAATAGCTTAAATTATATTATTGTATATATTAAGTCACAAAATCAGTGATAACAAAATCAAGTGAGTCTGTCAACTAGGTTGCCTGTAGGGAGTTTTAATGTCCAGCAGGTGTCAGTATTCAGTGACACAGTATCGACACAGTATCAATACAGTTTTGCAATGTGTCGAAACGTTTCATGACGCCTCATCTACTCATCACTACTAAATATGTTAGTTGGGTCTTTAAAATGTAGTAACCCACATGTGAGACAAGCTAATCGCTAGCGTTGCTGACGGCTACAGCGAGTCAATCGAGCCTTTGTCCCTTTCAAATGTGCTACTCTGAGTTGGCGCAATCACACACCTGTGTGGGAAACAGTTAATAGCAATGGGCCTTCGATCGGCGACAGGCAGGAAGCGGTGGATCGAGCTTTTGTCCTGCTGAAGTGCTGCCGCTCCTGTTTGTGTGTTGCGTTAGCTGTTAGCATGCCTTTAGGACTTTGCACTTTAGAGCTACAGCTGGTCGATCGCTACAAAAAGAAACTGCAGATGAACGCGGTTATGTTTGTTATTTCCCCGTCCTGTGTCACAGCCTAAATATACTTGTGATTTGGGGATATGTCATTGTTTTATCAAATTCTAACATGATAGGTTGAAATGATTACTGTGTTGTGTTGCAAGCTTAGTTGCTAATTAGTCACATCTCTACAATAACTGCTGCTTATCTGGTCAGTAACCTATAGCTTGTACCATAGCCAATACAATTTACAGTAAATTTAACATTGTCTTTTCTATACTGTAGGGGGCACATCCCAGTTGCCCACATGCAAGGAGGCTGTCAAACAGAGAAATCACTGCAGACTGTTGGTACACGGGCATCTGCTGCTGTAATGGAAAAATTGTACTTTAATGCTTCTTGTGTTCATTTCTGACTCTGCATAGTGACCATGCATTCTGTACTTGTTGATTAGACCCAGAACTGAACATTCTCAGACAGACAATCTATCTCCCTCTCAAGGTGACCGATTGTTCATGGCCTGAGTCTGCCTTTTAACCCTGGGCTCTGGCTCCTTTCTGTCTGATGCCTCACCAGACCCAAGGCTGTAGCCTTGTTTATTCCCTGTGTAATATGAACATCTTCACCCACAGTGTGATAAGGAGATTCCACCAGGTCCAGGGAAAAAGGTTAAAAGGCAGAAGCAACTTGAGGATCGTGGGCTCTTTGCATCACACCTTCGTGGTGTGTGCACTGATCTCCCCAGCTGGTTTTTGGTTTGTTGATGTGCACGATCAACATCCATGCTTTTTATTTGCTTTCCCCATTATTTTTATTTTCTTTATTATTTCAATAAATCGCACAAAAAGGACAACTCTCTCTCATCTACTTCTTTATGGAAAATTTCCACCACAGAAATTGGCGTCTACGAACAGGATCCCGCGGCAGGTCGTCTGGACGGTGTGATCAGGGACGGCGGTCCTGAGGACTAGGTTCGCTCAGCCTCCAAACCTCTGCAGCTGTTCTGAGTGGGAGGACTGCTCACCCGTCTGGATCGCCTCTGACGAGATCCAACGAACTCAAAAATCCAACGAACTCAAAATCCAACCTCTACTCGGCCCGGTGAGAGAGATTCCGTTTTGTTGCGACTTGTTGAAAAAAAAAAAAAAAAAAAAAAAAGAAACGGGTTTGAAATTGGTTTTGGTTATTCGGGGTTTACTTGGCTCTGATCATTTGGTTTAGGGAAAGTAAGGCAAATAACAATTAATTCTAAGCATCCCCTACTAGGCTAAAACAAACAACGATAAAGGAAAAATATAACTAGGACTAGAGATAATAATATTTCTAAAACGACTATTTGGCTCAAAACATCCAAAAATAATATATATATATATATTTTTTTTTTAAATTTTAAATTCAATATTCGGGTAAAATTAATTAGGTCAAAGTCTGCCCTGGTGGTCGAGACGGTGGTTGCTAAGGGTTGGCTCGTGGGACCGAGCTTGTTTTGTCTGTACTGAGGATACAGACCAGTGTGCAGATCTGAGCGCAGTCCAGAGGGAGTGGACAAGGAAATAAAAGACGGCTTCTGTAAGACGGAGCGCGTTTGCAGGGGGAAGTGGTTTTGAGATACGAGGGACCCGGGTCTTAGAGGGGCCTGACGGTGAGGGACCACTTCCGAGAACCCTGTCGCTGATCTGAGCGGTTCCCTTTCTACGGAGACGTCCGTGGAAGAGAAATTTCGAAAAAAGGTTCCGGCCGGAACACATAAAAATCTAAGGCAGGAAACCGCCGGGACTCTGAAAGATGGGTTCGGGGCGATCTAAGTCTCCACCACCAGACTGCAGCATTACAAAATTAATGAGACGTAAATATGGTGATGAGTGCGTGTCATGTCTTCACGACTGGACAAAACATTATGGGTTTAAAGAAGGTGGATCACTCAGTGTGAAGGACATACGCGCTTTAAAAGAAAAATTAGAAGAGAAGGAGAAACAGCTCCGTAAAAGTAGAACGATCAAAGTTAAAACTTTAGAAGAAATTGAATTAAACAACAGATGCCTTGAAATTTGGGTTAAAGAATCAGAACGCAGGGAAAGACTGAAATGCCAAAAAGAGAAATGCCAAAAGGAGGGAGAAAGGATGAGAGTGGTGACGTAGCTGGCAGAAAAGATAACAACTCTGTGGAAGCTCACACACCGCCACTATACACACATACACACACACAGCATGATGAGAAACAGAGCGCTCCCACTGTTTCTGCTTTGTATCCTTTTGCAGAGCTGAGCGCGATGAGGGTAAATCCGGATCTGGACTCCTTTCCCACCATCAGCAGAAGAACCGAAGGAGAAGAAGCGCCTGATCAACAACCAGAACAGGGTGGAAGCTCTGATACCACAGCAGCTGGAGGACACAGACCACAGCAAGGACGCCTCACAGACTGCACAACGTCTGCAGCCATCACGTTCTGGGCTCATCAGATGAACCAGCTACTACAAGCGTGTGTGTCCGACACAGACACCTGCTTATGACAATCAGCAAAGGAAAACAAGGACAGAGCAACAGCAGAGAAGATGTGCTCTGACACAGACACTGGTTGAAACAACAGGAGAGGCTTCAGACGTGATCGGCCCAAAAGAGCTGCATCTGAGGATCCAGAAAAGGTCTGTCATCGAGGAACAACTGTCCCATCGAAAGGCTTCACCCACTGGCGCTCACATCAGACTGATGGTTGGGGAAGGAGGAAGGTGACGGTTCCTTTTCACGTGACGTACAAGACGGTACCGCAAACACACACACACATTCATACATGCAATGAAGAAACACGCTTACAGCTGATACACGCTCAAATTCATGTTCATGCTTATCTGCTTATTGCAATGAAGAATCGCTTTCTGCTCAAAAGAAATCCCACAGAGTGATTTTAAGATGATGACAAACAGCTAAATGACAACTGCTGCATGACTTTACAGTCTGATGGGTTTAAACTATTTCAATTTACAACAACTTCAGTAATAAAATCCTCCATGTTTCTAAAAAGATTTGTGCACAATATAGGTTTGTCTGGCCAGACTATAGGAAAACAAAAACAAAACCATAGGAAGACTGAAACTGACTGAAACAGACTATCAATGACTATTAAAGGGAAGACGACTATTAGAGAGAACAAATAATAATTACTGTACGTACCAGACAATAAAAGAAAAACTTACTGTGCCTCTGTCTTGCACAACATCAGACGGCAAGACACTCAAACATTCATTTTTGCTTTCAAACTTATGCCCAGTTAATTTATTAGGAAGAGATCTCATGTGTAGTTTAGGTATTTCACTGATTTCCACTCCGGAGGGAGTGCAGGTCACAACCACGGACAATGTGAATAATTATTCCTTCGTTTGTGTTAATTTCAGCTCAGAGCCGCTGCTCTACTCTTATCAGTGGCTGCTGAAGGGAGGGGCTGTAACTGAGGCCCTCATACAGGCTGCTCGACAGCTTGTTTCCTCACAGAATACGACCTTTAGAGACGCATCTGACCTGTCTTGTACAGCACATGTGTCCACTGGTCCTGATGAGGAGTTTGAAAAATCATGGTTACGCACACATGCGGACAAACTGACCTCAACCTCTCTTTTTTGGGATGAACATAGGTCTGCGCTTGCGATTTCTCTCACTAACGAACAAGAGAGATTTGTTGATGCTTATTCTGCAGATCCACATGTCCTTCTGTCAAAACATGACGGAGACAGATGGCAGGACTTGGGTCCTTTCGTGGACAGATGTCAACGGGAAGGAGACTGGCAAACGACTTCCGACCCGAATGTGATGTATTCACCTACTTTGCATGCTTACAAAAAACTTTTTCAGTCTATCTTTCATGCGCAGCGTACAGTGCACTTGGTACCTCAACATTCCACACACACTCCACACCACGTGTTTTTGTCAGAGGACGCTCTGACGCAGTATCCAGCCTTACAGGAAGTTCCGGCTTCCCTGTGGGCCACACACAAATATGATGTAGGTTTGATCAAAGGGTGTGACCCAGTGGTCATCACGCCAAAATCTGACTACAGACCATGCAAACAGCAATACCCTTTAAAGAGAGAAGCAAGTGAAGGAATAACACCGGTGTTTAACTCTCTTTTGAAAGCAGGAGTCGTTGTCCCATGTGACAACTCTCCAGTGAGGACTCCACTCTTCCCAGTTAAGAAAATCAGAGACAAAGGACAGCCAACAGAATGGAGGTTTGTCCAGGATCTGCAAGCAGTAAATGCGGCGGTCCAACCACGCGCGCCTACGGTACCGAACCCCTACACAATTCTTTCTCAGGTTCCGCCCAAGGCTAGATTTTTTTCAGTAATTGATTTGGCCAATGCTTTTTTCAGCGTGCCCATCCACAAAGACAGTCAATTCTGGTTTGCTTTTGAATTCAACGGAAAGTCATACACCTTTACCAGACTGTGCCAGGGGTATTCAGAAAGCCCTACAATCTACAATATGGCACTGAAAGAAAGCCTGGATGATCTTGTCTTGTCCCCAGGCACCGCCCTGCTGCAGTACGTTGACGACTTGATGATCTGCACTGAGGATCAGGAAACTTGCAAAGCAGATACGATCAAGCTGCTGAAACACCTGCATGGTGCAGGACACAAAGCAAGTCTGTCTAAATTACAGTTTGTTCAGACTGAAGTTACCTTCTTAGGTCACATCATCACCGCTGAAGGGAAATCCATTTCACCTAAAAGAGCTGAAGCTATTCAGAACCTGCCTAAACCGTGCACATACAAACAGCTTATGTCCTTTTTAGGCATGTGCTCTTATTGCAGGAATTTCATTCCTAACTGCGCCGTCTTGGAGGCTCCGCTTAGAGCTCTGATGCAGACGTCTTCTGCATCCACCACCCGCCTCACGTGGACATCTGAGGCTGAACAGGCGTTCACCGACCTCAAACTAGCTCTTCAGTCGGCTCCTACTTTGGGTCTGCCTGACCCTACGCGACCTTTCACCCAAACAGTGGATGAGAAATCAGGTTGTATGACCTCTGTCCTTCTACAGGATCACGGAGGGCGTCCACGCCCTGTAGCCTATTTCTCTGCTAAGCTTGACCCAGTCGCTGCGGGGCTCCCACGATGCCTCCGAGCAGTGGCTGCGGCAGAGAAAGCCGTGCTGGCATCACGTGACATTGTTGGCTATTCTGATGTCACCCTGCTGGTTCCTCATGCCGTGTCTTTGATCCTTTTGGAACAAAAAACATCGCATCTTTCTACAGCCCGATGGCTTAGATACAACACCATCCTACTGGAAATGCCAAACATCACTGTCAAAAGGTGCAATGTGCTTAACCCAGCCACTTTGTTTCCAGGCCCTGACGATGGCGAGCCTCACAACTGTGTTTCGGTCTTGAACCAGGTCTGCACTCCGCGCCCAGATCTGTCGGAGGTGCCAATTCCTAACTGTGACCTCGTTCTCTTTGTTGATGGCTCCGCCTCTAGAGACCCTGCTTCGGGCCACTGTCAGGTTGGATATGCAGTCTGCACCTCTCATACTGTTTTACAGTCTGGCCCTTTGCCAGGACATTACTCTGCTCAGGCTGCGGAGTTGATTGCACTGACCGAAGCCTGTAAATTGGCTGAAGGGAAGTCTGTTACTATCTATACAGACTCCAGATACGCTTTTGGCGTCACACATGACTTTGGTGCTCTGTGGAAACACAGAAAGTTTTTGAAATCTGATGGCAAACCTATCTTGCATCATGATAAGGTTGCTGATCTGCTCGACGCAATTCTGTTACCAGCTGCAATTGCTGTATGTAAGTGCCCCGCACACACTGGGGGCACTGATCCCATCTCTGCTGGAAACGCACGCGCTGATGCTGCTGCGAAGGCAGCTGCCCGACTTCCCCTTCCCTTTGTTCCCTGCCTCTTATCCTCCACCTCTACCCAACCTCCCTCTCCTCCCTCTGCTCTCCCTGATCTTCAGACGTTCTCTACCCCACAGGAACGCAAGCTCTGGCTGACGAATGGCGCCACCAGTAGCCATGGCGTTTGGTATGGGCCCGACGGCAAACCTTGCCTACCTAAACACTTTTTCCCTCATTTCGCGAAGTTGACACATGGATTAGACCATGTATCAAAGGGGGGAATGTTAGATGCTCTTACAAAACATTGGTACACTAAGGGATTTTCAATCTATGCACAAAAATACTGTGAAGCATGTATGACATGCGCCCAACACAACCCAGGTAAGACGACTGCCAAATCACTGGCAGCTCATCCACCACCGGAACAGGCGTTTGACCATTTAATGCTGGACTTCATCGAACTAACGCCAGCAGAAGGTGAAAGCGGCTCTGCCCAAACAGGCGACAGAACCACTGCACATCATTCAACCAGGAGACTGGGTGATCATTAAGGAGCTTCGCAGGAAGCACTGGAACTCAAAGCGGTGGCAAGGTCCCTTCCAAGTCCTTCTGACGACCAACACGGCTGTGAAGATCGCAGAAAGAGCGACTTGAATCCACTCCAGCCACTGCAGGAAGGTCCCGGATCCGACAGACGACCCTCCATCTCCATCTACACCACACGAGAAAACCACCACTGTCGAAAAGAATTGAGAAGGATGACCCTCGCTGTGCTCACACACACACTGAGGCGAGGCTGCGTTGACCATACAGCTGAAGGTGTGAGCCAAGCGCCGCCTGAAGCTGCGCCAGTGAATCACACTATCAGACCATACATCTACACACGCGCTCCTGAGAAAACACACACACGAGCAGCCTTGAGTTGCCGACGCTGGACGACGTGTAGACTCTTCACATCACGGGAGTGACAGTGACTCAGACGACATTGGAAGGAAACCTGGAGGTGATAACGAATCCCAGGTGTCTCTGTGATCAGCTGATCACAACCTGAAGAACCCCAACGAACTGTCAAGGTGTCAACAAACAGGTTGGAAACAATCTAACGCTACTGTTCAACAGGAAGAAGAAGACATTGATTGTGACCCTGTTGTTTTTGATATGTTACTCTAATATTTGCTCTAAATTATGTGATTGATTTACATGTATACCTCTCTGTGATTTTCATCCAATATTCTTAAACAAAGCATTTTATGCTCCCACTTGATTCACACTTTCACACAAATTTTTATCTTCCACTGACACAAAATGACATTCACCAGACGAAACACGATAAAAATGATTGTCATATCGACGATGACAGCAATATGCGTGGTCACTCTGACATTCGCATCAACCGAAGACACTCTTATCCACCGCACACCGGAGTCACCCACAAATCGATCATGCTTAGTTTGTGCCATTAGAGACCTGATGACCATGACGGAACAATTGGAAAAGAGACAACATGGCAGAATAGAATGGCCTTAGAGATGTTGTTAACAAAGATGGGAAGTGTTTGTGTCAAGTTTGGTAAAACATGCTGTACCTTTATTCAGGATGATTGAACATGAACTGATTGGAATCAATTATAGGCTTATGTCCCTGTCTTTCCAAAGCTCATACACAAGGGTTATTCTAGTATAACTACCCACAAAAACAGCTCACAATCTTTTATCCCTACGCCATTTACATTTTTATAAGCAATACATTTAATTCATTTTTAAAGAATGCTTTATTACTATAGAATGAATGCCACGATTGACAATTTTTACTGTTTTAATGTTTGATTAATGTGTAATCAAAAGGGGGGAAATGTAATGGAAAAATTGTACTTTAATGCTTCTTGTGTTCATTTCTGACTCTGCATAGTGACCATGCATTCTGTACTTGTTGATTAGACCCAGAACTGAACATTCTCAGACAGACAATCTATCTCCCTCTCAAGGTGACCGATTGTTCATGGCCTGAGTCTGCCTTTTAACCCTGGGCTCTGGCTCCTTTCTGTCTGATGCCTCACCAGACCCAAGGCTGTAGCCTTGTTTATTCCCTGTGTAATATGAACATCTTCACCCACAGTGTGATAAGGAGATTCCACCAGGTCCAGGGAAAAAGGTTAAAAGGCAGAAGCAACTTGAGGATCGTGGGCTCTTTGCATCACACCTTCGTGGTGTGTGCACTGATCTCCCCAGCTGGTTTTTGGTTTGTTGATGTGCACGATCAACATCCATGCTTTTTATTTGCTTTCCCCATTATTTTTATTTTCTTTATTATTTCAATAAATCGCACAAAAAGGACAACTCTCTCTCATCTACTTCTTTATGGAAAATTTCCACCACAGCTGCCCAGCTCAGGAGTGAAGGTATGTAAGTTTGTATGTACCAACAGTAAGATAGGCAATAGAAGATTTTAATTGGTATATACTGTTTAGATTTTATATTTGAATTGTAACAACTGTTTATCTGTTGTTTTAGCACAGACAGGCCTGTCTTCTTGTTTGGTTTAATTTTTTGTCTGGTATTGTGTGTTCTTACATTAGAAAAGGTTTTGACCTACATAATAATGAACATTTCACTAATCTACAATTCTGATTGCAGTACCTTTTTGTTTTGATGAGGTGATGGTGAGGACAGCCACAGCTTCCATCTGGTAGAGGACTGCTTCCGCTCAGTCTTCCAAATAGTGATGAGAACAAGGATCACCACATCTCCCTGTTTACCCTACAGAGGCAGCCGGTAAAAGTGTCTACCCCCACCGTGTTTGGGTTTCAAATTTGCCGCGTCAGTGCCGGGTTTGTACTGCGGGAGGAGTGTGTTACGTCCTTCTGGCCTGTAGGTGGCGATTGACTCCCACTTTTGGTCCTAAAACATCGTAGTTGCTTCCGTCATATAGCCTCTTGTAGAACGACCAATGATCAGGTCTTGGGTGGCCTAGTGGTTAACGTGCATGGCCACAATGTTTTTTTTTTGTCCGGGGTTCGAGTCTGGGTGGAAGCAGTTTTTTTTATTTTAATTATTGGAAAAACAGCGTCTCATCATCATCATGTGATCACGAGATGACAACGTTGTATTACTTAGTGCATGTATCGCCAAGACCATGAACCGCTGGTCGCGTTATAGTATGAAGTTATGAACGTAAGTAAATTATAGCAAATTATGGCAGTTTAAAACCGAAAATAGGAAGCTGAACGGTGCGCCCTCCTGCGTGCAGCGTTCGATTTGTAGCAGACAAGCTACTGTAACCCTGATTTCTTGCTGTTGGTACGGGCAATTTTCTTTACGTGGAATGCTTCTTTAATGCACCACACGGCAAGACAGTACAGCACATGTACACTTTTTTCTTTACGCCGCTCTTATCCAACGCGCGTCACCTTTTTCCTGTCCCCCGTCAACAAGGACAGGTAGGAACTAATGTTGATGACAAATAAAATCACAGTAGCTGAAATGTCACGTTTCCCAAACATAAAATAAAAAAAATAAAAAGGAATACTAACTAAGGTTACACTACTACAATTTAAAAAAGTGAATAAGGATGATCTAGACCAGAGGTCTGCCACCGGTAACACCCACTTTTTAAATGAAAAAAACAAACACTGGGTGCCGCGGAGGGCGGCAATATTATATTATTTGAGAACATTCAACATTTGTTTTTTAATCCAAAGAAGACATAAAAGTCGGGGCTCAGAGATCTAGCCGATGATAAAACATTGTCAAGGCATCGACAAGGACAGCTAACTCGCTTTTCCCTGCTTCAAACAGCTGTTTTAACTGAGAGCAACCGGCATCACCGGTCAATCTGTAAACGTATTAATTTTTTTTTGTAAATAAAAATAATGTTTGCCCTGTTCAAACCTGCACTTCCATTCAACAGACGGACATGAAAGAGGGAATAACGAAATAAACAGCTGGTTAACTTTGTGGGAACATGGCTGTAGCTCTGCAATGACTTTATGTGGTACAGGTGAAAGCAGTAATAACGAAATAAACAGCTGGTTAACTTCGTAGGAACACCTTGTAGTAGGAACTGGTATATTTAGAAAACCCAGTAGTCCTAGTGTTAAGGTGTGTGAACTGGGGAGGAGACGGCAACAGCGACGGAAGAGCGACTGAATAGAGTTGATGTCTTCCCCACCGACAGGCGCATTCATTTGATAATGCACGTATCTTGGCTGACAGTTCAGTTAAAAACCACACTGAATCTTTATTAAACCGTCCCTGAATAACAAATATGAACTGCAGTTTCTTCCTTGATTATCCATGATTATTATGAAAGAAGCGCAAATCTTCGCCAGTCCAAATTGTGCAATTAATACTGTGTTTACAATAAAGGTAATAAATAATAATATTAGTATTTTCATTTTAAAAAGCACTGCATATTTTAAACGAATGTCGAAGTGCTACAAATAACTTAGACCAGAAAGCTACGATAAATACATACGTTTTTTTTTTGCAGAGTAAACATGTAGAACAAACTATTTGCTGCATTAATGAGTCTTAGACCTGCAGCTGATCACGCCGCCCGATGCTGCCCAGTCTCCTACGGAGCTTTGTCCCAGAGCTGAAGTATTTCTCACCTGCTGATCGAGTAGTAGCAACACATTAGCATGTCTATGCGCCTCTACGAAGGAGGGGGAGGGGTGTGTAGATTTCCTTTGCGACTGTGAGCAAACATGAGACAAACAAAAGCTTGGTCGAACTCAGATCCAAGTCATCGGAGTACGAAACACATCACATTTCATTCGATCTCGTGTTTCATTCGAGCGGCAGTCTGGAGCTCTCTGCTAAGACTGCTGCCCCGCGACCCGTCCACGGATGAGCTTCCATTAAAAATTAAAAGCAGTTTTAGCAGTTTGTTTTTCGTTTTTCTCTAAACGAAAAAAACAGCTTAAAATTCAAGTCCGTGTGTTTTTGTTAAAAAATATTTTTGTTCGGTTTATTGGTTTGTAATGCGGTGCTTTTATTCGGGATAGATAGACGGATGGGAAATCAAAGTTTTGAAACATAACACGGGCCGAATAAGTCTCATCAGCCACTCATTCAGTTACAATGACACGCACAGTCAAAACAAATTCTCGCTACATCTAGTGCGCCACTGCCCCGTTCCTCTCGTAGCCCGCATTTGCACATCCATACATTTGTGTATTGGTCACTCTCTGTCTGGACACATGACTCCGAAACACGTCACGTGTTTGTGTAAGAGATTGATGTCTCCACCAAATTATATGCAGAGGTAACGAGAGAACGACTTTTTGTTTTCCGTTTGTCTCTAAACAATAAAACATATTAACTCCAATTCCGTGTCTTTTTGTAAAAAGCAAATATTTTTGCCTGTTTTATTGGTTTGTAAGGCGGTGCTTTCATTAAAATCCGTTTGCAGCTCAACGAAAGAGAAACGAAAACGCCGGTGAAAGTGGCTGGATGGACGGATGGGAAATGAAAATGTTGAAACGTACACGGGTCGAATAAGTGCTCTCAGCCTGACACGCACAGTCAAAACAAGTCAAACTGCAGTTCTGCAGACACCGAGTAAACGCGTAGGAACAAACATGTTGCTGTAATGCGTCGCTGTAGATCTGCTGATTTCTGGCGTCCTGTCAAAATTACGACCGACAACTGCTGTAAAACAAATTCCTATGATTATTACGGTTATTTACGTAAAATCTACGACTATTGGAAAACATTCATTAACAAGTTGTGGAAGTGTAAAACCTAAATAAGCGGCTGTAGTCGCAGATGGACTGCGCTCTACGTCTTTACTTGCGCATTCAAATTATATTAAATAAACCGCGACGCATAATCATGGTATTATGTGAAGTCAATGTGTTGTATCGGATGTTAGAGCGGTGGGTGTGTACATATTTTTAAGAGACGCCTTCTATTTAAAGACACGAAAAAGCTGAGGAGAATAAAAACAAGAATGTGTTGCTGCAGTGGCGCTGCCTGTTTTAAGCCACACAACGATTATAACTTTGCAGTGAACAGAAAATAACTAAGCCATCAACAAGTTGTTGCCCTTCATACTCCCCATGTTTTAGCACACAACAGATACTTAATAGTAAAATAGGTCTGGTGTAATATGTGTGTGTTACAGGTAGAAATGAACAGTCGGACCTCAGTTACGCTGTAGTGCTTTGGAGGCTTCTAATCAACGCTGCGCCACCTGGTGGTGAAAATGAGACTAGCGTCCTGATTTTTTCCGGCCGGCTGCAGGATTAAAAATCTTTAGTCAGCGACGCACTCGCTGCGCCGTGGCGACGCGGCGGTACTGCAGTAAAAACCCTAGTCACTTTGAACCGCTGCCACTGTACTTTCATGCATTTCGTCTGCAAGGCCCTGCAAAAGCTTCTGTCCTCAAACCCCCAGACTTCTTAATTAACTCAGTAACCTATACATTGCACATTGGAGTGTGAAGGTAACAGTTTGTTCTAGCTTTGGAGTGGTGGTGAATTTTTCTGGTTGACAATAAAGTTGACTTTAAATATTACGTATTTCACTGAACTCTGAAGGGAAAACACTTTTATTCAGGAAATTATAGTATTGAAATTACATGTTTTTCTCTTTCTAATATGGTAAGCTGTAAAGTTGAAGCGGCCATAAATAAAAAGCTTATAAATTATATATAAATTTTAAAAAATTCTTAATGAGTATTGCACTCACAAAAAACACATTTTTACTCAAATGGTAAAGGAGTTTTTCCACAGGTGGCCTACATCCATCATACAATGAGTGTTTTAGTGATTTATCCATCAGGAAACTCTGCCTTCATCTACAACCCAAGCATGAAGTGATGGCAACTCAGATTCTTCACCCCAGGAATCCTCAGCACCAGCTCACTAGCCTCTGTAGACTAGATACCTGTAACAACTTCAGATACAGAGACATATTACTGTCAGGTTTATAAAGAATGACAAAATGCTTTTTGTTCCCAGGTAGGTCATGCAGTGATTAAATATTAATGCACATTTTTAAAATAAAATTATGTCAGCAGCAGCACAAGTAAGACAAAAACAGTGAAATGTGTAAATGTAAAATGTATTTATATTATTTCAGTTATGCTCTCAAACTTATTTATTTGTATAATGTAAGCTAAAGTAGTGTTTTCTATTAACGAGAGTTTTCCAGGTAAGTCGTGTTGTGAATATTCAAGCTGCACAGGCCATTTAGCATACGCATTAGCAACCGCTAGTCGCTTTGCAAGTTACATAAATCAATTAAATTGAAGTAAATGTGACATTACCAATGAGACACATCTTGCATCAGCCGAAATGTGGCGACTTCAACAGCCTCCTCTTCAGCTTCAGGGTCAGATTCAGGATCGTAGATGTATGGTTCTACTACGCTACGAACCAGCTGGCTAATGTCGTGCAGTCCTGTAGTGGGTCTTCTTCTGTGGAGGATTGCGGTGGATTGCATTCTCAATGTCGCACTACTGCCACCTATTGTATCAGATTCTTCACCCCAGGAATCCCCAGCACCAGCTCAATAGCCTCTGTAGACTAGATACCTGTAACAACTTTAGATACAGAGACATATTACTACCACATTTATCAAGAATGATCAAAAAACATAATTAAAAGGAGTAATAATACATTAGGTCAATATATAATTTTAACCAATGCTTTTTGTTCCCAGGTAGTCATACAGTGATTGCTCTGAATATTAATACACTTTTTAAATAGAATTATGTCAGAGCAGCAGCACAAAGAAGAAAAAAAACAGTGTAAAATGTATTTATATTTCAATGCTCTGAAACTCCTATTTTTTTGTATAATGTAAGGTAAAGTAGTGTTTTCTATTAGCGAGAGTTTTCCAGGTAAGTCGTGTTGTGAATATTTAAGCGGCATAGGCATTTAGCATAAGCATTAGCAACCGCAAATTACATAAATTAAAATAAATTGAAGTAAATGCGACATTACCAATGAGACACATCTCGCATCAGCCGAAATGTGGTGACTTTAACAGCCTCCTCTTCAGATTTAGGGTCAGATTCGGGATTGTAGATGTATGGTTGTACTACACTACTGGCTATTGTCGTGCAGTCTTGTAGTGGGCCTTCTTCTGTGGAGGATTTGTTGGATTGCATTCTCAATGTCGCACTACTGCCACCTATTGTATCCTAACAGTGCAGTGGCTTGTATCCATTAAGCCAAAAAAAAAAAAAAGGTATGCGCTTCTGCACAGAGATGTAGCGAGCGGCTTCGCTTGCAACACGCCCAGAAAACAGAGCGTTTACTGATGGGGAGTGAAAACCACACATTGACAGGGGCAATGTGGATGAAAGGGTTTTAAGGACTGAAAATTTACAGAGACATTACTGAGACATTGAAGTCCAATATTCTTTAGAGTGAAAAGCTGTATGATCAGCGGATGCGGCCAGGTGAGCGTTAAGGCTCAGCGTAGACCCGTGTTTTTTAGGTAGCGCGACATGATCGCAGCTGTGTGCAAGTGTGCATGTAGGCCGTAGCGCCGTAGTTCCCCGCTCTGTCACGAGTGTCCTCCGAGCTCTGTGAGAGCTACAGCTCCCCGCTCAGAGCGGGTGTTAATTCAGTCCTCTGCCTCCACTGCATCTCCTCTCCTGCCCCCAGTTCCCTGTCAAGCCCTGGTAGTTCGAACCGTACGGGAGAGTTCGTAACATTACCTGCACATACGTCCTCAAATGCTCCAACTTTTCCAAATTTAAAATCATCTCTTGGACTCTACCTATTTTTGATACATTCAGCTATTTGAATTTTTGAAAAATTTGAATTTCTGCAGATCTCTTTGGTCTTTCCTTAATTTGAAATTCAACAGATTCAGCTTCTTTTGAAAATATTCAGCTCTGTTCAATCAACACTCAGTTCCGTTCAGATACATTCATCTAAACTTTGTGCTTAAGCTACTTTCAGATATGTTTTAAATGTTTCAGCTATTTTCAGCAATACATTCAGCATGGAAGCATTCACTGTGCATTTTCCTATGGAAATGCTTTTTCTAGTTTTACTTCTTTTTTTCTCAACGTTCTCTGTCTAAATTTCTCTGTGTAAATTGTCATCATATCTTCCATACTTTTCAACTTGTGAGCATTTAAATATTGTGTGTTTTTGTTAAATTTTCAGCTTTTCCATTAGTGTGTATTGCGTGAGCTAGAGTTTGTGCTGTCACAGCTAGAGTGCGAGGGCTTGTTTTTTTAGGACAGAACTTCTGTCTTTAACTCATCACTACAGCCACACTTTTCACTCTATAAATGTAATTTTTACTAAATCGTAGTCTTCTAATACTTGTCTTCTTTCTAATGATGTGTCTGGCTGAGCCATCAGACCCACACTTCAGTCGCAATCAGTCTTAAAGTGCAGAAAGATCCTGAATTTTCTCCAATGACTCTAATGACATTCTTTGGCAGACGTTTGGGACACACACTTCCTCTCAATCCTTTCAATTAAAAGCACCAATGCAATTTATTAGCTTTAATAGCATTATTTATGAATTTGAATGGTTAATTATGACTATTTAAAGACTAATTGACAGTTTAGTAAATACACGCACACGGCCTCTAAATCCTTTTAAAATAATAGCAATAATGTAAGGCATGACCTTAAATTGCAAGATTTTTGGTAATTACTGGTTATCCATCCATCCATCCATCCATTTTCATCTGCTTATCCGGGGCCAGGTCGCGGGGGCAGCAGTCTAAGCAGAGAGTTCCAGACTTCCCTCTCCCCGGACACTTCCTCCAGCTCTTCCGGTGGGACCCCAAGACGTTTCCAGGCCAGCCGAGAAACGTAGTCTCTCCAGCAAGTCCTGGGTCTTCCTCTGGGCCTCCTACCGGTGGGACATGCCAAGAACACCTCCCCAGGGAGGCGTCCAGGAGGCATCCGAACCAGATGCCCGAGCCACCTCAACTGGCTCCTCTCGATGTGGAGGAGCAGCGACTCTACTCTGAGCTCCTCCCGGGTGACAGAGCTCCTCACCTTATCTCTAAGGGAGCGCCCAGCCACCCTGCGGAGGTAGCTCATTTCAGCTGCTTGTATCCGTGACCTTGCCCTTTCGGTCATGACCCAAAGCTCATGACCATAGGTGAGGGTAGGAACGTAGATTGACCGGTAAATTGAGAGCTTTGCCTTTTGGCTCAGCTCCCTCTTCACCACGACAGACCAATACACCGACGGCATTACTGCAGCCGCCGCACCGATCCATCTGTCAAACTCACGCTCCTTCCTTCCCTCACTCGTGAACAAGACCCCAAGATACTTAAACTCCTCCACTTGGGGCAGGAACTCTTCTCCAACCTAGAGAGAGAAAACCACCTTTTTCCGGTCGAGAACCATGGCCTCAGATTTGGAGGAACTGATTCTCATCCCAGTCACTTCACACTCAGCTGCAAACCGCACCAGCGCACGCTGGAGGTCCTGGCCTGATGAAGCCAACAAGATCCCCCAACCCCTAGACATCTGCAAAAAGCAGAGATGCTATCCTGTGGTCCCCAAACCAGACCCCCTCCGGCCCCTGGCTGCGCCTAGAAATTCTGTCCATAAAAATAATGAACAGAACCGGTGACAAAGGGCAGCCCTGCCGAAGTCCAACATGCACCGGGAACAGGTCTGACTTATTGCTGGCAATGCGAACCAAGCTCCTGCTCCGGTTGTACAGAGACCGAACAGGCCTTAGCAAAGGGCCCTGGACTCCATACTCCCGGAGCACCCCCCACAGGATGTCACGAGGGACGCGGTCAAATGCCTTCTCCAGATCCACAAAGCACATGTAGACTGGTTGGGCAAACTCCCACAAACCCTCAAACACCCTGCTGAGGGTATAAAGCTGGTCCAGCGTTCCACGACCAGGCCGAAAACCACATTGTTCCTCCTGTATCCGAGGTTCGACTATCGGCTGAATTCTCCTCTCCAGTACCCTGGCATAGACTTTCCCAGGGAGGCTGAGAAGTGTGATCCCCCTATAGTTGGAACACACTCTCCTGTCCCCCTTTTTGTGAAGAGGGACAACCAGCCCGGTTGTCCAGTCAAGAGGAACTGTCCCCCTCGCGATGTTGCAGAGGCGTGTCACCCAAGACAGATCCACAACATCCAGAGACTTGAGGTACTCAGGACGGATCTCATCCACCCCCGCTGCTCTGCCACCGAGGAGCTTACTAACTACCTCGGTGACCTCAGCCTGGGTGATGGGCGAGTCCGCCTCTTAGTCCCCTGCCTCTGCTTCCTCAGCAGAAGGCATGTCGGAGGGGTTGAGGAGATCCTCAAAGTACTCCTTCCACCGTCCAATAACATCCCCAGTTGAGGTCAACAGCTCCCCACCTTCACTGAAAACACAGTTGGTAAAGAACTGCTTCCCCCTCCTGAGGCGCCGAACAGTTTGCCAGAATCTCTTTGAGGCCGAGCGATAGTCCTCCTCCATGGCCTCTCCGAACTCCTCCCAATCCCGAGTTTTTGCCTCCGCAACGGCACGGGTTGCAGCACGCTTGGCCTGCCGGTTCCTATCAGCTGCCTCAGAAGTCCTACAGGTCAACCCTACCTGATAGGACTTCTTCTTCAGCTTGATGGCGTCCCTTACCTCCGGCGTCCACCACCGGGTTCGGGGATTACCACCACGACAGGCACCGGAGACCCTGCGTCCACAGCTCCGAACGGCCGCGTTGACGATGGAGACGGAGAACATGGTCCACTCGGACTCTATGTCTCCCACCTTCCTCGGAATCTGGTCGAAGCTCTCCCGGAGGTGTGAGTTAAAGGTCCGTCTGACAGAGGGTTCAGCCAGGCGTTCCCAAAAGACCCTCACAATACGTTTGGGCCTGCCAAGTTGTTCCAGCCTCTTTCCCTGCCAGCGGATTCTACTCACCACCAGGTGGTGATCAGTTGACAGCTCAGCCCATCTCTTCACCGAGTGTCCAAAACATGTGGCCTAAGGTCAGGTGAAGTGACTACAAAGTCTATCATTGACCTCCGGCCTAGGGTGTCCTGGTGCCATGTGCACCGATGGACACCCTTATGTTCGAACATGGTGTTTGTTATGGCCAAACTGTGCCTAGCACAGAAGTCCAATAACATAACACCATTCGGGTTCAGATCAGGGAGGCCGTTCCTCCCAGTCACGCCTCTCCAGGTATCACTGTCGTCACCTACGTGGGCATTGAAATCTCCCAGAAGAACGATGGGGTCCCCAGTTGGAGCGCTTTCCAACATTCCCTCCAGGGACCCCAAGAAGGCTGGGTACTCCACACTGCCATTTGGCCCGTAAGCACAAATGATGGTGAGTGACCTATCCCCCACCCGAAGGCGCAGGGAAGCGACCCTCTCGTCCACCGGGGAAAACTCCAACACATGGCGACTAAGCTGGGGAGCTATGAGCAAGCCCACACCAGCCCGCCGCCTCTCACCGCAGGCAACTCAAGCCCAGGCTGTGTGTGGAGGTGAGCCCGACTATTTCAAGCCGGTACCGCTCAACCTCCTGCACAAGCTCAGGCTCCTTTCCCCCCAGTGACGTGACATTCCATGTCCCAATAGCCAGATTGGTTATCCAGGCATTGGGTCGCCTAGGCTCCCGCCTTCGACTGCTGCCCAATCCACTCTGCACCGGCCCCCTACGGTTCCTCCTGCAGATTGTGGGTCCACTTGAGGACGGCCCCAAGTCGCTCTTTCGGGCTGTGCCCGGCCACCAGGCGCTCGCATACGAGCCCCAACCCCTAGCCTGGCTCCAGGGTGAGGCCCCGGCTGCGCCATACCGGGCGACGTCTCTGGCCTTGGTGGTTTGCCTTTCACAGGGGGGTTGTGAACCGCTCTTAGTCTGGCCCGTCGCCCAGGACTTGTTTGCCTTGAGAGACCGTACCAGGGGCATTTAGCCCCCGACAACGTAGCTCCCGGGGTCATTCGGGCACACAAACTCCTCCACTACGGTAAGGCGGCGGTTCAGGGAGGAGAATTACTGGTTAATTATGACTAATTACAATTAACCAGTCACAATTACTGGTTAATTATGACTAATTATTAAACCTTTTAACAGTTAAGCAATGAACCACCCTACTTCCTTCAGTCTTTTTAAAATAGCCTTTTCATGATCGTCAACGATGCACCCTGGTCACTCTGTCATCTTTTTATGTTGGTGAACTTTATTCACTTTTTTAATTCACATCATTCACTTTAATCCTTGTCTTTTTTTACCTTGGTCAACTTTTTTATCTTTGTCATCTTTTTACCTTTGTCAACTTTGCAATCTTTATCATCTTCTTACCTTGGTCAGCATTTTAAACAGAAACAGAACACCTCTTCCACATTGTTTGCAATTATTAATTGTGTATGTTTTTATTGTTACTTAGTGTTACATAGGGACAAGACCACTCATCATGGAATAACTTTGCATTTGTTAATTTCAATTCAATTTATTTATATAGCGCCAAATCACAACAAAGTTATCTCAAGGCACTTTACAAAGTAAGGTTTAAAACCTCACACAATAAACCCAACAAATCCCACATACAGCAAGCATTTAATTTGACAGCAACAGTGGAGAGGAAAAACTCCCTCTCTAACGAGGAAGAAACCTGCAGCAGAACTAGGCTGGATGTGGG
This sequence comes from Betta splendens, assembly GCF_900634795.4. NCBI lineage: Eukaryota > Metazoa > Chordata > Actinopteri > Anabantiformes > Osphronemidae > Betta > Betta splendens. Next base: position 134,410 of record NC_040888.2, on the reverse strand, counting down.
CGGCCATCTGCCTTGGAGTGAGAGGATAGAGAGATAGAAAAGCACAGCAACAACAACAAGCAACAACAAGCAACAACAGAGCACAGGCAGGATGGTTGGACCAGGGACTGGATACAGGCAGGATGGTTGGATCCGCAGCTGCCTATCACAGAGACCAAACTTTGAGTTCAATGATACCTGTAGGTGAGGACAGAGTAGAGGAGAGAGAGAGGGGGAGAGCGGGAGAGAAGCACAACTAGAGAAAGAAAGAAAGAGACAAGGTTAGTTAAACATGGGACAATGATGGGAGGTTACTGGACAGAAGAGGTAGAAGGAAACAGAGGAGCTCAGGGTATAAATTAAGTCCCCCAGCAGTCTATGTCTATTGCAGCTTAACTAAGACATGGTTCCTGTGACTAACAATCATTGCCAGTGACCTGAACCATCTCTAACTATAAGCTTTATCAAAAAGGAAGGTTTTAAGCCTAATCTTAAAGGTGGAGAGTGTGTCAGCTTCTCGAACCTGAAGAGGGAGCTGGTTCCAGAGGAGAGGAGCTTGGTAGCTAAAAGCTCTGCCCCCCGTTCTACATTTAAACACTCTAGGAACCACAAGTAGCCCAGTGCTCTGAGAACGAAGCGTTCTGCTGGGAGCATAAGGAACTATGAGGTCTTTAAGATAAGAAGGCGCTTTATCATTGAGGACTTTGTAGGTGAGTCGGAGAATTTAAAATTCTATCCTACATTTTACAGGCAGCCAGTGCAGAGAAGCTAATGTAGGAGAAATGTGATCTCTCTTTCTAAATCCTGTCAGGACTCTGGCTGCAGCATTTTGAATAAGCTGTAGGCTTTTTAAGGAGCTGTTAGGACATCCTATGAGTAAGAAGTTACAGTAGTCCAGCCTAGAGGTAACAAATGCATGGATCAGTTTCTCTGCATCACTCTGAGAGAGGATGCTTCTGATTTTAGCTATATTTCTAAGATGGAAGTAGGCGGTTCTGGAGATTTGTTGGATGTATGATGTAAAACAGAGATCCTGGTCAAAGATGACATCAAGGTTTTGTTACAGCTCATAATGTTGTTAGAGCAGATAATTTATGTATTTATTTTGCTTATATGAGTGCCATAGTGATTCTCCGTCCTGAAGTGACCACTGCCCCTAGAGTATTTTAACCAGTGACACCCTAGTGGAAACATACTTTTCCTACTATGTCTTCTACTTCTGTTAGGAATTCCCTCTATCTTTAAACTTGTTTCACCTTTCTTTTGCGTCCCATTACTTTTCTTTACTCTACTTTGTTCTTGAACTTTGTAAACTTAGACATACAAACGAACAGCGATTTTGTTACTTTAGAAGTCACCAAGAAACTCCAACGAAACTGAAACCATAACCAACCGTCCTTAATTAACTAGGTAATTTTGATATAATTAATTAAATTCGATTCCAGCCCGTTTTGCTTTTTGGCTAGTAGTAGTAAGTCACTTTGAAACACCTTGGAAAATTCAACAAGCTTGTTGACTGTAACTTTGCTGACCCAGAGCCATCTTCATCACCGTGGGCGACGATTCCTGGCCCAGAGGCTTTGGCATCTAGATCAGAGAGGGCACAACTTGCTCAACCAAGCCGGGAACAGGAGACGTTGCACAGTGGGCTACCGCTCCAAACTAAGGCAAGACAAACATCTGTGTTTCTCAAAGCGATAAAATTAAATATTCCAAATTCAATAGTTATCCGTAGGTTTCATTAGTTAGAAACAATTACTCTATTCTCTTGATCAAAGCCATCACACACTTCGGTACCGACCATCATTTATCTTTTTTTTCAATTATTCATTCATTGCAGATTGCTGTGTTTACTGTGATTGTGTTTACCACATGTTCATTAATTGCCATTAACATTGCTTTCGAAACACAAACACCCTCATTCACCAACATTCTGTTCTCTGTTCATCCATTACTGATCATTTCATGCTGAATGTTTGCTGATTTTATTTGAGTATTTTCATATTATTCTATTCACATATCCAGTAATATTAGATTAATAAAACGTTAAAAGAAATCTGGTTTTGTGTGCATTGTTCTTCAGATTTAAGCAGAGGTCACTGAACTGTGACAAGAATTCATGACATTAGAGACTGATTTGGTTCTATGAAGGAAATTTGTTATTGTTAATAATCATAATTATCAACTAATTAAATTGACATCTGGTGTTTGACTAAACTAATAAAAACATGGTTTCAGCTTTAAAACAAACCTGGTGCCCCAATTTTGAGGAATGTTATTGTTTATGCATTAATATGAAACTATTAATGTGAACCTGCTACATTATTCTTTCTTGAAGCCAAGTTTTAGGAATAGTGCAAGTTACACTTTTTTCTTCCTCCATGTCTGGCGCCCACTGGATGTGTGGGGCCCTTAGCATTTGCCTACTGTATACTGCCTATGCCATGGGCCATTGCGCCTCCAGATCAATGATCAGTTTTTGGATTACTCCTCATGTTGTTAATGATTATTATTTATATTAGTGAATGCTAATTCTAAAACGAATGGCCGATTTTTCTCTAATGAGCTACCTCAATCTAAAATATATAAAAGAAAGACATATGTCATTGATTTAAAAAAAGAGTTTGAATAAGCTGTGTGTTTCAACCTGTGTTTTCTCCAACTTAAATGTTGGAAGTTGCCACTGACAATGAATTGACCAACACAAGGTTTACCTGTAGTCAGCAGTAATGCCAGCTGCTGCTCCAGCGATCATGTGTTGATCATTCACAGTTGAAGTCACTTAAAGGAACGTTTTGAAATATGGTTTAAGACCTCTCAAACATCTACAGAAAAAATAACAAACCCCATAACGTACATTTAATTTAACAACTCAATCAATACATTTTATTTTAACTTTTAAGAGCGGAGAGGAAAAAACACCAGTAGAACTAGGCTTAAGATGGGCAGCCATCTGCCTTGAATGGTTGGTGTGAGTGAGACACAAGAATGACAACAGTCTAATGAGCACAGAGGGAGGACAGACCAATGACAATACAGTGGTGGCAGGTTAGTCGACAAAGGATGGGGGGGAGAGGAGCTCCAGCAGCAATCTGCAGTGTAATAGTCCAGTTTACCGCAAATGCACTGCACCTAGCCATAATTGGGTCAGAATAGATGTCTTATGTACGCCACCAACACATCCACTCACCCCAGTTACTCAAAAAATGAAAATGAAAGTCTGAAAAGGGATCAGAGCAGCAATCAGCTCACTATTGATGAAACAGCCTAGCAGCCAAGTGCATTCACTGTGTTCGTGGTTCTGCTCTGACACACCTCCGGCGTGGCAGGTGAAAAATGTAAAGCGAGATGTATGTGTGTAGATGTGTAGAACCACGGTCCGGTCCAGACACCCCCGCCCCCTTAGTCGCCCCCCCTCCTTTCTGATTGGACCGTGCTCTGCAGCATCTGCTGCTCCGGCTCCTCGTTTCCCGGCGTCTGCAGGACCAGGACCGGGAGAGACTCGTGTGCCCATAGGTTATTTTGTGTTTCGTCTGTCTGCTGCTCGTGTTCTGGATTGAACCAGACGCGGATCTCATCGCATGTTCGCGGCGGCATGACGCGGAATCTACACCGGACGAAATGCGACTCGATGAGGTTGTGAACGGAAGCTTCGGCGCAGCGCGCGCAACCCATGAATGAACGAAAGAGATGGAGAAAGTACTGAGTCAGGTAGAAGCGTGCTCGTGCGTGTTAATTTGTTTGAGGTATGAGTGGGGGTTCGTTTTTACAGATTTTTGTACTATAACGCATGCACATGTAAATATATGTATACGAAGACAAGAAACATTAAGATAACACAACAACATTATTTCGTCTGTTGTCAACAAGCCTGTTTCTGATTTGGTTCTGTGTGTCCTAATAGGGGTTTCTCTTAGGTTGTGTTTGGTTTCTGTTCTGTAGGGTTCACAGCTACTGGTTTAGAAAACAAACGCACCATTTAATTTCAAGCACACAGTAAATCCTCAAACAGATGCTAAACTGATTTATCAACATCTGAAGAATCAGGGGCTGGTGAGATTTGTCATTGGGCCGTGATTAATCATTAGCTCCACATTTACATAAGCCCATCTGCCTCATGGACCTGGTCTGAAATCCCACTGAGCAGTTCCATGTTGGCGATTGGCTGTACTCTGGAAATAAAATCATCTCCATGCGAATTTGTATGTTGAGTCCTTCTTCACAAGGAAATGACTCTAGCAACTATCAGAACCAGAACCCAGCCTTAGTGTTTATCCATCTACTTTCCCTGCAGGTTTTATTTGATTGGGTGGGTCATTCATTTCATTTCACTTCATTTCATTTCAATTCAATTCAATTTTATTTATATAGCGCCAAATCAAAACAAAGTTATCTCAAGGCACTTAACAAGTTAAGGTTTAAGACCTTTACACAACTAAAGCCAACAATCCCACATACAGCAACCCTTTAATTGTAATAATTTAACAGCATCACTGGAGAGGAAAAAATAATATGGGTGGCCAACTGCCTCAACCGTGGTTAAAACAACAAGTGTGTTCATTTACCTGTTAAGTAAAACCAATAGTGTCTATTAATGAGTTAAAAGCAGTGCTCAGACAGTTGCTGTCAACATCTACATGAATGTTAAAGTCTCCCTCTACAATTACTTTATCTGTGCTAAGAACTAAGTCAAATAATAATTCAGAGAATTCAGTTAAGAACTCTGAATATGGAGCAGGAGGACAGTAAACATAAAATATATATATATATATATATATATATATATAGCGCATATATATATATATAGCGCATATATATATATAGCGCATATATATATATATATATATATATATATATATATATATATATATATATATATATATATATATATATATATATATATATATATATATATATATATATATATATATATATATATGCGCTTGGAAGGTGAAGGCCACAGTGGTGCCTGTGGTGACTCGATGAGTATATATATTTATATTTTTATATGTATTTCTGCCTGTGGTGATCGGAGCACTGGGGGCTGTGACCCCCAAACTTGAGGAGTGGCTACAACAGATCCCTGGAAAAACATCCGACATCTCAGTCCAGAAAAGTGCAGTCCTAGGAACAGCAAGGATACTGCGCAGAACCCTCAAGCTCCCTGGCCTCTGGTAGAGGACCCGAGCTTGGAAAGTGGATGAGACCACCCGCGGAGGGTGAGAATAGAGTGGGATATATATATATATATATATATATATACAAAACACAACTGACTTCTGGGTTTTAGAGTCTGGGTGAGAAAGGCTCAGAGCGATAAATGAGTTATAGCTATGTATAGCTAAGTGTCACGATCTGGGTTTTTGTTTCTTGTTTCTAGTATCATTCTGAAGGACTCTCTGTCTTCACTTGTCATGTTTTGGTTTCCTGTTTTATTTTGTAGTACTTCCGGATTCTGTTTTCATCTGGTTAGTTCCCGTTTCATGTCCGGGTCTCATTACACACACCTGCCTGTTATTAGTAATCACCGCCAGCATTTAACTGCCACCAGTCACATCAGTCGTTGTCAGATCATCTTGTGAGAACACCGTCGCGCCACGTTTCATCACCAGCCTAGTAAGCTTCTGTTTTGCTTTGTACTCACCTGTGTTACCCGCTCTTTGTCGTGACTGCTGTAAGAGTTCCTGATTCCCGGTACCTGACCGGGCGATTATTCTTGCTTTTGGTTTGGACATTTACCGATCTGTTATTAAACGAATTACCAGACTGAGTTGGTTCTCCGGCTGTGCATTTGGGTCCTGCATCACGATCACGTCCCGTCGGTCCTTGACATTAAGTAGTAATTAATAAATCTGAGTTATAAATTGCTGCTACTCCTCCACCTCTACCTGTATTTCTAGGAACATAAAAGTTGATGTTACTCATTGGAGTCAATTCATTTAAACTAACATATTCATCCTGCTGCAGCCAGGTTTCAGTGAGACAGAACAGATCTATGTGATGGTCACTTATCAAGTCATTTATTAACAAGGATTTAGATGAGAGATCTGATATTTAATAAACCACACTTTATTAACTTACTGTTACTTTGTTCTGTAACAGGTTCTGATGTTTATTAAATTCTGGTTAGTCACTCCTTTGATTTGTTTGTGACCACTAGCTTAGGTGGTCGGGGTTTTTGCCAAATTATTGTTTCTGTGTGGAACCCTTGAATCTTTGTTGGGCGTGAAACTTAGGATAAACTTAGCTTTGTCCAACTTGCCATCGGAACTAGCAGAATCCCTAAGACTGCTGCTTTCGGCCAGATCTAATTTTAGCTGCAGTGTCCACAGTGAATCTCTGCCAACTGTAAAGCTGTTGCATTGTTGTGAGGATTGTTTGGTTTGTCATTGCGGCAGCGTAGCAGGTGTAACTTGCTTGGGGCCTCATGTATGAAGGGTACCCACACACGAAAGCCTGGCGTAAGCACAAATCAGCCTGTATCAAAAACTACTCAAAGTAGAAATGTGCGTAGATCTATGATAGCTCCCTGGCTGGCTCGCTATTGGTTCGATGGCGACACTAAGAGGTGAAACTGGGAAACTGTTAATCACTTGTTAAGGCGATAAACAATTAGTGTCTGCAATTACATGAGAGGATATAAAATATGGGCAAAATGGTGTAAACATATTCTATACATATTCAGATATATTCTGATTGGTGGCTCCTTGATCAGTAAATCAACAGCCCTATATTTATATTTTATATTCTATATATCATATTAATAATATATATTAAAATATATAATATTACACACTCTATTGCCACCCTGCAGTTATGTGCTGGATCGTCTCAGGGGCCCCTTTGCACAGTCTACACCTTGGGTCTTGTCTGGTGTGGTAGATCTGGGCTTCTATGGCTCTGGTGCTCAGGGCCTGCTCCTGTGCAGCCAGGATGAGTGCCTCTGTGCTGTCCTTCAGCCCAGCCCTTTCAAGCCATTGGTAGGATTTGTTGAGATCAGCCACTTCAGTTATGTTCTGGTGGTACATCCCGTGTAAGGGCTTGTCCTCCCATGATGGTCCCTCTTCCAGCATCTCATCCTCTGTTCTCCACTGCCTGAGACATTCACTCAGCACGTCATCTGTCGGGGCCTTATCCTTGATGTACTTATGGATCTTGGATGTTTCATCCTGGATAGTGGCTCTCACGCTCACTAGTCCTCGGCCTCCTTCCTTGCGGCTAGCATACAGTCTCAGGGTGCTGGATTTGGGGTGGAAGCCTCCATGCATGGTGAGGAGCTTTCGTGTCTTAACATCTTTGGTCTGTATCTCTTCCTTTGGCCACCTTATTATTCCTGCAGGGTATCTGATCACTGGCAGGGCATAACTGTTTATTGCCCGGGATTTGTTCTTGCCCTTGAGCTGGCTTCTTAGGACTTGCCTTACTCGTTGGAGGTATTTGGCTGTTGCCACATTCTTTGTTGCCTGTTCAAGGTTGCCGTTCGTCAGTGGTATCCCAAGGTACTTGTAATTGTCCTCAATGTCTGCTATTGTTCCTTCTGGGAGTGAGACCCCTTCTGTGTGGATTACCTTGCCTCTCTTTGTCACCATCCTCCCACATTTCTCGAGCCCGAATGACATCCCGATGTCTGAGCTGTAGATCCTTGTGGTGTGGATCAGCGAGTCGATGTCTCGCTCATTCTTAGTGTACAGCTTGATGTCATCCATGTAGAGGAGGTGACTTATAGTGGCCCCGTTCCGGAGTCGGTATCCATAGCCAGTCTTGTTTATTATTTGGCTGAGGGGGTTCAGACCTATGCAGAACAGCAGTGGGGACAGTGCATCTTCTTGGTATATGCCACATTTGATGGATACTTGGGCAAGTGGCTTCCCATTGGCTTCAAGAGTGGTTCTCCACAACCTCATCGAGTTTGCAATGAAGGCCCTTAGAGTTCTGTTGATGTTGTACAGCTCAAAGCATTCAGTGATCCATGTGTGTGGCATTGAGTCATAGGCTTTCTTGTAGTCGATCCAGGCTGTGCACAGGTTGGTGTGTCGCACTCTGCAGTCTTGGGCAACTGTTCTGTCAACCAGGAGTTGGTGTTTGGCTCCTCTGGTATCCTTACCAATGCCCTTCTGTGCTTCGCTCATGTATTGACCCATGTGCCCACTTATCTTAGCTGCGATGATGCCTGACATGAGCTTCCATGTTGTGGAGAGACAGGTTATTGGCCGGTAGTTGGATGGGACTGTACCCTTTGAGGGATCCTTCATTATCAGGATCGTTCGCCCTTCGGTTAGCCATTCAGGGTGAGTCCCATCCCTTAGCAGCTGGTTCATTTGTGCTGCCAGGCGCTCATGGATTGCAGTGAGCTTTTTTAGCCAGTAGGCGTGGATCATGTCAGGGCCAGGTGCTGTCCAGTTTTTCATACCTGAGACTCTTTGTTGGATGTCTGCCACTGTGATAGTCACTGGGTTCTGTTCAGGGAGGTTGCTGTGGGCTTTCCTCAGATCCACCAGCCACTGTGCATCACTGTTGTGTGATGCCTCCCTTTCCCATATACCCTTCCAGTACTGTTCAGTTTCCAGCCTTGGTGGGTCTGCTCTGTTGTTATTACCCTGCCATTGAGAGTACACTTTCGCAGGTTGTGTTGCGAACAGCCGGTTTATTCGTCTGGCTTCATTGTCTCTGGTGTATCTCTTTAGGCGGCTGGCCAAGGCTTGTAGCCTTTGCTTGGCAGTTTCGAGTGCTTCAGGTATGGTCATCTGGCTGTACCTCTTAGGCATTGGTCTTTTCATTGCACCTCTCTGGGCCTCTGTCATTTGGCTCACTTCCCTCCGAGCTGCCTTGATTTTTGCCTCCAACTTTCGTTTCCATGGTGGGTATTGTTTCTCATGGCTCCCATGGTTGCTCTTATAACCAAGCACCTCTAGGATCACTGCTGCTGAAGCGTATACCAGCTCATTGGTTTCTGTGATTGTTGTGGTAGGGATCGCTCTCAATGCTGCATTCACATCTTCCATGAGACTTTCTGATGGTACTTCACTTAGCCGTTGTAGTGGGGTTTGGGGTTGCCTGTTCAATCTCGCCATGATCTTATCTTTCAGGTCAGTCGCTGCCTCGCTCAGTGTATCTGTGCTCATTGTGGCTTCGTACCCAATTTCCGGTTGGGGAGATGGTGAAAACCTCCCCTCTGACCTGGCGTCCTGGCTCCCCCTTGCCGTAGCATTTGTGTTGTATCTCGTCAATCTCAAGTTGTGATAGCAGTTGCCGTTTGTGGATGTTGGAACACTGAGCTACTAGTTGCTTCGCCGTCAGCCTTGAATGTGGGTTTCTCCGTTCCCATTTGCCACACATTCTTTGCATGTAACCCCTCTGACTAGGGTTACTTGAGTAGTAGTATATATATATATATATATATATATATATATACATATATATATATATATATATATGAATATAAATAAATTCTTCTTGTGCATCACCTATATCATCCTGTCTTCAACGTCAATACCGTCAATACTAGTGGGGGGTTTAATGTAAAAACCTTCTATTAGCTGCTGAATACAGTGTCAGAAGGTTTGCTTCACCTTCACATCAACCTGTATGTCAGATCACTTTTACTTTTTTATTTCCGTCATGTGCGGAACCTGCAGCATTGATACCTGACACATGGTCCCGCTCGGCGTACTGCCCAGTCACAGACCATATTTAAATTTATTAACATATTTATATAGAGGCGTGTCAGGGGAGGAGTTTGCTACTACAATTCCACGTTGATTGGGATGTACGAAGGAAACGTACATTTATACTTAGTAGAGGTTGAAACATTGCTCCTCCTTAGTTTTCTGGATTTGAACTTAAGCAAAGTTTAGTAGGAAAACTGTGGCATTATTGGAACTATCACAGCCTGAGGTGACGACTAATAACTGGTTCAAATCACAGAGGACTGACTCAGGAGAATCAATCACATGTCTCAAGCACTCAGCCTCCACCCTACAATACTGAATATAAGAACTCTCTGCAGTTAATTTAGGATCAGATTTAGGTCCTGAACCCACATAAGTCCATATTACTGGCTAAAGTCAATAGTACTGGCGAACAATCCCATTCTTTGTTATTTCTATGTTCTGTTACCCGATCACTGTTACTTTCTAATCCTCCCACAGAGCGTTTGAGCCAATAAAGTGTTTTATTGGTCCGTCACATTTTTATTGCACCGAGGCCATAAAACGCAATGGCTGACTCTCACTGGCTGACATTTTGTCAATCCCAGGTTGGTGTTTTTAGGTCAATTGCATAGCTTCTACCAAGTAAAACGACACCCCATTAGCCATAGTCAGTTGTTGCTAGGTAGAGATATAGCCGCACAGAAATAGGCCAGTGGATAACAGTCCTCTGTTCTTTACTGGATGTGGTGGCCGATGCTCAGCCAGAACCTCTAATGTTCCACTGTTTACACTCAGGCTCCACTTATTGGCTTTTTCTTGGTTCAGTAGTTAGAGTCACTTTGACCGACCCTGCATGTCTACATTTGATTTCTGTGCAGGTCTAACCTGGCAAAACCTGTATACCTGTTGAACCAAATAGTGCAGCAGAACCTGCTTAATCGTAGGTCTGCCATTGTTTTCCAGGTTGTTTACACGTGCATGTTTCTGACTGGACAAGTGTCTTCAGAAGAGTTAAACTGTGACACTCTGATCCTGCTGTCAACCAACCTGACAGGTAAGCTCTTGAGTCTACTGCTACTCAATACATTGACTGCAGAGATGGATGCATTCTGGCCTCTTCTCTTTCTTCCTTCCTTCCTGCACATCGTCTCTGTCCCAGCGAGGACTTTGGCTCTGTTAAACCAGACGTTCACCGTCACAAACTCTTCAGGTTTGTACAGATGTAGTTGTTGTTGACTTTGGAGCAGCAAACAAGCATGATCACTGTTTGGTGTGTCTACAGGCCTGTCCTGTGACCTGTCTGTGGATGGCATCGGGACCTGTTGGCCTCGCAGCTCCGCAGGAGAACTGATCTCTAGACCCTGTCCTGAACAATTCAACGGCATCCACTACAACACCAGCAGTCAGTGCCTGCTTGCCTGTCTGTCTGTCCATACTGTATGTCAGCCTAATTCCACACCACAACACCCCTTTCTTTGACCTCCAGCATGTTAACACTGTATAAATCAGGGATGGCCAACCCTGGTCATTGAAAGCCACAGTCCTGATGGTTTTCCAATTATCCCTTTCCCAGCTAATACTGATTACCTTCACCAGGTGTGTTCAGTCAATCAGCAGCTAACTGACAACACCTGATCAAGGTAATCAGCAGGGAGAATTGGAAAACCAGCATCCTGGTATAAATTAATACTTGACTTTAAAAGGTTCTCAACCAACCTTTATTGTATGTTCATCAAAATACCTGTTAGACACAAAAATTTGGGTGTGTGATTTTTAATCAATCTCCAACTTCTAAAATTGGGGAATTTTCAATTCAACCACAACCACCACAGTGATTCACTTAAACTCACTGATTATATACGGTGGCATTTCTATAGAAAAAAACTGCTAACAAAGTCCACTGAACAGCACAGGAACCAGGACAGGACCAGACAGTTGTCTTCTAAAGCACTGAAGTCCCAGTCAACATAAAATGTAACATGTTTAGTTCTGAACCTTAACTGTGATCATTAGGTCCTACTGTAGTAGTGACCATATCACTGAAGGAAAGACGGGTTAGAGCTCAGGTTCTATTTCAAAAAAGAAAGAAGAACCAGTTCAAGCCAACAGCCTGATTCCACTAGAAACAAGAGCAGCAGCAGTGAGGACTCACTTCACAGCTCTCCCCAGAACCTGTTCTCTTCCCTAGAAACTGCAGTTGAATTGAGCCTAGGTTAAATCATATTGTACAGACAGAACCTATAGAACCCTGCAACTCTCTAACCCTAACCCTAGAAATAGTGTAAAGTCTCATAATTACCTAAATAAATTTCCTCAGCCATTCGGTTGCTGCCAATTATGTGTTGGCCAATCCCAAATGAGTATTTTGTGGTTTCACTGACATCCAACAACAGGAGGAGACGCTGAGGACCTACTGACTTTTATTCGGTGCCAGCTGGACGGATCACTGCCGTCCACAGTGTGAGTGGGCGGGTGGCAAGAACCGTCCTGTATAATTAGAGATTCAGTTGTTGATCTGACTTTCTAACATGAGTCATTTGTGTGTGTGTGTGTGTGTGTGTGTGTGTGTGTGTGTGTGTGTGTGTGTGTGTGTGTGTGTGTGTGTGTGTGTGTGTGTGTGTGTGTGTGTCAGTGACGATGGAATCACAGCTGTGGTGTTGCCATGGTTATGTGCTTCAGTGGCACAGATCTACAGTATGATCACACTTACATGTACTTTGATGCTAAACTTTTTTATTTGTGACAATGTTGACAACAGAACATGAGACTTCAGTTCAGTTTAATTTAATTTATATAGAACCAAAAATCGACTGAAGTCACAGTTATGACCCAACAGGACGTTTAGCTTGGCCTGTTTGTAATCTACCTTGACTCTTTACCCAAGGACAAGGTGAAGATGAAGAAGTGTCATGATTCAGGCAGTGAGCTGTGAACCGTGAGGACCCCAGCTGAATGCAGCTACAGATGAAACCAATATTGTATGTGAAGGTGTGTCTGCACTGCTTCACTAATGAGTCAAACAGTGTTGGCAAAAAACCACACAGTCACCACCTGTGTGAGGATTTTCATTTTACATAACATGTTCCTTCATGGTTTGATTTAAATGAATAATGATGAGAATTACAGTATAAAGACAAAACACAGAAGATGAAGGTGGGTCCAAACTTGAAGATCACTAGCAGCCAAACATTAAATGAGAGGGGTTGACACATTTCCTTTGTTATTTATAATTTGTTTAAAGCACAGAACTCACTAATATTAAATATTGATCCTTTACTGTTCTGCTGCTTCTCTAGACCGTGTTTATAGAGAGTGTCAGCCCAATGGCAGCTGGGCTCTTCGAGGAAACTACAGTCAATGCACCGAGATCATCGTCCTGGTAGGAGTCATCAATTCTAATATCAAAACAATGGTCGGGGGGGGTAGCTTAGGTAGTAAGGTTAGTTAGTAAGGTTAGAATTAGCTAACAAAATACAGATAGCTAGTTCTTAAGTTATGCTCGCTAATATAATAAAAATCCAAACCAGTTGATCCTCCCCTCTGAACAACAACCACTCGAAAGTACCCTTACTAATTTAGTTAGTTTAAACGTCCGAGCTGTGATCTACCTTACAAATAGATGACGATGACCTACTGCACCTACTCACGGCTGCTAGTAGGTAGCGCAGGTACCTACTGGCCCATACGCTGCTGCATGCTGTTTTCTGCCGGCCACCATAGGCACAAGTTTGGCCAAGCCCGTCAGACTAACAAACGATAAGTGGGGAATATAGGCCAGGTGTAGTTTGTCAGGTGATGAGTAATAGTAGACTCTTCGACGAATTGGTTGTGGTGGATTCGTGGCAGTGACGACACTGACTGGATGAATTAGGTCTGCCATAATATGAAATTGTTATTAGCTCTTACTATCCTTAGATGTGTGCGCTTTAATAAATAGTTATTTATTACAAGGTTGTAGTATTTTAAATAGAATAGTCAATTATTTAAACAGATTATCTTTTTGAATGTAACACCAGTGTCTTGTCTCCTCCCTTTGACTGTTGGGTTTATCACAACCACGGGTGGCATATGGGTGCGTACGTCACATTTGTTGTCTCCTCCATGACAACAACAAATCAGAACCATCAGAACTGCTCTTGATGTTGTCTGTGAGAGTTGAACATATAGCATCAGCTGTTGCCCTGACAACCCTCACAGCAGGGACTCCTTCACTACAGTCTCGGTTTTGGCTTAGTGGACTTTTTTAAATCAGCTCACACACACACACACACACACACACACACACACACACACACACACACACACACACACACACACACACACACACAGAGTGAGTGAAGGTCCAGATGGTTCACACTGGTTTTTGCTCTTCATCACACTGACGTTTTCATCTGTGCTTGTTTTGGATTGAATAAAACAAACTTAAAGGAAGCAATACCATGGCATTACCCTGGTAACACAAACCAGGTGATAATAGATAATAGAACAACGTCTGTCTGTCTGAATCTGCACAGAACTTGAAATTGTTTGGTCTAGTTTTCAAACAACACCATTTTAAAATAGATAAAGCTTTTTCATAGGAAAATGCACAGTGACTGCTGAAATACTGAATGTATTCCTGGAGAATTGCTGAAAGTAGCTGAAACATTTAAGACAGCTGAAAATTGCTAAAGCATGTAAAGCACAGATAAATGTATTGGAAGAGAATACGTTGTTTAGAGAGCTAAATTTTTGCAGAAGAAGCTGAATCAGTTGAATTTCAACTTGAGGAAACTTGAAAACAATGTGCAAAAATTAAAGAACTGCTGAAAATGAAGGAAGTGTATAAAGGTTTGCTTAATTTGATGGAATATAGCTAAATGTATCAAAAGGTTAAATATTATAATCAACTAGTTTTGATTTCAAGAGCTGAAAGAAAAGCTCAAAGTTGTGGAAATATTTAATACAGCTGAAATTTGCTACAAAATAAGTAGTTGAATTTTAAATTGAGAAAAGTTGGAGCTTTGAAGAAAGTGTGTATAGGTAATTGCTAAACAGTAAAATAATCGCATTAATTTCTCAAAAGCTGAAAAGGGTGCTATTTAGGAGTAGATCTAGAGTAGCAGGATTTTATAATTTTATTTCGTCTCCTCCTGTTTTTTAGTTAAAGATCTGAATTGGTGCTTTTATTTTGAAAGGATTTGGAGGAGGGTGTGTGCTTAATAGCTAAAATAGTCTCATTAACTAGTCATAATAACCCATTAAAAAGCTAAAATAGTGCTATTAAAGCTAAAGATTTGGAGTGGTGCTTTTATTTTGAAAGTATTCGGAGGAGCTGTGTTTGCTTAATAGCTAAACTGTAAAATAGCTGGAAGCATTCACATAATGATGATCCCCATCCCCTGATGCTCTAGAAGCTGTAGATGTAAAATGTTTGTCTGTATATGCGGCTCCGTTCAGAACCTGCCTCAGACCGGTGCTTGGCTGATGCTTATTTCTTTCTTCTATTTTCAGAGGAAGACCAAAATCCACTATCAGGTTGCTTTCATCATCAATTACCTCGGTCACTGCATCTCTCTGGGAGCTTTACTGCTGGCGTTCACTCTCTTCATGAGACTCAGGTAGGACACCTGTTTGTCTACCTGGTTACACTACGGGCCTCATGTACAGATGCTATTTGCACACAAAAATATGGCATGACTCCTTATCTACATAGAAAGTTTAGATATGTCATTAACTACGTATTATCCACTTCCGCCTCTTGAGGAGTGCAGACGTGTTTTTTCTCTGCTCCCACTCTACTTTGCTTGCAGTGTCCTTGTCCTGTCTTTTCTGTGCACCCTAATCTGCTATTCTGGAATAACAATTTTTGAACATGGAGCTAATCAACTGGTCACTCAGCACATTGGATAAAGTTCTCTCACAAAGAAAAGAATCTCCGGGAGAACCACTCTGCCCCTCAGGGACTCTTGCCTCTGGCTACGTGCGAGACGCTTGGAATTCCTGGTGCCCCGTGTGTCTGGAGCCACTGTCTATCGAGGACACGGAGGATCTATTCATATTTTGGACTTTGGGCTAATCATAATTGGCTTTGGTGGTGCCCTGCTTTATCGTAAGATTGGAAAATCTGTGGTAGGCTTATTGGCATAACCCTGAGTTACAAACGCCCCTGGGGGCCATGGTTACTTGGCTAATAGAATTACACCAAAGGATGGCCTGGATTGATGGACTGACAAGTAACATCCCATCTCGTTCGGATGATTTGCGTCAGAGGATGACCCAGATTGAGAAACTGATCTCAGCCCGTTCGGACGATGACAGGAAACAGATGGATAACATCTGCAGACAGACTGAATATGGTGACAGCCTTGTCTGACAGGCTTGAGGAGATGTTGCGGGTACCCCATGGACCCACAAGAGGCGATGAAGCCCTGAGTTCTGACCGATTGGACTCTTGATCCAGACAAATTAGTCATGGATTGTTAAAATGTACTAGAATTGGCTGTGTATTATTCTGTCCCTTCTCCCTTTCCCCCCTCCCTTCCCGGGTCCAATCTAGCTCACCCGCTGTGCCTCTATCTTCTTTCCATAATTGTGTCTCCCTTCAAGGACAACTATTGGACAAGCTTGTAAACATATTGGTCAGCCTTGGTCATACATGTGTAAACAACACTTCACTATACAGTACTGATGCAGAGACACCCCCTGCACACACACCTCGGCCTGATGTGTCCATAAAAAAATCCCAGCAAGTTTCCACTTGTACTGGTTATTGTGTACTTGTTTCGGGAATGTAAAGGTAGCTGGGTGGATCAGGTGGTTGAGCATTTGCTCGCACCCAGCTGATCCCACCAGCAGTGTCAGCCCCAAGTGTTTAATTGTTCTCGTGGTCAGGCAGGCAAGGGTCGATACACAGTGGTAGCAGCAAGAGAACAGGTAAGGATCAGGCAGTCTGTGGGTTTAGGTGTGTGAACTGAATAGAGTTGATGTCTTACCTGTTGACAGGCTCACTCATTTGATAATACACTTACCTTGGCTGACAGTTCAGTTGAAAAACTGTCCTTGAATAACATCTATAAACTGCAGTTTTTTCCTTGATTATCCATGATTATTGTGAAAGAAGCACAAATGATTACGGTTATTTACGTAAAATCTACGACTATTGAAAAAACATTCATTAACAAGTTGTGGAAGTTTAAAACCTAAATAAGTGGCTGTAGTCGCAGATGGACTGTGCTCTACGTCTTTACTTGGCCATGCACATTCAAATTATATGAATTAAACCGCGACCCATAATCATGGAATTATGTGAAGCCAATTGATTGTATCAGATGTTAGAGCGATGAGGGTGTACATATTTGTAAGAGACGCCTGCTATTTAAAAGACACGAAAAAGCTGAGGAGAATGAAAACAAGAACGTTTTGCTGCTGTGGCGCAGGTCTGTTCTAAACAAGACGGAACAATTATAACTTTGCAGTGAACAGAAAATAACTAAGCCATCAACAAGGTGTTGCCCTTCATACTCCCCACATTTGAGCACACAAGAGATACTTAATAGTAAAAACTTAATAGTAAAATAGGTTTGGTGTAATATGTGTGTTACAGGTAGAAATGAACAGTCGGACCTCAGTTACGCTGTAGTGCATCGGAGGCTTCTAATCAACACTTTTCAACCCGCTGCAGGATTAACAATTTTTAGTCAGCGACGCACCCGCAGTGAAAACGCTAGTCACTTTGAACTGATACCACTGTAATTTCCCTTGGGGGATCCATAAAGTATGTCTAATCTAATCAAATTTATATAGAGGCATGTCACGCGAGGAGTCTGCTACTCAATCACCTGCGCTCAATTCTACGTTTATTACAGTAGGATGTACGAAGGAAACATGCGTAGAATAGTAGCCAAATTGATTTAACTTAAAATCTCTATAGTGTTAACTGTTATTCAATGGCTTCACTACGTGTAGCACTAATTTCTACTTCAGTTTAAATGATTAAGACAGACGACTGAAATGATAAAAACACAAAACACACAAAAGGCGATGCATTCTTCAAATCAAATTAATATTTCAATATCAGAATTTACAAAACTGATCCAATACTGTTTATAAAAGACTGTAGAATATGGTTTCATATGGAATATTATGACATGCAGGGTTGACACTTGTCACAGGCAGTCTAACGTGCTATACTGGCTAACTACCCTAGCTCTGATTCCCATTTTGTATTGTTTACCATCCTCCTGCTCCATATTCAGAGTTCTTAACTGAATTCTCTGAATTCTTATCTGACTTATTCTTAGCACAGATAAAGTCATTGTAATGGGAGACTTTAACATTCATGTAGATGTTGACAGCAACAGTCTCAGCACTGCTTTTAACTCCTTAATAGACACTATTGGTCTTACTCAGCAGGTAAATGAACCCACTCATCGTTTTTACCATTCCCTCGATCTTGTCATGACATATGGGGTTGAAATTGATAATTTAATTAATTTTAATTCTTCCCCAAAACCCTCTGTTATCTGACCATTTCTTATTAACTTTTGAATTTAGCATAATTGACCTTACAGCAGCTGGAAAGAAATCTTACTATAGCAGATGTTTATCTGGCAACAGCGTTGTCAGATTTAAGCAGATGATTCCATCATCTTTTGCCTCAATGTCTTGTAGACACACAGAGGAGAACAGTCACCTTAATCCTTGTAAACAGGTTGACTGTCTTGTAGATGATGCTGCAGCTTCTCTACGTACAATGTTAGACACAATGGCTCCTCCTCTGAAGAAGGCAGTAAATCAGAGGAGGTTAGCTCCATGGTATAACCTAAAGCCTAAAGTACAGGACCAGACAACTAGAAAGGCAGTGATGTTCCAACAAAATAAATGTAAACTGCATTGCATGGAAAGACAGTCTAATAATATATAAAAAAACACTTTGTGCTGCTAGGAAAACATTCTCCTTAATTGAGGAAAACAAAAACAACCCCAGGTTTCTTTTCAGCACTGTAGCCAGGCTGACTAAGAGTCATAGCTGTGTTGAGCCTACTATCCCCTTAAATCTCAGCAGCAATGACTTTATTAACTAATTTACTAATAAAATTATCACCATTAGAGAAGACATTCAGCAGCAACTTCCTCCAAATGACATAAAGCACTGTCTAGATCCATCAACTTTAAATTTACCAAATCCTGTCTTACTTAAACAGCTTCTTCCCCATAACTCATATGGAGTTAACCTCAATAATCAACTCTTCCAAGTCGTCCACTTGTCTTTTAGATCCAATCCTAACCAGATTACTCAAAGAAGTTCTACCTTTAATCAGCTCGTCCATATTAAATCAAATCAACCAATCTGTACATTTAGGCTATGTACCACAAGCTTTTAAGGTGGCTGTGGTCAAACCTTGATTGAAAAAACCTACTCTGGACCCTGGAGAACTAGCCAACTCTAGACCCATTTCAAATTTACCCTTCTTGAAAAAAAATGTGGCTAAACAATTATCTGACCACCTGAGTGGGAATAACCTGTACAAAGATTTTCAGTCGGGATTTAAAAAACATGATAGCACAGAAACAGCTCTGGTTAGAGTCACTAATGATCTTCTATTAGCTTCAGACAATGGTCTAGTTTCTGTCCTTGTTCTGTTAGGTCTTAACGCTGCATTTGATACAATTGATCATAACATTCTATTACAGAGACTAGAACATAAAATCGGAATTAAAGGAACAGCACTGGGATGCTTTAAATCCTATTTGTTGAACAGATTCTACTGTAGTTTGTTCATGTTAATGATAAATTCTCCACACGCACAAGTATTAGATATGGAGTACCACTGGGTTCTGTACTTGGTCCAATTCTGTTCAGCCTATACATGTCTCCTCTAGGTGAGATTATTAGGAAGTATTCTATTAATTTTCGTTGTTATGCAGATGATACTCAGCCATATATGTCTTTAGAACCAAATAAAACAGATCACTAGTCAAAATTAAAAGTTCTTTAAAAGACATCAAATCCTGGATGTCCCAAAACTTCCTTCAAGTAAATTCAGATAAAACTGAAATTCTCATTGTTGAGCCTAAAAATCTGAGAAAGACACTATTGAGTCGGATAGCCATCCTGGATGGCAAAACATTAGCTTCAGATTCTACTGTGAGGAACCTTGGTTTCATCTTTGACCAGGATCTCTCTTTTACATCATTTATTAAACAAATATCTAGAACCGCCTACTTTCATCTTAGAAATATAGCTAAAATCAGAAGCATCCTCTTTCAGAGTGATGCAGAGAAACTGATCCATGCATTTGTTACCTCTAGGCTGGACTACTGTAACTTCTTACTCATAGGATGTCCTAACAGCTCCTTAAAAAGCCTACAGCTTATTCAAAATGCTGCAGCCAGAGTCCTGACAGGATTTAGAAAGAGAGATCACATTTCTCCTACATTAGCTTCTCTGCACTGGCTGCCTGTAAAATGTAGGATAGAATTTAAAATTCTCCGACTCACCTACAAAGTACTCAATGATAAAGCTCCTTCTTATCTTAAAGACCTCATAGTTCCTTATGCTCCCAGTAGAACGCTTTGTTCTCAGAGCACTGGGCTACTTGTGGTTCCTAGAGTCTTTAAATGTAGAACGGGAGGCAGAGCTTTTAGCTACCAAGCTCCTCTCCTGTGGAACCAGCTCCCTCTTCAGGTTTGAGAAGCTGACACACTCTCCACCTTTAAAGATCCATGCACACGCTTTTTTCATGCTCCACATTGCTAAAGAATTGGACCTTGATGTCTCAGTAAAGTGTCTGTAACTTTTCATGCCAAAAAGCGCTGTAGATCGCCCACACGGCCCGTCTGAAAATGTGTGTTTTAAGCTCTCGTCCATAACGCTCTATTTTCGGAGTGTGTCGGAAGCTAAACTGATCGCCACACCCCTTTGAGGAAGCGTATAGCCGTGATCTGCCGCGGGAATCAAACGTCACGGTCACTGAATCCATTGTAACAGTGACACTGTCTAACTCGTCCTCGTAGTGGAGTTCAACCATACATTTGATCCAAAATCTGACTCTGAAGTCGAATGGGAGGCTGTTGAAGTGGTTACACTTGGACTGGCGCAAGGTACGTCTAACTGGCAGATTCACGTTTCATTTAATTTGATTTATATAATACGCAACTTGATTAGCTGCTAACGCTAATACTAATGGTTGCAAATTAGCAGCCTGAATTAATACAACAGAATATTCATAGCACGACTACAGCTTGTTTGGGAGCATAGCTTGATAAACTAATATAAACTCATTTTTACATGTTTTTTTATTTCTCGTTCTGCTGCTGTGTGAAAATATTTTTTCTATAATGGGATCTGCAGCTGCAGCTTATATTTTGCCGTATTTGTCTGTAAGTGCCAATGTAGGAACAGTGAATGCCTACAGAGGCATGGTGTGACAGCAACTATTGCTTTCAAGATATTGCATGTGTTTATTACTTTTATTAATAAATTAAAATGTCAATAAATCTTACCTCAAGATGCCTGAACTAGTTGCCAAACCTACTGTCATGTATGGTTGATGATTCAGGACTAGAGCCAGTATGATTGAATGTTTATTCATTACAGAACACATTTAATATACAGTATATCAGACAATTACACATGCAAGGAATAAATCAGTATCTCAGAAATTCATAAACTTTAGAACATTTTACTATTTACAGATTAATCATAATGTACCTGGGAACTCTGGTTTACAAACATAGTTTTGTTTCTAAATATATATTGACCTAATATTTTTTAATTGCTTTTAGTAAGGTGTATGATATATCCAGTGCTAATATATAACTAATAGAAATTTTTCAATACTATTTCTGTGTGTATCTCAAGTTGTTGCAGGTATCTAGCCTAGAAGTCTTGTCAGCTGGTGCTGGGGACTTCTAGGGCAAAGAGTCCAAGTCATCCCACCTTCCCTGGTCCCTGGATCAGGGCAGGGTTTCCTTAGGGACAAGGCACCTATGTTGGACTTAGACCACCTGTGAAATACCTAAATTATTGTTTTTTGGCAATACCTGAATAAAAGCTGAAATATTATAAAACATTTGTCTGTTTTCCCTCATTAGGTATATACATACAAAAATAGTTCAGTGAAACAGCAATAGTCAAAGCCAACTTTATTTTTAACCACCAGCACTATAATGCTGGATAAGTTACCATCACAGTTTAATTTGCAGACCACAAAATGAACGGGTAGGATTCATAGTTATGTTGAAAGCATAGTTTCTGGAGTGGAACAGGTATAGTCATGGGCAGTTGGCTGGGGAGATGTAAGGATCTTTTTTGTCTTCACGTGTTGGAAGACATCGGAAGCAGTGCAGCTGCTGTACAGATGGAGGATGCAGCTGTTTTCCTTGACACCACTCTAGAAGGTATAAAGAATAGAATAGCAGATTAATGAAATGACCAGTATTACCTATGTATCTCACAACCTTTACAGTTCTAAACAATAAATAGAGGTAGTTAGATCAGTTTTAATGGTGTGTGGAGCAAAAACATTTTCAACTTATTTTATAGTGCTGGTTTGTTAAATCTTAGCATGACATTAATGACCTCCTTTCTGTCAGGTTGCTCAAATTCTGCTCAGAGGGCCGGTGGGACAGGGATGTTTACAAGGTCCTCCATAGAACAACCTGAGTCCAGCAGGACTTTATTGAAGATGGTCTCCATCACATTTTCCACATAATCTGCACCATAACACTAAAACAGACTAAAATATCAAAATAAACTGACCAACTGCATACAGAGTAAATACATAGACAATAATATAGATTAGATTATGAATACCACAACTACTGAAATGTGAAATGCAAAATCTTCGTCAAATAAAACTGCATATTGGCCAACAAATGATTATACTGCTGTTAAATGTACATACCTTTGCTCCTGAGGTGAACACTCTTCTACTCTTCTACAAGGTAGCCGCGTGTCAGTTTGAGAAGCAACCTCCTCGCGTTTCGGTAGCTGGCATGCGTCAGCCTGTATAAAAAAACATGTCACGTTTACAGCTAAAGTAGCTGACTAGATAAGCAACAACACAGGTTAGACTTAGATAGAACTTGCAATAACCCAAATTCACGGGTCTACTAGGGCTACAACATACACACGTCAGGCTCGGTATTAATTAGAAACACAGCTGACTCTCACAACTTACTAGCGCTAGCCGCTAATGCTAGCCGCTAACGCTAGCCGCTAAAGCTGCGCTACTATCGCGCTAGCAGCTATAAAGTGAGTGAATGACTTCAGTACCATACTATATTTCACGAATAGAACCGGACAAATGCTGGAGAAGCTTGGACTCATCCAAATTGCGTGTCAGCACCTTGGAACACTGTCTCTACCTGTCGCTGTAGCTGTTAGATTCAACGGTTCGAGCAATTAGCATTCCTTACACAGGAGGGAAGCTACATTATAAACAGAGAAACTTCTGGAGTACATACATCAAATAAGTATCAAGCATGTACTTACGTTTGGGGAAGCAGCAAGTGGGCGCTTCTTCAACCTGAGTGACTACTTCTTTTTGTCTTTTTAATGACAGGTGGCAACCAACTAAA
The DNA here is from genome assembly GCF_900634795.4 of Betta splendens. Classification (NCBI taxonomy): domain Eukaryota; kingdom Metazoa; phylum Chordata; class Actinopteri; order Anabantiformes; family Osphronemidae; genus Betta; species Betta splendens. Next base: position 111,215 of record NC_040888.2, on the reverse strand, counting down.
GGGTGCATTAGCGCCACCTCCTATGGTAGACTGCGCAGTGAGTGACTTCTTGTCTAAGACTGGAGTGACTGAAACGAAATGTTTCAGGTACATTTAGGGGTTAGTTAGGGGTTCTGTGATTGGTCAAGTGAATGCAGACGTATCCAGGCCGCCAAATTTGAAACAATGGTTCTTTAACCGGATTGGATAAAGTCTCAAAAATGTGAAATAAGTAGGGGGCATACTTCTAACACACCAGGAGTGTCTTAATGTGACCCTGGGAGTCAAATAAACGTACCAGAATGTCCAAAAAGTGAATTTTGCATGTGCATGGACCTTTAAGATCAGGCTTAAAACCTTCCTTTTTGATAAAGCTTATAGTTAGAGATGGTTCAGGTCACCGGCAATGATTGTTAGTCACAGAAACCATCTCTTAGTTAGGCTGCAATAGACATAGACTGCTGGGGGACTTAATTTATACCCTGAGCTCCTCTGTTTCCTTCTACAGTTGTAGCCAGTTGTAACCACCTTTTTTACTGCAGTACGTGCACGTTGCCAGCGCGCAATGGGTTAAGGATTTTTAATCCTGCAGCAAGCTCAAAGCAAGCTGAAAAAAATCAGGGTGCTAGTCTCATTGTAACCACCAGGTGCCGCAAAGATGTGAGGTCCATCTGTTTATTTCTATCTGTGTCTGCTCATTAAGCACAAAAAACTATGTCATGTTATTGTATCATTAAATGTAGAGTAGTTTTTTAAAATATTATAGATTATTATGCGTCTTTGCTCGCTAGTGCACGCTAGTGTTTGTTTTCAATTGCAGAAGCTGCTGATGTCTTTACACAGTTCCCAGGCCAGACAAAGTCCCTCCTCCAGCCTATCCAATGCGACAATATAAGTATAATAACAAAATAGGAATGAAATAGGACAAATGGCATTTATTCAAAGCAGCGTGTTAAAAACGAATAAACGAGCTGAAAATGGTGTTTTCAAAACCAGACAAATAAATGGATTTAGAGCCGTTTCCCGTTTTCTCGTTTTGCCAAAAACGAGTCGACTGTGGCATTGAAGCATTTTGCCAGAATGAGCTTTGCAAAGAAAGGACACTTGGTTTCCAAACCGCGACCTAAACATCCCCTCAAACTGCACGTTTGGGGAATGATTTCTAGGTGGGGACCAGGACGATGATTATTTTCGAGGGGATTATGGATAGACAGTCCATAATCAAACGCACAGTGGTAAAAGTATTTGGGAACACGGCATCGTTTTTTCCAGGACAATCAACCCAAACATGTCGCTGCAAGAGCCTGTCTGGAGGTGGAAGGAATCAACTGGGTGCGCACACCGGCAGAGTCCCCTGATCTGAACCCCATAGAGCTAGTATGGCATCTGCTGAAACACTTTATTCGCAGAGAAGCCAAGCCCAGCACCAAGGAGCATAAGGAGGAACTTATATCAGCCATGAGGTTTTACTGGAGGAACAGACTCACAGCAAAGCTATGCAACACTCTAATTTCCGGTCTAGAGAAAGTCCTTCCAATAATTGTTGAAAGACAAGGAGGGCATAGCGGACGGTGATGTTGTACACTACAGTAATAGTCCATCATGTAAAAATACAATATTCATATGATGTGTCTTGTGTGTACTACTAATTAGAAACCATCTGGCTTATAAAAGCAATGGTCTTTTTCTTATACTCCTGACATAAAACCTTTCACTTCACTGCTTTTAAACGCGGTTCTTATGGACGTTCACTTAAAATCTGTAAGAGGATTTTATTTAATATAATTAAACACATTGTATTAAATCTTTCTCTATGGCGTGTCAGAACGTCAGGACTCAGCAGATCAACAACGCATTAATGCAGCAGCTTGTTTGTTTTACATGTGCTTATTACGCACGATAAATGTTAACGTTTTGAACTGAATGAAAACGAAAATAACTCCTGCTTTGCAGCATAAACACCTTTGGTGGTCAAGTTAAACAGTTAAACCAGTAAGACATAGTCAATGTGTCCTTTAAACGGAAGCGTTTTACTTTACCGTGATGACATTTACCACAATATCTGAAGAAAAACAAACTTTTATTACACAGGCAACACAGTGGATTTGAAACTCGCTCTGCACCGTGGACACGCGTCTGATGTTGGTTCAGTCGCAAAAGCAAACTTCACATCCCTTCCCCCTACTCCGTATTGCCACAGAGACATTAACATATTGTCTCCACTCGGTCAATAGGTGTAAAATACTTTAGCTCTGAGACAAAGAAAAAGCTCCATGGGAGATCGGGCAGCATGATCCGCTGCGCCTACATAGGCTGTGGGATGCCAAAACCTTTCACTTCACTTTTTTTAAACGGTATTTCACACAAGTCTGGCAGACTACCACTGCTAACTTGTAGAGAATATTATATAATAACAATAAATAAATTGTAATAAACTCTCTCTATGGTATGCCAGAACGCCACGAGTCCGCAGATCTCTGACTCATTAATGCAGCAAGTTGTTTGTCCTGCACATATTGATTCTGCATGAGTAATAAGGACTGTTTTACACTTATTTAGCCGAAGACAAAACTCGAGAAGATCTGACAATATGCTCAGCTGTACCTAGTCTCTGGAACACTCTCTCAGAGCACATGAGAATGCCTGTGGACGCTTCGTAAAATGTATTTATTTACCGGAGCTTTCAAAGTCAGCAAAATACAGAGTCGCTCAGATTTATTTGCGACATCTGATTCTCACGCAGGAATAATATCATAATAAAAGCGAACGCTGTACGTGGGAGCGCGCACTCTGTCTGTCTAAGCATACAGTACAGCTGCTTATTTTGGTTTTCAACTGCCATAACTTGGAAATACTACTGTACTAAATACTATAATTGTCTGCTAAATAATAGAGGCAGCCAGCCCTATTAGTCAGCTGTTATTATCTTGTATGCCAAAATATAAAAATGTTCAGTAATTACAACTTCTGCTTCCACCAAGATTAGAATCCGGGACAAAACACTGACACATCAAGGGTGTTAAATAATACACAAACCATTACACCACGGAGACGTTGATACGTAATTCTACATGGGCCTATATAACATGAGTATAGGATAGCGTCATAGGGGCCAGTGTGGGGGCTGATTGCCACCTACAGGCCAAAAAGACGTTACACGTTACGCGCTGCAAATGAAAACAGATTGTGGTAAAGGCTGACACTTTTAAGTGCTACGACTGTACCTCTTCTGTCCAAAAACCTCCCATCATTGTTCTATGTTCAACCAACCTTGTCTCTTTCTCTCCAGTAGTTGTGCTTCTCCACTCTGTCCTCACCTACAGGTATCATTGGACTCTTAACCATCCTGCCTGTGTCCAGTCCCTGGTCCAACCATCCTGCCTGTGCTCTGTTGTTGCTGTGTTTTTCTCTCTGTCTATCCCCTCACCTCAACCGGTCGAGGCAGATGGCTGCCCACATTCAGCCTGGTTCTGCTGGAGGTTTCTTCCTCGTTAGAAAGGGAGTTTTTCCTCTCCACTTTTGCTGTCAAATTGAATGCTTGCTGTATGTGGGATTTGTTGGGTTTAGTTGTGTGAGGTCTTAAACCTTACTTTGTAAAGTGCCTTGAGATAACTTTGTTGTGATTTGGCGCTATATAAATAAAATTGAATTGAATATTAGTGAGAGGTTGGTATTGTCATGATCTGATCTTGTGTGCCATTTCCTGTGTTTATTTTGACATTTCCTGTTTTGTTTCTTCCTGGTTTTGGTTCTCTCTTTACTTTTCTAGTCACGTGCCCCGTCAGCTGTTTCTGTTTAGTAATTATCTCTGTGTATTTAGTTCCCAGCTCATACCTCAGTTATCTGCCAGATCGTAGCGTGTTGTCACCTCAATTCAGCATGTGCTGTACCAACCAACGTAAGATCCTGCTTTGTGTCATGCTTTACCTGTCTTTGCCTGTTCCCTGTCGGTATCGTCGCCTGTGTCTTTTGATCTTTTGTGTATGACCATTGCCTGCCTGACGCTGAGCCTTTTTGCTGTTTTTGAGGATTTTGTTCGCCATTAAAACCGTCGTACTATTCAGTACTGTCTCTGGCTGTGCTTGTGGGTCCTGCATCACACGCTCTCTGACAGTACAATCTAGCCAAACCTGGACCCAGCCAGTGCCCTGTTTTGTTTTTCAGGCTAGTTTTATTCGAGACTAGTTTTTTTGTTTTCCTAGATTATTTTGTGCTTTCGGACATTTTTGTTTGCCATGGATTTCGTTCTCACTGACTTACCCGCGGATCTCCACTTTTTTTGCCTGGAGCTTGCAAAGACTTGAGGCATCTGACCTGGAAGTGCAACTGCAGGTAGTGGAGGAGGTGATTGCCATATTAGAGGAGCAATGTTGGTGGCTGGACTGCCCCAGTGTGAGAGAAACTCTTTGACTGGGCAATCGTCGGCTCTGGCTTCACCGCCCGCTCATGCTTCTGCTCCTGTTTCGTCCTGGTCCCCTGTTAGAGGTGCAGCTCCGGCTTCTCAGCGGCCTCTGGGCTGCGCTCTGGCTCCACCAGCTGGAGAGGGGTTGCCATCAGATTCTGGGGTGTTTCTGGACTCAGTTTCCCTGTGTGTCCTGACTCTGGTCACCCCGGCCCCAATGGCTCAAGCCCAAGTTCCTGTCGCTGCTCCGTCGGCTCAAGCCCACGTTCCTGTTGCCGCTCCGTCGGCTCAAGCCCACGTTCGCCGCTTTACCGGGTCCTGTCACAGCCCCTGCCTCTATTCTCGAATCGAGCGGCAGGCTACCAGCAGTCGCCAGAGCCTGACTACTGCCTGCCCCCCGCATTGTTCCTCTTGAAGGAGTACCTGGGAGTATTCGCCACTACCACAGACCCACGGGTCAAGGCGGGTATCCGCAAGGAGGTGGTGGCGCTGTGTCGTACGCCTGGCCTCAGTGAGACAGTGGGATTCTCTGCGTTATTCCCTGAACTGAATGGTGTTGGACCTCTCCCCGAGCCCGCCCTGGTGATGGGTGTCCTAGTTTTGGGCATTGGGTCCCAGCCCGCATCAACCCTAATATCTCAGCTTGCCCCAGGCCCTGCATCGCAGCCTGCATTTGCCACACTTCCCTTGCTGGCCCTGGTCTCTACTGTTCGGCCCTGGTCTCTACTGTTTCTATCACCAGGCCACATCCAGCACCAGCGCAGCAGTTATCGTGCACCGCTCAAGCTCCAGCTCTGCCACAGTCAACGCATGTCGCGCTTCAGCCTTACCGTGTCCCTGCCTTGGTTACTGACCGGCCAAGCCCTGCTTCTGCATCGTTCTGCCATTCTGTCCCGTGTTGGCCCTGAAGAAGCGGCCATTCTGCCTTTCCGTCCCCCGTCGGCCCGTCATCTTCCCCGGAGGTCCTGGTGTTCCCTGAAGAAGCGCAGTGGCTCTCGCCCCTGGTGGTCCTAGGGAGGCCACGCCAGCCAGTGTCTCCAGGGGTCCGAAGACGATTGCACCAGCTGGGGTCCCTGCGCCCTTTGCTTCTCTGTGTGCAGGCGCAGCCTACGGGGATCCTGGTGGTCTGGCACGGACAAGGTCTGTCTCGGTTCCTGGTAATCCGTCACCGACCACGCCTGTCTTGGTTCCTTGTGGTCCGGCTTCGACCACGCCTGCCTCGGTTCCTCTGACCACGTCTCGTCTGTCTTCGTCTCTGGCTCGTCTCTGGCTCTGCTGTCTTGTCTGCCAGCCTGTTCCTCGTCGCCTCTTCTCTCTGGCTCCGGTGCCTCGTCTGGCTCTGGTTCTGGGTCCACGTCGATCCCCGTTTCTCGTTCTGGCTACACATCAGTCCCGGTCTCTGGTTCTGGCTCCACGCCAATCCCCGTCTCTGGTTTGGGCTTCACGTCTGTCCTCGTCGCGGGGTCGTCGCTCATCCCTGGTTCTGAGGTCTTGTCGGCCTGACAGGGCCTTACGCTGGTGTCGTCTGCTGGATTGGGTTGGCGCTGCCTCCTTAGTTGGCGACCTCCTCAATGCCTCGGCTTCCTGGATTGGCGCCTGCCGGGAGGATGTCACCATTCCTTATGGGCCACTGGACGCGCCCTGTTCTGTCGCCGGCCCCCGCGACTCCCCTGCATCCAGGGCAGCTCCTCGTCTGAAGGACGCGGTTGTTCCCTGTGGGGTTCTGGAGGTGGCTGGGTTGACACTCTCTTTGTCACCACCCTCCATGAGAGGGTGATTTGGACCTTGTGTTGCTCTCTTGTTTGAACTGTGTTTTGGACTCTCTGCTATGGACTTCTGGCATGGACCCTTTGCAGTGGGTGACCGTCATGTGCCTTTGTTCAGCCGTTTTTGTTTTTTTTAATCTCTTGCGTATGAACATTGCCTGTCTGACGCTGAGTCTGCTTGCTGTTTTTGAGGATTTTGTTTGCCAAAATCTGTTGTACTATCCAGTACTGTCTCTGGCTGTGCTTGTGGGTCCTGCATCACGTACTCCCTGACAGGTATCTCTGTCCCATACACCGCACAATTCCAGACACATTGCAGCAGCAGCTGAAAGAGAGCGAGAGCAAATGGTCTTTCAGCGATTGTGCAGATGCTTCAGCATTGACAGCTGCACACAATACAAAAGTCCAGGTCATCCAAGACAAGAGTGAAAGGTTCTTTGTAAGAGAGAAACAAAGTCCAACCAGTCCACAATATGGCAGACCATGTCTACAACGGTCTGCCATAAACAACCAGGATACATACAACCAGAAACAAGCAATATAACAGGGCTAAAAGAGTCTAACATGGCTAAATAGAACTTAACAGACATGACCAAAACGAGAAGTAGTGATAAGCTGGTTGAAGCGAAAGCTCTGGAGCACGTATCAAAAAAAAAACAAAACAATGTGCTGATGCTTGTTTCGTTTGGCAAAAATCACGTGATCAGTGAAGTGCGATAGATCACGTCCATACGTCACCGCTTCAATACGAGTTTCAAACTTTTACAAGGAGGAGTAGCCTCAGCAGCATGCAAGAAAAGAGAAGACGTTCTGTCGTGTTGCAACACTTACTTCAAATTGAATTGATTGCAGTCTCAGCCCTTGCATTGTTGAACAAATTCTATAGCTAAATAATTACCTAATTAAATAACTTAAGTTAGATAGATAGATAGATAGATAGATAGATAGATAGATAGATAGATAGATAGATAGATAGATAGATAGATAGATAGATAGATAGATAGATAGATAGATAGATAGATAGATAGATGAACTTTATTGATCCCACAGCATCTCAGTGGGCGGTTGTTTTCTATATATTTATATATATACTAGATATCTACTATTTTTATGAATGTCAAGAAGGCACAACAAAATCACATAACAGGACATTTACACAAGGAAAGGTTATTTAATTAAATTAATTTAATTAATTATTTAATCACACAAAAGTGTATTTTGCTCAAAGCATCACAATGCTATTAAATGAAAATGTCAAATGCTATTAATATGAAGGTGTCAACTTGAGCTGTACCATAATGAAGCAGTTTATTACAGTAACTTCAAGCTGTAATTAGTTTGAAGTTGTGCCACCAGATGTCACTAAAGACACAAAAGCTTCGAGTATTTTCAATTTCAATTTTTTTTTATATAGCGCCAAATCACAACAAATTTATCTAAAGGCACTTTACAAAGTAAGGTTTAATACCTTACACAACTAAACCCAACAGATCCCACATACAACAAGCCTTTAATTTGACAGCAACAGTGAAGAGGAAAAACGAGGAAGAGACCTCCAGCAGACCCAGATCCTTATAATCTCACCTAGAGGAGACATGTATAGGCTAAACAAAATTGGACCAAGCACAGAACCCTGTGGTACTCCATACCTAATATTTGTGTATTTTGGAGAATCTAACAGGACAAGAACAGAGACTAGACCATTGTCTGAAGCTAATAGTCTTTTAATAATCATTAGTGACTCTAACCAGAGCTTTTTCTGTGCTATGATGTTTTCGAAATCCTGACTGAAAATCTTCGTACAGGTTATTCCCACTGAGGTGGTCAGAAAATTGTTTAGCCACAATTTTTTCAAGAAGGGTAAATTTGAAATGGGTCTAGAGTTGGCTAGTTCTCCAGGGTCTAAAGTAGTTTTTTTCAATAAAGGTTTGACCACAGCCACATTAAAAGTCTGTGGTACATACTGTAGCCTAAATGTAAAGAGTAATGAACCCTTTTTCAATACAAGCTTTAGTGCTTCAAAAAAAGCTTCATTTGGCCATCACTAACAAGAAATGCCAAAACCTGGTAGTATGCTGGATACGGTGGGCAGGAGACTCCGGTCTGGTAACATTGACAGAAAAAAAAGGTGGAGTATATGAGCAGATTCAGAGGGGAAAGCAGAGGTGAGTGGAATCAATCAGTGAAGCAACAGATGGCAGAGGGGAAGATCAGTGAGGAGGTGTGGCCAGAATCAGGAGGACAGGTGGAGTGAAACAGGCAGAGACGGGCTGAGGACCATGACAAGAATCCCTGGAGAAATATTTACATCAAACACAATCTCAGCTTCTAAATATAATTCAGTTCTGCTTGGTGTATTCTTTTAATTCAAAACAAGGTACAGTGTCGATTCAAAATAACATAAGACAATGTGGAAATTCCAGTGTTACATATAAAGTAAAGTATGTTGTATGTGCTTATTTATAGTGGTTCTTCATGTAGGAGGTGCTCCACTACCAAGTTCACATGTGTGACGGCTGATGCTACGGCTCTGTCTTCTGTAGCTGTCTGGCTATCTTGCCTGAATTCAACATATTTAATAAACCCAACATATCCTGTCTGAATCATAAATTAATTAATACATTATTTTCACAAATTGTTTTAAACTTTGAACATGAGGTACTGTATCTCAAAAAACATAGAACAGTCATAAAACATAAAACATTACAGCAGCACAGAAGATCAGTTAGTCCCGCTTCTCTTTAACAGAGCAGTACATCGGTGACAGACTCATGACACTACTCTGTACAGGAGCATCCGCTGCCTGAGGAACATCATCCACTGGAACCTGATCTCTGCGTTCATCCTGAGGAATGCAACCTGGTTTATTGTCCAGTTAACCATGAACCCTGTTGTGACAGAGAGCAACCAGGTAACGTGACCATGAACACAATCATTGTTCATGTTTTGACCTTTTGTACTCAGATCCACTGGATCAGGTGTCTGATTTACACCGACACCTAGTGTGCTTAAACCCCAGATAAGGACCCCTCCTAAGACCCTGGTAGCGTGGTCCAGGATTGACAGCGTAATTGAAACTGCTCTCCCCAATCCCTAGGCGTGGTGCAGGTTTGTGACAGCAGCCTACAACTATTTCCATGTGACCAACTTCTTCTGGATGTTTGGTGAAGGTTGCTACCTGCACACAGCTGTTGTTCTCACATACTCCACTGACAAACTCCGCAAGTGGATGTTCGTCTGCATTGGCTGGGGTCAGCACCGCCTGTCTGTCTGCTGCTGCACCTGCTTCCCAACTTCATTTGTCTGCCCGCCTTACCTGTCTGTTTGTCCGCCTGTTTGCAGGTATTCCTTTCCCAATCATCCTGGCATGGGCCTTTGGAAAACTTTACAATGACAATGAGAAGTGAGTCTGTCCAGGTCGCATTTATTCAAAATACTGTAGATAATAATATGCAAACAAATGGGTGTTTAATGTGGAGGAATAAAAAGTCTCTCTTTAATGCTTGACCTTTGATTGGCAGGTGCTGGTTTGGAAAAAGGGCTGGAGTTTACACAGACTACATCTACCAGGGCCCCATGATCTTAGTCCTGCTGGTATGCACACAGATTAAAAAGTGTTGTGCAATGAGGACCAGGCCTGTTTACACCTTCTGTATAAACTGTCCTCAGATAAACTTTGTCTTCCTGTTTAACATTGTCCGGATCCTGATGACCAAACTGAGGGCGTCCACCACCTCAGAGACCATCCAGTACAGGTATGTCCCTCATCCTGATGGCTGGGAACAGGCCTAAACCAGAATCAGAGCTGGAGATGAAAGCATCCACTTGTTTGGGGTCTACAGGTGGAGTCAGAGTTGTCTCATATTACTTTTTGGCTGTAAATATGCAGCCAGCAGCTCCTGGAGGAGTCAGGCACAAGCACACATGAAGAAAGACATGTAGTAACATGATTATGCATTTATGGTCTTAGAAAGTTCTCTAGTCGACCTGGTTAAGTAATCCCGTGTTTTACTTGCAGGAAGGCGGTGAAGGCGACTCTGGTGCTACTACCTCTGCTGGGAATCACCTATATGTTGTTCTTTGTGAATCCTGGAGGAGAAGATGACGTCGCTCAGATTGTCTTCATCTACTTTAACTCCATCCTTGAGTCTTTCCAGGTGCACCTCATTATGGTTTTTACACTTACAGGTTTTTTCAATTTCACAATTGAACTGGTTTAACTGGTTTAAGATGAGCAGACCTTCGAACTTAGAAAGACACAAGCACAATGCTCTTTCACTAAACAGCTGCACCGGAAAAAACAGCATAAAACTAACTGAATGTTACTGAAAGAATAAATCATAATCACATAATCTGAGTTACTGAAAGATTAAATCAAACATTTAGATCAACACAGGTTTTGGACAGGGCAGCATCAAATTGAATGGTACCCAGTACTTGTACTTGGTACAGTGACAATAAACTGTCTTGAGTCTTAAATTTTGAATGGTGTCAGCACTTGTGCCTCACACTTTAAGAAACAATAAAGTACAAATTGTATAATTTTATATTACAGTATGTGTATGTAAATTATAAATGGTCTGCACTTTTAGCACTTGGATCCAAAGCGCTTGGCATGAATTCTCATTCACACTCACATTCACAAACTGATGCCAGTATTATATTTCAGGGTTCATTAATAACCTATTAAGCTTATATATTAACCTCATATATTTATAGTTATATTTATTTTATACTTATACTTTTTAAAACATCACGATTTATAAGTAGTCCTGGTTGCTTAGTGGCTATAGCAATCGGACTGGGAGACATAAGGTTGCCTGTCCTGATTATTTTTTTGATTGTAGGGACAAGCTGTGTCGAGCCCAGAGGGAATTAATGATGGAACCTATGGGGTGCCGAATGTAAAAGGAGCACCTATAACTAGTTTTCTCACATTTAACTAAATGACACAACATGTTTTCTCACATGTGCAAAAGTCTAAATGTAAATGTTAAATATAAATGTAAATGTAAATGTAAATGTAAATGTTAAATGTAAATGTAAATGTAAATGTAAATGTAAATGTTAAATGTTAAATCTAAATGTAAATGTTAAATGTAAATGTTAAATGATCGAACTGAATATTTAAGTAGACTCCACCCCCTATTATCCTAGATCAGTGACACGGACTCAAACACGTCAAACAGTACGCATAGCTCCGCCCACATCTGACTCTGGATCAGGGCACGAAAATACTGGAGAGAAGCCTGAAGTCGAAGCCATCATGGCCGCCAGCTCCGACTCCTTCCTGTTGGGGGAGATTGAACGGGCTGTAACGGCGGGTGTGTGGGCTGAGGCTCCGCTTCAAACTGCTGTTCTGTCGTAAACACCATTAATGGGGAGTTAAGTAGATTTAAATAGGATATTTCTGTTGCGCCGGTGAAGAATTAGTTGGCTAACTATACTAGCTAGCCGAAGTTACGTCCAGGCTAAAAACAAAAGTTTCCAGATCAGATGTGGGCGGGGTTTGAGGTGATTCGCGCAGAGTTCGCGTCTCTGATCTGAGACCAACGCTGTTTGAGGGTAGGGGTGGAGTCTACTTGCACATTCATGAATATTCAGTTTACACTCGGCGAACATTTAACATTTACATTTAACATTTACATTTAACATTTAACATTTACATTTAACATTTACATTTAGACTTTTGCACATTTAACTAAATGTGAGAAAACATGTTGTGTCATTTAGTTAAATGTGAGAAAACTAGTTATAGGTGCTCCTTTTACATTCGGCACCCCATAGGAACCTGGCACCACTCTGACAAAGGACACATTCCTCAGATGGAAGCATGCATGTCTTTGATTTCAGTAGTATTAGCACGGTGGTAACAGCTTGTTAGCTTGTTATCCTGTTTTATTGCATAGCAGTTCCGGTTTCCTGTCACATCTCATTAGCTCCAGCCTTACTTCCGGTTCTCATTAGTGGCACCTGCTCAGAATCAGTAATCACTCACCTGCATACTTAAGCACCACCAGTTCCATAGCCCGTTGCCAGATCGTTGTATGCTAGTCATCACCTTCCAGCGCTTCATTATCCTGCCTGTATGTTCCTCGATCCTGTTTCGTTTTCTTGACTCCCGATCCTGCCTGCTCCTGAACTGTACTGTCGCCTGGAAAGCTCTAGTGATACCGACCTGACCGCCTGACATCGAGATAGCCTGCTCCTGCCGGTACAGTTAACCTCGTCATCCTGTTACCGATACTCTGCCTGTTCCTGGACCTGATTCAGCCTGCTCCCTCTGTACCGAAATCTGAGATCTCTTGTGTATGACCCGGACTGTCTGTTATAACGAGAACTGCATTAAACCTTTAAACTCTACCATCTGTCCGCGATCTCTGTGCTGTGCATGTGGGTCCGAGCTCTGCCAAAACCTGACAGAACGATCTGGCCAGACATGGACCCAGCCTGCGTAGAGACCCTCCGTGCGGCGCTGCTCGCTCAGGGACAGCGACTCAGCGAGCAGGAGGAGAAGACCCATGACGCGCCGCAGAAGCTGGCGGACTGCGCTCTGCGGCAAGAGGCACCAATGACCAACCTGGCGGAGGCGGTGAGTCGGCTAGCTCAGAACACAGCTGGTGAGGAGACGCCGATTCAGGTTCCCGTAGCCGTCGGTGCGGCAAGTGCGATCGCTGCGGTTCCCGTGGTTGCCACTCCGGCCCCCGACGCTCGTCTGGGGGCTCCTACACGCTTCTCGGGCGAGACTGGAGATTGTCGAGCGTTAATCACCCAGTGCAAGATCCATTTCGAGTTGCACTGACCTGCTTTCCCCACGGAGAGATCGCGCGTAGCTTATGCCATTTCCCACCTGACAGGAGAGGCTGAGGCGTGGGCGACAGCCGAGTGGCAGAATAATTCCCCCTGTGTGGCCACGTTCTCCTCCTTTTCGGGGGCTTTAAATCAGATCTTTCAAGAAATCATTCCGGGCCGCGAGGCGGCACAGAGACTGGTGAACATCCGACAGGGGAAGAGAACGACGGCTAAGTACGCCATTGAGTTCCGGACCCTGGCGGCGGAGGCCGGCTGGGACGCCACAGCTCTGCGGGATGTTTTCATCCGTGGACTATCTCGCCGAGTTAAAGACTGTCTGGCAAGCCGTGGCCATACACATCAATCGTCGGCTAGCGAACAGCAAACGTGAGCATCACAGTGAGGAGAGGGCAAGGGGATCGCCTCATTACCGGGTCCAGAGTCCGAGGAGACCGCCGAGGGAGATGGTTGACCAGCCGGTCCAGAGGAGCACAGGAGCACCTCCAAGCACGGAGGAGCCGATGCAGATCGGCCGCACGCGGCTCACCGAGGAGGAAAGACGCAGACGCCGCACCCAACAGTTGTGCATGTACTGTGGACAGGCAGGACATTTTGCTGCAGGATGTCCGCTAAAAGACCAGGCTCATCGCTAGCACGGAGGATAGCGATGAGCCGAACCATGCTCGGCAGTGCCTCCGCACGGTCCTTTCCAACCGTGACACTAGTCTGCAATGCTCGTTCGATCCAGCAGGGGGTGCTGATAGACTCTGGTGCGGATGCCAGCCTGATGGACGCGGGGCTGGTTGATCGCATGGGCATCCACACGGCACCGTTGGCGTTGCCAGTGGAAACAGCGGCGTTGGATGGTCGCAGATTGTGGAGAGTCACGCATCACACTGCCCCTGTCTCCATGTCATTTGCTGATGGACACTCAGAGAGAATCACGTTTTTAGTTGTGGAGTCTTGTTATCATCCTATTGTTTTAGGCCACACCTGGTTGAGGAGACAACCCCACGCTGGATTGAAGGAGTGGAGAGGTGCGCGAATGGGACCCGGAATCCGGAGTCCATCACTGAGCCAGAGGACCCTCAGAGTCGGTTGTGTACGGAAGGAGGAGAGGAGGCTGACCTTAATGGCGTTCCTGAGTGCTACCATGACCTCCGCATGGTCTTTAGTAAGGTCAGAGCCACATCTCTTCCACCGCACAGGAAACATGACTGTGCGATCAATCTGAGACCAAGTACGGCGCCACCCAAGGGCAGGCTTTTCCACCTGTCACCAAAGTAACGGATGGCCATGAAAGAATACTTGGATTCAGCACTCGCATCCGGAATCATACGGCCTTCCTCGTCACCCGCCGGAGCGGGGTTCTTCTTCGTGAGTAAAAAAGATGGATCATTGAGACCCTGCATAGACTATCGGGGACTGAATGATATAACCATCAGAGACTCTTATCCATTACCCCTGTTGTCATCCGCCTTGAGTTACTTTCAGGAGCCACCTGTTTTACCAAGCTAGACCTCCGCAACGCATACCACTTGGTGCGTATTCGTGAAGGCAATGAGTGGAAGACGGCCTTCAATACGCCCAACGGGCACTATGAATACCTGGTTATGTCATTTGGGCTCACAAATGCACCAGCGGTCTTCCAAGCATTCGTCAATGAGATACTGGGCCCTATGATCAACAGCTTCGTTTTTGTTTATCTGGATGACATCCTCCCTCCCAGCAGCATCGCGGCCCCACTACACGCCTTAACCTCTGTTAAATCTCCTTTTCAGTGGATGGCGGACGCAGAAGCCGCCTTTCGACTACTAAAGGAGAGCTTCACGTCAACTCCCATTCTGAACATGCCGGACCCAGGAAGACAGTTCATCGTGGAGGTGGATGCCTCCAACACGGGGGTTGGAGCAGTTCTCTCGCAGAGAGATCCGGCCGGAGGTAGGCTCCACCCGTGTGCCTTTATGTCTAGAAAACTGTGACCAGCGGAGAGAAATTATAGCATCGGGGACTGTGAACTGCTGGCAGTCAAAGTGGCGCTCGAGGAGTGGAGGCATTGGTTGGAGGTAGCAGAACAACCATTCATGGTGTATACGGACCACAAAAACCTGGAGTACCTGAGGACCGCCAGACGACTGAATTCACGCCAGGCCAGGTGGGCTCTGTTTTTCAGCCGGTTCAACTTCCATCTCTCTTATAGACCAGGGTCCAAGAATACCAAGCCCGACGCGCTGTCCCGACTTCATGAGGCACCAGAAGAATCCACGGAACCTGAGACAATTCTGCCGGCAAAGTGCCTACTGGGGGCGGTTTCCTGGCCGGTGGAGCGCTACGTCTGAGAAGCGGTAAGGGATCTCCCGGTTCCTCCAGCATGTCCTCCGAATCGTCTGTTCGTCCCACCTGAGCTCCGGGGAGAGGTTATTCAGTGGGCACACGATTCCTGGGTCAGCGGCCATCCAGGTGCTCCACGGACGACGTTCAGGGTGGGAGAACGGTTCTGGTGGCCGTCCATGAAGCAGGACGTGCTGGAGTACGTCACCGCCTGTCCAACCTGTGCCATGGGCAAGGCCTCTCACCAGCGTCCAGCCGGGTTGTTACACCCTCTGCCAGTCCCGGGCCATGGTCACACATTGCACTGGACTCTGTAACTGGTCTGCCCCCATCTCAGGGGAAGACAGTAGTAATGACAGTGGTGGACCGGTTCTCAAGATGTGTGCATTTTATCCCTTTGCTCAAGCTGCCCACCGCGAAGCAGACAGCCCAGGTCATGATGGAGCAGGTCTTCCGCCTCCACGGGTTCCCCAGTGACATTGTGTCTGATCAGGGTCCCCAATTTGTCTCCCGGTTTTGGAGGGAGTTCTGCTCGTTGGTGGGGGCAGAGGTCAGTCTGTCATCGGGGGAACCATCCGGAGTCCAATGGACAGACGGAGTGGGTCAACCAACAGCTGGAGGTGGGGTTGCGCTTTTTGGCGTCCAAGAGTCCAGGCTCCTGGGTACAAAAGCTGGTTTGGATCGAGTTCGCACACAATACCCTGCCGTGCGCATCGACCGGCCTAACTCCTTTCCAGTGTGCGTATGGTTTTCAACCTCCCCTATTCCCTGCCTTAGAGGAAGTCCCTTCAGCCCACGCCTTGGTCCGCAGATGTCGGCATACGTGGTTGCGAGCCAGGAGGACCATGATGCAGGCTCAGGCCCGCTACAAGGCGTCGGCGGACCGTAAGAGAGCCCCGGGATCAAGGTACAAGGTTGGGGACCAGGTCTGGCTCTCGACCAGGGACCTTAAGTTGCAGGGCCAACCATGTAAGTTGGCACCGAGATTCATTGGCCCTTATACCATTTCCAAGATACTTAATCCCGTATCGGTGAGGTTATCATTACCCAGGTCCCTGAAGATCCATCTGACGTTCCATATCAGTCACCTCAAGCCATTCCGTTCCTGCCCCATGGTGCCTCCCCATCAACCACCTCTACCCCCCCGAGTGGTGGATGGTGCCCCAGCATACGCGGTCCTGGAGCTCCTGGACTGCAGACGACATGGCAGGGGGTTCCAGTACCTCGTGGACTGGGAAGGGTACGGTCCTGAGGAACGTTCCTGGGTCCCTGCCAGGGACATCCTGGACAAGTCCCTCATTCGGGATTTTCACGCAGCACATCCCGTGGTTCCTGCTCCGGGAGGGGCGCCGCAGCTCGGCCAGGCCGCCACTGGGGGGTCTGGTTCCGGTCCCTCCTCCTGAGGCCTCCCTCCGCCCGCCCTGGCTGGGGGGGGGGGTTTCCGTGGGCGCCGTGGTCGACGCCCTAGGAGGGGGGGTACTGTCACGTTCTGAAAGCCACATCCTGTTTTATTGCATAGCAGTTCCGGTTTTCTGTCACATCTCATTAGCTCCAGCCTTACTTCCGGTTCTCATTAGTTGCACCTGCTCAGAATCAGTAATCACTCACCTGCATACTTAAGCACCACCAGTTCCATAGCCCGTTGCCAGATCGTTGTATGCTAGTCATCACCTTCCAGCGCTTATTATCAGCGCATTATCCTGCCTGTATGTTCGTCGATCCTGTTTCGTTTTCTTGACTCCTGATTCCCGCCTGCTCCTGAACTGTACTGTCGTCTGGAAAGCTCTAGTGATACCGACCTGACCGCCTGACATCGAGATAGCCTGCTCCTGCCGGTACAGTTAACCTCGTCATCCTGTTACCGATACTCTGCCTGTTCCTGGACCTGATTCAGCCTGCTCCTTCTGTACCAAAATCTGAGATCTCTTGTGTATGACCCGGACTGTCTGTTATAACGAGAACTGCATTAAACCTTTAAACTCTACCATCTGTCCACGATCTCTGTGCTGTGCATGTGGGTCCGAGCTCTGCCAAAACCTGACATCCTCTGTGTCTCTCCAGGGATTCTTTGTCTCAGTTTTCTACTGTTTTCTCAACAGTGAGGTAAGTTAGTGTTTTTGTTTATCATTAATAAGGACTAGCAGCTCTTTCTAACACACACCACCTTTATCTGCTTGTCTATCTGTGAGCAGGTGCGCTCTGCTGTCAGGAAGCGCTGGATTCGCTGGCAGGACCGTCATTCTATCCGCAGCCGGGTGGTGCGAGCCACGTCACTGCCCACTTCACCAAGCAGAGTATCCTTCCACAGTATTAAACAGTCCTCCAACCTCTAACAGACTGTCTCATACCGTCACAGTCAGTTTTAATCAGTGGAGGGGCCAGGTTGACCACTGCAGTGCTGGACTGAGTGTCTGAGTGTGTCATTACTAACCATTCGCTTAGGTTGCTTTCATGGGGGATAACCTGCTGGCAGCTGGACAGGGTGTGGATTTATGAATAAGCACTGTGTTCATACTGATAAAAAAAAGGGTTTTTTACCAGAAACAAGATTTGTATTGCAGCACAGCTTTAGTCGACATATAGTACCTTCAGAAAAACAAAATAAAAATAAAATAAAAGAAGAAGAATGAAATATCTTTTATCTGCCTGGATGAAACGATTTACCCTCAAATTAAACATAAAGTAATAAAACATAAAATAGTTTCAAATTAATGCAAATCTGTCAGAGCAAACTGTTAACACAGAAGCTTGGATTATGTTTCAAGCATTAATTTTGAATCCAAACATATCAATATGAAAGTTAAATCTAACTCCAAATGTTAATAAATAAAAATAAAGTATCCTAATATAAGTCAGGGGACACCCAGTTAAGCTTTTGTCTTAAAAGGAAAACATCAAAAACTCAATCGTAGAAATTGGTGTTCTTACCATATATTAAAACTTCCAATAGATGTAAAACACGTCACATCTGTTGAGGTCAATGAACACCTTTTCATTCTCATTTTCTTAATGTGTGAGAGGTAGCGTTAAAGTGCTTCCATTTGGAGTTGACGGGTTTGTCAGTCTGCACATTTTACAGCTCAGTAGCAGAAGTATTTGGGTTGTTACAACACAGACCTGGATCATTAGTAAGTGAAATATATGACAAACATATATGTATAAGCAGCTCAAAGGAAAAACAGAAAGGCCTTCTAGAACAAATGATTGATGATACACAGAATTAAACCACTTCTGCATCAAACTTAATTTATCAAAAATGCATTTTTAAGCTTCAAGGTTGAATTATTTACTTTTACTAACACTAAAACTGGCTTAATCGATTAATAAATGATTGCATTGTTTTTTTAAAACACCTCAACTGTAAATATAAAGAGATATAAATATAAAGAGAATTTCCAGAACTGCAACTTCAGTTGCTTTATAACTGTTTTTGTACATTAACATAGGTACAAATCTGACTCTGTTTGATCAAAAGGTGCACTGTAGTTCTGCAAATATGGAAATTACACCAACAAATTAAGATGTAAGCTGGGTGTGTTTCAAAGAGATATGGACGTGAATCAAATGACACGTGACATTACAACTTAATTAATCTATTATACTAAAATTTGTATCTCATCTAAAAAAGCGGATCGCCTTCAACTCCAAGTTACAGCAAAGGACCAGCAAGTCATTGATCACTCTCAGACTGGTCTGAAGTAGTACCAAGCAGAACCAGCAGTATCCACACTAAATGTTGTATTCAGAGTAGTTACTGTAGCTTAGTGTAAGTACATTTACAGTTCTGTGTGGAGGGAAACACTCCGGATAAAATAAATTTATTACTGTGCCTCGATGTGTGTGATTAACAAGTTTTAAATTGAATCACCTAGAAAACACTTTTGAAACAGCACTTTTGTATATAATGAATTTATAGTAATCTCAGATTGTGATGAACACTTAAAGTTGAATAAACATGGAGTTAATCCTGAACATATTTGTCTGTATTTGCTGATATTGATAATCAATAAATTCATCAACAGAACTAATGTTGTTTCTCTTCAGTCAGACTCCCAAACTGTTTTTTCTTTCAGCTGTATAACAGCTGATCACGACTCAAACTCTACTATGGCTTCCATCACTGCATCATGCACCCAAGGAATATTCAGTAGCAGATACTGTATCTGACAATGCATGCTTACAATATAATTGTACAATAAGGTGTATCTTAGAGCTATTTTTTAGTTGTTTATTTTTTGGGACTCCTCCTTCTTCCATCAAACAAGGGGAAGAAATCTGCTGTTCATAATTCTGACAATGTGAAGACAGGGAGGTTGGCATGAAAATTATGTGTCACAATGGCACAATGATGGAAGGACCCAAATGCACATCGAGGCTTGAGTAAATGAGTGTTTTAATAAGAACGTAGTCAGGCAGGCAATGGTCATACACAGGTTGGCAAAAACAAGATCCGACAAGGCATGGGCAAAAGACGTGGTCAAAAAACAGGCAGAGGTCAAACACACTAGACTGAACCATCAGAGACTGGGCTAGAATCAAAACGGTATTGCCAAACTGGGTCATGCACGGGAACTGGAGACTCGACAATGCTGGAAGGCCGGTCATGGAATGAACGCAGACAATCTGTCAAGGTGCTGGGGTGAGAGGTGGTGCTTAAGTACTGAACTACTGATTACTGATGATGTGCAGGTGAGGTTAACAAGGGCCGGAAGTAAAGCTGGTCTGACTGGATATGGGAGCTAAACAGGAAGTGGAGACAAAATAAAACCGGAAATGACAAAGACAGTGGTCTTAGTAGTTGACTGAGGTTGTGGCAAAATGTCTATCTAGACGTTAGGGTTTATACAAAATGTATAAACTTAAAATCAGAATCATTTTTATTTGTTGGTTTTGCACAAGACAAAAATGGAATTGCATCTGTCCTGACTCCGTAATATAATATTAATATTAATTTGAGGTATAAACATAATCTATATCATAATATATCATAATCGACTTCTGTGCCGGTACCAAGCCCGGATAAAAAGGAAGGGGTGCGTCTGGAAGGGCATCTGCCAAAAACAAATAAACAAATATGCAGATCGTTCGTAAGAATTTCATTCGTTAACAACGCCCGCCACCGATGCTGTTAACCGATACGGTGCCGGTGGAAATTGGACTATAGTTGTTTGAATAAGGAAAGGAGCCAGAAGGGTATGTGTACAAAGAGAGAAGAGGAAAGAAAGGAGTATAGATCTGAGAACAGGAACCCTTAATGTTGGTAAAAATGACAGGGAAAGGCATAGAGCTGGCAGACATGATGGAGAGAAGTAAGGTGGATGTACTAAGTGTGCAGGAAATGAGGTGGAAAGCATGTTGCATTGGAGGAGGATACAAACTGTTCTACCATGGTGTAGATAGGAAGAGAAACGAGGCAGGAGTGATCCTGAAGGGGAGTTTGTGAACAATGTTCTAGAGGTGAAAAGAGTCTCAGACAGGGTGATTACCTTAAATCTAGAAATTGAAGGGGCGAAGGTGAGTGTAGTCAGTGGGTGTGCTCCACAGGTTGGCTGTGAGTTAAAAGAGAAGCTGAGATTCTGGAGTGAGTTGGACGAGGTCATCGAGAGTATCTCCAGAGGAGAGAGGGTAGTGGTTGGAGCAGACTTTATTGGGCATGTTGGTGAGGGGAACAGAGGTGATGAGGGGGTGATGGGCAGGTTTGGTGTAAAGGATAGGAATCTAGAAGGACAGATGGTGGTGGACTTTGCTAAGAGGATGGAAATGGTTGTAGTCAACACTTACTTCCAGAAGAGAGAGGAACACAGAGTGACATACTGTACAAGAGTGGAGGTAGCAGCAGGTGGACTACATCCTATGTAGACAAGGTCAATCGAGGGAGGTTAGTGACTGCAAAGTGGTGGTAGGAGAGAGTATAGCCAGACAGCACAGCATGGTGGTGTGTAAGATGACTGGTGGTCAGGAAGAAGAAGAGAGGAAAGACAGAAAAGAAAAAAAGTAGTGAAAACTAAAAAATGAAGACACTTTCAAGTTGAGACAGGCTCTGGGTGTTCAGGAAGAGCTTGAGATGAGGAGTTTCTAACTTACTTGTTTAACAATATTCTAGAGTGCGAGAAGATCCCTGAGGAATGGAGGAAAAGCACTATGGTGCCAATCTTCAAGAACAAGGGCGTATGACAGGGTGCCGAGGGAGGAGCTGTGGACAAAATCAGGAACAAGCTCATCAGAGGGACAGCTCACATTGCCTGTGTTAGCAACAAAGTCAGAGAGGCCAGACTGAGATGGTTTGGACATGTGCAGAGGAGGGATAGTGAATATATCAGTAGAAGGATGTTGGAGACGAAGCTGCCAGGCAAGAGGGTAAGAGGATGACCAAGGAGGAGATATATGGATGTGCTAACAGAGGACATGAGGTTGGCTGGTGTGAGTGTAGAAGAAGCCCAGGATAGAGTGAGATGGAGGAGGATGCCCAGCCTCACCTGCTGCCTCTTGTCAGTCAGGAAGCTCCAGATCCACTGGCACATGGAATTGGGGACGGTGCGCTGGGTCAAATATTCAAGTAATGTTTGGTTTGCTGTTTTATTGTTACAAAATAATTACTAAATTGTACTTATTCTACCTTGGTATGTTTTATTTAGTATGTATTTGCGACAATACCATCTCATGTTTACTTATGTGAATAAATTATAGATTAAAAAACACAATACTGACAATAAAACAGTAAAACAAAAAAGACAAGACAGCAGCACCTTTATTATGTGCTTCAAACATTAGTTCAGTTCACATAGACAAACAAGGTCGTTTGGTGAAAACTGGTACTGTACTGTACCAGGGTCGAGCTGGGTCTCGGTCGCCGCTGGGTCTCGTCTTCGCTTTGCTTGGTTGGCTGACTGACGTTAAGCGTATCGCGTCACTTCCGGTTACTGAGGTTTGCTGCCGCTGTGTGTGTACAGCGTTACTCTCCGCTCTTTTCTAAATATTATCGTTTTATATCTGATAGCGACTGCTAAAAGTTGCAAAACAAGCTTGTAACACTCAAGCATCTTTTCCTTTCATTAAACGTCCTGCTAATTTACACTGTTATTTAAGTGTTTTCTCCGCTAGCGTAGCTCCTAGCTTACTTTCCTGCTATGGCTTCCCCCTTTTCCTCTCCCTCTCGCTCTGTTCGGTGCTTGTGTGTGTTGTTTAGCTTATCCTCTGCCTCCTTTAGTGATGGTAATTGTATCTGTAATAGGTATACGCTAGTTGCAGGGTTGGAGGCGAGGTTGTTAGACTTAGAGTCTCGGCTTCGCACTTTAGAAAACAGGCCAGCTACCCAGGTCCCTTTAGCCGGTGCGGAGCCTCCTAGCTTAGCTGCTACCAGTCCCCCGGCCCAGGTCCCAGGCAGCTGGGTAATGACTGGGTCACGGCTCGTAAGAAACGTAGCTTTAGGCAGGCGCCCACGGTTAACCACCAACCGCTTCACGTTTCAAACAGATTTTCCCCACTCAGCGACACACCCGCTGAGAAACCCACTCTGATCATTGGTGACTCCATAGTCCGAAACGTGAAGTTAGAGAATCCAGCGGTCATAGTTAAGTGTTTGCCTGGGGCCAGAGCGGGCAACATTGAGTCTTATCTTAAGCTCCTGTCTAAGGATAAACGTAAGTACGCTACGATCGTAATACACGCAGGAGCTAATGACGCCCGGTTACGCCAATCGGAAGTCACTAAAGCTTTGAGTCAGTGTGTTCGTTCGCCAAAACAATGTCGGACTCCGTAGTTTTCTCTGGACCCCTCCCCAATGTGACCAGCGATGACATGTATAGCCGGCTGTCATCGCTCCACCGCTGGTTGTCTAGGTGGTGTCCTGCAAACGGTGTGGGCTTTGTGGCTAATTGGAGCACTTTTTGGGGAAAACCTGGGCTGATTAGAAGAGACGGCGTCCATCCCACGTTGAACGGAGCCTCTCTGCTTTCTAGTAACATGGCCATGTTGCTTAGCCTCCCCACTCCGTGACAACTCAGAGTGGAGCCCAGGACGCAGAGTCGCAGTCTTACACGCCTCTCTGCATGTTCTCTACAGCCGCGACCCACTCTTAGTCTTAGTTATCGCATAGAGACTGTGTCTGCTTCTCGACCACCTAAACTATACAAGTCACAAACAAATCAAAGAGGAGTGACTTACCAGAATTTAATAAACATCAAAACAGCTCCTCTTACGGAACAAAGTAACAGTAAGCTAATAAAGTGTGGTTTATTAAATATCAGATCTCTCTCATCTAAATCCTTTTTAATAACTGACTTGATAAGTGACCATCACATAGATCTGTTCTGTCTCACTGAAACCTGGCTGCAGCAGGATGAATATGTTACTTTAAATGAGTCGACTCCAATGATTCACATCAACTATCATGTTCCAAGAAGTACAGGTAGAGGTGGAGGAGTAGCAGCAATTTATAAATCAGATTTATTAATTACTCCTAAACCAAACAATAGTTATAACTCATTTGAGAGCCTCACTCTGAGCCTTTCTCACCCAGACTCTAAAACTCAGAAGCCAGTTGTGTTTTGTATTGTTTACCATCCTCCTGCTCCATATTCGGAGTTCTTAACTGAATTCTCTGAATTCTTATCTGACTTAGTTCTTAGCACAGATAAAGTCATTGTAGTGGGAGACTTTAACATTCATGTAGATGTTGACAGCAACTGTCTCAGCACTGCTTTTAACTCCTTAATAGACACTATTGGTTTTACACAGCAGGTACCACCACATCGTTTTAACCACACCCTAGATCTTGTCCTGACATATGGGGTTGAAATTGATAATTTAATAGTTCTTCCCCAAAACCCTCTGTTATCTGACCATTTTTTATTAACTTTTGAATTTAGCACAACTGACCCTATAACAGCTGGAAAGAAATGTTACTATAGCAGATGTTTATCTGACAACGCTGTTGCCTGTTACGGGCGAGGGTCAAACTGGACTGAACTGTATTTTAAAACACACTCACTATGAGTGGGGAACAGGCTACAAAGGCCTTCAAACTAAACTGGAGGGAGGACCCAAATGCACGACCCACAGACAGGACTGACAATAAGTGATTTAATAAATAAATAGAACGTACAGACTGAGAACAATACAAACTAAGGACGCTGCGAGTGCAGGATAAGCCAGAAACAAAAAATGCAAACTAACACATATAACTCACAGGTAAAACAAAAGATCACTGCAGAGCAGGAAACTAAGTAGCCATACTAAAACACAAAACATGCAAACAACAGTATCCAACACAAACAGTGAACAAACACACAAACCTGGACAGAGCACAAGAGCACGACGACACTGCAACACGTAACAAGTAACCCATAACCAGTAACACGTAACGAGTAACGAGTAATGCACCAACAAAGACTGTACCCAAACCAGAAACTTAAATACCTACTAAAACAGGTGACTCTAACTAACCTAATAACAGGACATGACATGACAGGAAATGAAAAAACAAAGAACCAACCAAGAGGGCCTTAATGCCACGTGAGCCAGAGTGCCCTCTGGCTGTCTGGAAGCTGACTCACAACATTGCCAGATTCAAGCAGATGATTCCATCATCTTTTGCCTCAATGTCTTGTAGATACACAGAGAACAGTCACCTTAATCCTTATGAACAGGTTGACTGTCTTGTAGATGATGCTGCAGCTTCTCTACGTACAATGTTAGACACAGTGGCTCCTCTGAAGAAGAAGGCAGTGAATCAGAGGAGGTTAGCTCCGTGGTATAACTCAGAGATCCGCAGCCTAAAGCAAAGGACTAGACAACTAGAAAGACAGTGGCGTTCCAACAAAATAAATGTAAACTGCATTGCATGGAAGCACAGTCTAATGAAATATAAAAAAGCACTTTGTGCTGCTAGAAAAACATATTATTCCTCCCTAATTGAGAAAAACAAAAACAACCCCAGGTTTCTTTTCAGCACTGTAGCCAGGCTGACAAACAGTCATAGCTGTATTGAGTCTACTATCCCCTTAAATCTCAGCAGCAATGACTTTATGAACTATTTTACTAATAAAATTATCATCATTAGAAAAAACATTCAGCAGCGACTTCTTCCAAATGAGAGAAAGCACTGTCTAGATCCATCAACTTTAAATTTATTAAATCCTCTGTCTTACCTAGACAGCTTCTCCCCCATAACTCATATGGAGTTAACCTCAATAATTAACTCTTCCAAGTCGTCCACTTGTCTTTTAGATCCAATCCCAACCAGATTACTCAAAAAAGTTCTACCTTTAATCAGCTCATCCATATTAAATCAAATCAACCAATCTTTACAACTAGGCTATCTACCACCGGCTTTTAAGGTGGCTGTGGTCAAACCTCTATTGAAAAAGACAACCCTTGACCCTGGACAACTAGCCAACTATAGGTCCATTTCAAATTTACCCTTTATTTCCAAGATTCTGGAAAAAATCGTGGCTAAACAATTATCTGACCACCTGAGTGGGAATAACCTGTACGAAGATTTTCAGTCAGGATTTAGAAAACATCATAGCACAGAAACAGCTCTGGTTAGAGTCACTAATGATCTTCTATTAGCTTCGGACAATTGTCTAGTTTCTGTCCTTGTCCTGTTAGATCTTAGTGCTGCATTTGATACAATTGATCATAACATTCTATTACAGACACTAGAACATAGAATCGGGATTAATGGAACAGCATTGGGATGGTTTAAATCCTATTTGTTGAACAGATTCCAGTTTGTTCATGTTAATGATGAATTCTCCACACGCACAAGGATTAGCTATGGAGTTCCACAGGGTTCTGTGCTGGGTCCAATTCTGTTTAGCCTATACATGTCTCCTCTAGGTGAGATTATTAGAAAGCATTCTATTAATTTTCATTTTTACGCAGATGATACTCAGCTATATATGTCCTTGGAACCAAATGAAACAGATCAACTAGTCAAAATTCAGGGTTGTTTAAAAGACATCAAATCCTGGATGTCCCAAAACTTCCTTCAACTAAACTCAGATAAAACCGAGATTCTTTTTGTTGGGCCTAAAAATCTGAGAGAGACACTATTGAGTCAGATAGCCTCCCTGGATGGCATAACATTAGCTTCAGATTCTACTGTGAGGAACCTTGGTGTCATGTTTGACCAGGATCTCTGTTTTACATCATACATTAAACAAATCTCCAGAACCGCCTACTTCCACCTTAGAAATATAGTTAAAATCAGAAGCATCCTCTCTCAGAGCGATGCAGAGAAACTGATCCATGCATTTGTTATCTCTAGGCTGGACTACTGTAACTCCTTACTCATAGGATGTCCTAACAGCTCCTTAAAAAGCCTACAGCTTATTCAAAATGCTGCAGCCAGAGTCCTGACAGGATTTAGAAAGAGAGATCACATTTCTCCTACATTAGCTTCTCTGCACTGGCTGCCTGTAAAATGTAGGATAGAATTTAAAATTCTCCGACTCACCTACAAAGTACTCAATGATAAAGCTCCTTCTTATCTTAAAGACCTCATAGTTCCTTATGCTCCCAGCAGAACACTTCGTTCTCAGAGCGCTGGGCTACTTGTGGTTCCTAGAGTGTTTAAATGTAGAACAGGGGGCAGAGCTTTTAGCTACCAAGCTCCTCTCCTCTGGAACCAGCTCCCTCTTCAGGTTCGAGAAGCTGACACACTCTCCACCTTTAAGATTAGGCTTAAAACCTTCCTTTTTGATAAAGCTTATAGTTAGAGATGGTTCAGGTCACTGGCAATTATTGTTAGTCACAGGAACCATCTCTTAGTTAAGCTGCAATAGACATAGACTGCTGGGGGACTTAACTTAATTTATACACTGAGCTCCTCTGTTTCCTTCTACCTCCTCTGTCCAATAATCTCCCATCATTGTCCCATGTTTAACTAACCTTGTCTCTTTCTGTCCAGTAGTTGTGCTTCTCTCCCCCCCCCCACTCTCTCTCCCTCTCTGTCCTCACCTACAGGTATCATTGGACTCAAAGTTTGGTGTCTGTGATGGGCAGCTGTGGATCCAACCATCCTGCCTGCATCCAGTCCCTGGTCCTACCATCCTGCCTGTGCTCTGTTGTTGCTTGTTGTTGCTTGTTGCTGTTGCTGTTGCTGTGCTTTTCTATCTCTCTATCCTCTCACCCCAACCGGTCGAGGCAGATGGCTGCCCGCATCCAGCCTGGTTCTGCTGGAGGTTTCTTCCTCGTTAGAGAGTTTTTCCTCTCCACTGTTGCTGTCAAATTAAATGCTTGCTGTATGTGGGATTTGTTGGGTTTAGTTGTGTGAGGTTTTAAACCTTACTTTGTAAAGTTCCTTGAAATAACTTTGTTGTGATTTGGCGCTATATAAATAAAATTGAATTGAATTTGCTACAGCTGGACATGTAACACAGAAGTAAGGAGCAAAGGCCAAGCTAACTGGCTAAACTGCTACAGCTAACCATATTGAGAATATCTGTGTCTCATACACCACAAAACCCCAGATACTGTATCTCTGTAAGCAACAGAAAAAGACAGTCTTTAGTGCGCAGGTGTGCAGCCTTCCTGCAACACTCTCCGATCGCTCTGTCTTACCGTCTTGTCTTTTCTGTATTTTTCCTCATTTTTTTTGTCTACTTCTTTAACTAGTCTTAAGGCGTACCCTCTCTGATCCTGTTAAATCAGAGAGGGTACGCCTTAAGACTAGTTTAAGAGTTTTTTGCTACGTTTTTTCACTTAGATTTATACTTCCAAAGCTGGTGCGCAAGAGCACCAACTTTGTTTACACACGGCACGAGCTGATCTCACTAAGATCGGCAGCAAAATACCTGACTCAGTCATGTCAAGCTTCCTTGAAGAAATAAGGAGGAAAAGGTCACTGGATAATAAAATGGACGAACTGAGAGCTCTAGTGAGAGAGGAAAACATCTTTGCTAAGTGCAGTTTGATGTGTTCCTGCCGTTAATGCCCCTGTCAACCCTGGAGAGGCCGTTCCTGCCCCTGTCGACCCTGGAGAGGCCGTTCCTGCTCTTGTCGGCCCTGGGAGTCACTGCCTCAGTTCCGCGTTGGCCCAGAAGAAGCGGCCATTCTGTCCCGCGTTGGCCCGAAAGAAGTGGCCATTCTTTTCCGCGTTGGCCAGGAAGAAGCGACCATTCTGTCCCGCTGTAGTATATTTATGTATCATATCATATATTATTATATAGGTAGTGAACAATACGTTCTGGTCAGGTTAAGATGCAGTGACTGTTCCTCAACCCTTGCAGTTTGGCAGGGTCGTTGTCTGGGGAGCATCTGGGATAGACTCCAGGAAACAGACATTTACATTTACTTTTAGGAGTAAAATTCATCATTGCTTATGAGAGAAGTACAGAGAGTAGATGGGTTCGTGTGTCCTCAGTGACTGGGGCGTGAACTGGGTTCGCAGAATCTGTGTTCGCAGAATCTGTTGTTGTTAAAAATGTTTATCCGAGCTGTTCCTAAGGAAATATTCAAAATGTCACACCGACCTGGGAAAGGAACAGAGAGGTTGAAGCTGGGCCAGATGGATCTGGGAGCCGGACAGATAACATGGCCCAGCGCTAGGACTTTCCAAGTAGCCTTATTTGGACATTTGGAAAGACTTTAGGTGGTGGTTATAAGCAGACCTTCACAGGCTGGGGTTTTCAGAGCGCTTCGCAGAGGGTCCGCTGGTAGAACCCAGCGGGCCTTTTCCGACCTCTCAGTTCTCTCTGCAGAGGAACAAGCAGGTGAATTTGGTCTCTGCCTCTCTTGTTATTACTCTTTTGTAATCATTATCTGATTGATTTAATTTGTCATGTATAATAAATTTGTATGCTATTGATTTAAACTTCAAAGTTGAGTTCTTGTGAAATCTCTGTTGTGGTTGAATAAAAGAGAAAATACACGACACCGCGTTGGCCCTGAGAAAGCGACCATTCTGTTCCGCGTTGGCCCTGAGGCAGCGGTTATTCTGTTCCGCGTTGGCCCTGAGGAAGCAGCCACTCTGTCCTCTGTTGGCCCTGAAGAAGCGACATTTCTGTCCCCTGTTGGCCCCGAGGAAGCAGCCATTCTGTCCCCTGTTGGCCCTGAGGAAGCGGCCATTCTGTCCCCTGTTGGCCTTGAATTAGAGGTCGTTCCTGCCCTTGTCGGCTCCGAAGCGGAGGCTGTTCCTGCCCTTGTCGGTCCCAAAGGGGAGGTCGTTCCTGCCCCTGTCGACCCTGGAGAGGCCGTTCCTGCTCTTGTTGGCCCTGGAGAGTCCCTGCCTCAGTTCCCGTTGGCCATGAAGTTCCCGTTCCCTTTCCTGGTGGTTCAGGCTGGTTTGCATCGGTCCTGGACCTGGTGCCTTCTGCTCTCTTGTGTGCAGGTGTCTTCCTTAGAGGTCCTGGTAGCTCCCGGGGTAGCATATTTGCTCTTGCCTCTGGTGGTCCAAGGGAGGCCACACCAGGGGTCTCCAGGAGCTCAAAGATGATCGTTCCAGTTGTGGTCCCTGTGTTCTCTGCTTTGTGTGCTGCTTCCGGGGATCCTGGTGGCCCGGCCCTGACAACGTGTGCCTCAGCTCCTGGTGGTCTGGCACCGACCGCGTCTGCTCCAGCTCCTGGTAGTCCTGCACCGACTGCGTCTGCCTCAGCTCCTGGTGGTCTATCGCCGAATGCGTCTGCCTCAGATCCTGGTGGTCCGGCACCGAGCACGTCTGCCTCAGTTTCTGGTGGTCTGGCACCGACTGCATCTGTCTCAGTTCCTGGTGGTCTGGCACTAAACACGTCTGCTTTGGTTCCTTTTGGTCCAGCACTGACTACGTCTGCTTCGGTTCCTGGTGGTCTGGCTTCGACCGCGTCTTCTTCAGTTCTTTGTGGTCCGGCTTTGACCTCGTCTTTCTCAGTCCCTGGTGGTCTGGTACCATCCACGTCTGTTCCGGCTCCAGATAATTCAGCGAGGATTACGTCCGCCCTGGCTCCACGTCTGGGTTCATCTCTGGTTCTGGCTCCTGCACTTTGTCGTCCCTCATCTCTGGTTCCAGTGCTTCGTCCCTCATCCCTAGTTCCGGCGCTTCGTCTTCCCTTAGCTCTGGTTCCGGCTCTTTGTCGTCCCTCGTCTCTGGTTACAATACCCTAGGGCCCTGCCCTACGCTCGTATTGTCTGCCGGGCTGGTGGTCTTGCCGCCAGCTCCTTCTGCCTTCCTTCTGGGAATTCGCCCTTGAGGGGGCGGGGTTCTGTCATGACATGGACTTTTGTTTGTTAGTTCCGGTTTTATTTTGACACATCCTATTTGTATCCTGTCGGCCTGAGTTCTGGTTTTACCTATCTTCTCTTGTACCTGCCTGTTAGTTTCCGTCTAGCTTCTCCCCCGGTCATATGTTCAGCCCACCTGCATCTAGTCACTAATCAACCCCAGCATTTAAGCACCATGTCTGCGTGTCACCTCTTGCCAGATTGTTTGACCACGCACCTGTGTCGACTCCCCTTGCTTTACCGGTTCCTGATCTTCGCCTGTCTGACTCTGAGTGTGCTTAATGTTTCTTGGTTTGCCTGCCATTTAAGCTCTGTCTCCTGGCTGTGCATTTGGGTCCTTCATTCCCTGCCTCCCTGCCAGTGCATGACAGATTCCACTGTAATGATTCATGTCTGATTGTTGAAGAACCAACAATCAAACATGAATGGGCATGGCCGCTGGCAACATGGCTGCTGCAATGAAGTGCAGCGCTGGAGAGAAAGAGAGGAAGTAGCTTTGCAGGGCTTTTAAACATCAGCCTCCAGGTGACACCAATCAGCCAGGGATTCAGGGAGGAGTCAGTCCAGGTCATCTGCAAAACTCTTTAGAGAAACTGTTCAGCACGTAACACCCTTACGCATAAGCACTTTGATCCATGGCTTCATGTCATAGAACAAATGCACAACACACAAAAGTACAAGAACATTACACCCTTAAAAAGCCATCTACTGCAATAGTTCTCCGATGCAGCATCCCAATACTGTGAGGGTAGAATTCCATCCTTTTTCTGCTCCAGTTCGAGGTCTTTGGGTGACAGAAAAACTTCACCAAATCTTTACACCTTGCCACAAGCCAGAAAGGTATCCAGCTGAGATGTAACCCTTTGGCCTCTGGATATGGCACTGGTTGTGACACATCCAGGTGTCTCTGGATACTGCTTTTCAACACTCTTCACACAGTGTCTCAATCCTCTCTAGGTTTCTAAATCTAATTTCTCTATTATCTGTTCAGCTCCAACAACAAACACAACCTTAAATAGAAAATATCATCTGTTGAGGCTACTGATGTCTTCACATCTGAAGCCTCACACCTCTAAAGGCTAAACCCGCCTTTTCCTTCTAGAGCTCAGCTATTGTCATCACTCAGTCAACAGCAGGTTTAATAAGGCAGTAAATTCTGTGTTGGGCTCAGGTTTTGTTCAATCAACCAAAGTTTACTGACCTTACCTTTGTTCCTGTATCAAAACTGATGTAGGAGCCACATTCTATATTACTGTATTTATTGCTTATTTATTGGTTTAGTTTGATCACATGATACCATACCATAAATAGCCCCCGCTCATCTGTGCTCAGGTGGAAAGTGGGAGGAGATAAAGTTGGGTAGCTGTAATTTACTCTAAACACTTTCACTAACACACGTGTAATAGGAACAATTTCTCTTTTAGTATTCTATACACTCCTCCCTGAACCGCCGCCTTACCGTGGTGGAGGAGTTTGTGTGCCCGAATGACCCCGGGAGCTATGTTGTCGGGGGCTAAATGCCCCTGGTAGGGTCTCCCAAGGCAAACAGGTCCTGGCGACGGGCCAGACTAAGAGCGGTTCACAACCCCCCTATGAAAGACAAACCACCAAGGCCAGAGACGTCGCCCGGTATGGCGCAGCCGGGGCCCCGCCCTGGAGCCAGGCCCGGGGTTGGGGCTCGTATGCGAGCGCCTGGTGGCCGGGCCTATTCCCACGGGGCCCGGTCGGGCACAGCCCGAAAGAGCGACGTGGGGCCGTCCTCAAGTGGACCCACCATCCGCGGGAGGAACCGTAGGGGGCTGGTGCAGAGTGGATTGGGCAGCAGTCGAAGGAGGGAGCCTGGGCGCCCCAATCCCTGGATAACCAATCTGGTTATTGGGACATGGAATGTCACGTCACTGGGGGGAAAGGAGCCTGAGCTTGTGCAGGAGGTCGAGCGGTACCGGCTAGAAATAGTCGGGCTCACCTCCACACACAGCCTGGGCTCTGGAACCCAATTCCTTGAGAGGGGCTGGACCCTTTTCTACTCTGGAGTTGCCTGCGGTGAGAGGCGGCGGGCTGGTGTGGGCTTGCTCATAGCTCCCCAGCTTAGTTGCCATGTGTTGGAGTTTTCCCCGGTGGACGAGAGGGTCGCTTCCCTGCGCCTTCGGGTGGGGGATAGGTCACTCACCGTCATTTGTGCTTACGGGCCGAATGGCAGTGTGGAGTACCCGGCCTTCTTGGGGTCCCTGGAGGGAGTGTTGGAAAGCGCTCCAACTGGGGACCCCATCGTTCTTCTGGGAGATTTCAATGCCCACGTAGGTAACGACAGTGATACCTGGAGAGGCGTGATTGGGAGGAACGGCCTCCCTGATCTGAACCCGAATGGTGTTATGTTATTGGACTTCTGTGCTAGGCACAGTTTGGCCATAACTAACACCATGTTCGAACATAAGGGTGTCCATCGGTGCACATGGCACCAGGACACCCTAGGCCGGAGGTCGATGATAGACTTTGTAGTCGTTTCACCTGACCTTCGGCCATATGTTTTGGACACTCGGGTGAAGAGAGGGGCTGAACTGTCAACTGATCACCACCTGGTGGTGAGTAGGATCCGCTGGCAGAGAAGGAGGCTGGAACGACTTGGCAGGCCCAAACGTATTGTGAGGGTCTGTTGGGAACGCCTGGCTGAACCCTCTGTCAGACGGACCTTTAACTCACACCTCCGGGAGAGCTTCGACCAGATTCCGAGGGAGGTGGGAGACATAGAGTCCGAGTGGACCATGTTCTCCGTCTCCATTGTCAACGTGGCCGTTCGGAGCTGTGGACGCAGGGTCTCCGGTGCCTGTCGTGGTGGTAATCCCCGAACCCGGTGGTGGACGCCGGAGGTAAGGGACGCCATCAAGCTGAAGAAGGAGTCCTACCAGGTATGGTTGACCTGTAGGACTCCTGAGGCAGCTGATGGGTACCGGCAGGCCAAGCGTGCTGCAGCCCGTGCCGTTGCGGAGGCAAAAACTCGGGCTTGGGAGGAGTTCGGGGAGGCCATGGAGGAGGACTATCGCTCGGCCTCAAAGAGATTCTGGCAAACCGTCCGGCGCCTCAGGAGGGGGAAGCAGTTCTTTACCAACTCTGTTTTCAGTGGAGGTGGGGAGCTGTTGACCTCAACTGGGGATGTTATCGGACGGTGGAAGGAGTACTTTGAGGATCTCCTCAACCCCTCCGACATGCCTTCTGCTGAGGAAGCAGAGGCAGGGGACTCAGAGGCGGACTTGCCCATCACCCAGGCTGAGGTCACCGAGGTAGTTAGTAAGCTCCTCGGTGGCAGAGCAGCGGGGGTGGATGAGATCCGTCCTGAGTACCTCAAGTCTCTGGATGTTGTGGGGCTGTCTTGGGTGACACGCCTCTGCAACATCGCGTGGAGGAGGGGGACAGTTCCTCTGGACTGGACAACCGGGGTGGTTGTCCCTCTTTACAAAAAGGGGGACAGGAGAGTGTGTTCCAACTATAGGGGGATCACACTTCTCAGCCTCCCTGGGAAAGTCTATGCCAGGGTACTGGAGAGGAGAATTCGGCCGATAGTCGAACCTCGGATACAGGAGGAACAATGTGGTTTTCGGCCTGGTCGTGGAACGCTGGACCAGCTTTATACCCTCAGCAGGGTGCTTGAGGGTTTGTGGGAGTTTGCCCAACCAGTCTACATGTGCTTTGTGGATCTGGAGAAGGCATTCGACCGTGTCCCTCGTGACATCCTGTGGGGGGTGCTCCGGGAGTATGGAGTCCAGGGCCCTTTGCTAAGGGCTGTTCGGTCTCTGTACAACCGGAGCAGGAGCTTGGTTCGCATTGCCAGCAATAAGTCAGACCTGTTCCCGGTGCATGTTGGACTTCGGCAGGGCTGCCCTTTGTCACCGGTTCTGTTCATTATTTTTATGGACAGAATTTCTAGGCGCAGCCAGGGGCCGGAGGAGGTCTGGTTTGGGGACCACAGGATTGCATCTCTGCTTTTTGCAGATGATGTTGTCCTGTTGGCTTCATCAGGCCAGGACCTCCAGCGTGCGCTGGTGCGGTTTGCAGCTGAGTGTGAAGCGGCTGGGATGAGAATCAGTTCCTCCAAATCTGAGGCCATGGTTCTCGACCGGAAAAAGGTGGTTTGCTCTCTCCAGGTTGGAGAAGAGTTCCTGCCTCAAGTGGAGGAGTTTAAGTATCTTGGGGTCTTGTTCACGAGTGAGGGAAGGAAGGAGCGTGAGTTTGACAGACGGATCGGTGCGGCGGCTGCAGTAATGCGGTCGGTGTATCGGCCCGTCGTGGTGAAGAGGGAGCTGAGCCGAAAGGCAAAGCTCTCAATTTACTGGTCAATCTACGTTCCTACCCTCACCTATGGTCATGAGCTTTGGGTCTTGACCGAAAGGGCAAGGTCACGGATACAAGCGGCTGAAATGAGCTTCCTCCGCAGGGTGGCTGGGCGCTCCCTTAGAGAGGAGTAGAGTCGCTGCTCCTCCACATCGAGAGGAGCCAGCTGAGGTGGCTCGGGCATCTAGTTCGGATGCCTCCTGGACGCCTCCCTGGGGAGGTGTTCCGGGCATGTCCCACCGGTAGGAGGCCCCGAGGAAGACCTAGGACTCGCTGGAGAGACTACGTCTCTCGGCTGGCCTGGGAACGTCTTGGGGTCCCACCGGAAGAGCTGGAGGAAGTGTCCGGGGAGAGGGAAGTCTGGAACTCTCTGCTTAGACTGCTGCCCCCGCGACCCGGCCCCGGATAAGCGGATGAAAATGGATGGATGGATGGATGGATGGTATTCTATACAGTTATTATATGGTCTATGACAATGTTCAGCATGACTGTTCTTTTTTTTCTTTTTATGTAAGCAATTCATTTCTTTTTTTGTCTTACATCTTTTTATGTACTTGCCATTTCTCTTAGATTGTTCTATGGTTCTCTCTGCCTGGTACACCATGAAACTTGCTCCAATATAGTTTCCAAAACGATGGCTGTGGAGCTGTGTCTCTCTTTGTCTGCTGAGATTGAGCATTCCTTCCTCTCTGATAGTCAGATGTCAGTGATACAGGTGGTAGAATATAAACATCTCCACACACGGTGACAGAGATAAAGTGGTACAGTACAGTACATGCAATTTGATTGGCCCTAGAGGGTTAAAAAAGCAGGTGACATCCGGAAGACTTGCATTATACCTCCATTGTGTATGTCCTGAACTCCCCAGCTGGCTTTTGATTTTCTTTTCCCATTATCTTTTATTTTTCCCTTTTATTACCATAAATTGTACAAAAGACAACACTCTCATCAGCTTCTTTATTACATAATTTCCATCACATCATGTTAATGCCATCCCCGTCACTTTCTGATAATGCATTCTCTCTGTACAGACCGAGCTCCTCCCATCACCCTGGCTTTCACAAGTGTTATTTACCTCGTCTACCTCACCCTTTTGGTGAATAATTTTATTTTATAGCTTAAATAACCTTGTAGTGAGACACACAACACACAACAGATCTGATAAATAGGCTTCTTAACCTTAGCTGTAAGTACTGCTGCCACCACTACTATTATTAATGCCTGCCATGCCATTGTTAAATTAATAATGCCTGATTATATACAGTTGAGATATTGTATGTAAGTATTATGTGATTATGTACAATTATATATGCACAAGTGTATGTACATTAGTATATGCACACGCCTTTATAATTATTAGCAGTATTAGTGTTAACATAGTGAATAACAACAATATTGCAGTTGTTGACTTACTAAGGTGTTAAATGTTTACGTTTAATAATATATTTATTTGGATAAATAGCTGACTTTGTTACAAACCAACGATGGAGGAAGGACCCAATTGCACAGCGTTGACTTGAGTATGATAAGAAGGTTATTAGCAAGGTCAGGCAGGCAGAGGTCATACACGGTGGAGTAGCAATCAGGATCCGACAAGGAGCAGGCAGAGACGCGGACAAGGTACAAGCAGAGGTCGACTTACAGTACAGGACGGTCATAGGCTAGGCAAGAGTAGGGTCGAGGACAAAGCACGCTCAGTAACACAAGGCAAGAGGTCAAGGAATGCTGGAATGCTAGTGAGGAATCAACGTAGACAATCTGGCAGGGAACTATGGCTAGAGGTGGAGCTTAAATACTACATGGCTAATGACTGATGAGATGCAGGTGATGATAACAACAGGAAGTAAAGCTGGGTAGACTGGGTGTGGACTAAACAGGAAATGATAACAAAATAAAACCGGACATGACTAGACAAACGTATCTAAGAAACATGAATTGTGACAGACTTTGTGGTTCTGTTGGGTTATTGGTGGATTTGATTTTTGCAATTACACAAAGTCATGAAGTGCATTTTTTTGTTGTCTTGTTAAATTCACAACCAATTTTACACAGCAAAATTAGACATTGTTAAGTTTGTGAACAGCTGTTTATTAGCATACTTCTGCCTCCACAGCGCAGGTGGTTAGAATGTATGGTGAGTGGACCGAGGGAGACCAGACCTTAATGTGTAACAGTCCCAACTGGGGCGATTAGAGTCAGCTCTTGCAGTGGTTGGAGCAATATGAATATGCATTATGAATATCATAATCTCTCTATAAGTGAGCAAACCAACCAAACCAAACAGCTTCTCAGCTCTTGACAGTGAATACTGTGATGTGAGGGGGATGACAGTTAATGTTTCAACCAGCTCTGTAAATTTTTAATAGTTGTGCTACATCATGACAATGATAAATATTGGGCTTGTGTTTGCACCTGTTTCATGTCCCACCCTCTCCCCCCACCAGTGGGCGCCGCCATAACACCTCAGTCTGCTCAGGTAAGGAAGACTTGCTACATTCCCAGGACTGGGTTATTGAATGTGTGAATCCTAGTTCCTTCTTCACAGTTTCAAGTATATTTCTGTTTAAAATTCTTCAACTTCCAAAACCTAAATACCTATGTATCTATAATTTTAAATGTTCAGATGATCTCAATAATTAACATATGAACTGAAAAGAGCATGGATGAACATGTGACCTTTTGTGTGCGTGCATGCGTGCGTTCGTGCATGTGTGAGATGAAACCGTACCTGAGATCTCAGGTTTCAGTCCAAGAGAGAGACACGAGGCAAAGCCAGAACACACCATACAGATTGAGTCAGATAGACTAAGGCTGAGCGAGAGACAAGTAGAGAGAGACAAGTCCTGAGACAAATAGACTGCTGTTTATTGGGCATTTCCTGGACAAACCAACAGAACCAGGTAAGAGTTAACCACTGTTCCGCTTATACCTACAGCTACACATTTGTTGTGTCAACATATAAAGGATGTTTTCAAACCATGTAATCAAACCATCCTCAACTGACTTCAGATTTCACCACACCATTTCAAAGTCAGGTTGAAACAGGAACCAGAACATCCGTAATCTTTCATCTATGTTATCAATCCATGGGCAAACCAAAAATAAGGTAAAGGACTTATTTATAAGGGAGGGGTCTAGATTTGCTAAATCTGGTCCCAGGTCTGCAATGATCATAAGTTATTTCACCTGTAGAACTGACTAACATTCAATTTCTGTATCATCTAAATGTGACCCTGAAACAACAGAACCAAAGTCGTATCCAGTCCAGTATATTTAATGAAGATAAGGCCTGTCAATCTACAGGTACATGAAAAAAGGTTTAAATACACACAGAGATGAACTGGGAGCTTCAAGTGTTTCATCTGTGCACATTTTGGGCTGAGCAGCTGTGAGATGATGGGGACAATCTAACGACCAGTACTTACTGGCAGATGTGATGTCACACTGGTCACAGACATGTTGTTTACCTGGATATGACTCTTGCTCGGAATAGCTTTACGAAGTGGCTCTTTAGCTCAACGACCAGGCTCAGGTTTGGTTTTATGCAGCACAATGCTGACTCTGAGTTCAGGTTTAACATAAACCGACTCCCTCAGTATTTATAGGTCGGCTGAACAAGCTGATCAGGGATCAGATATTAACAACTGCTGCAGTCTAATTTAGCTCAGAGTGAACAGGCTAATGCTAACTGAGCAGGGTCACACCGAAAGGTTGACTGATTTTTAGAGACCTAGCATGTAGAGTAACAATTTTGCATCAAGAATGTTATTACGTGGTTGCTGACAGAAGTGTGGCACAATGTGTCCTTTTTTATATTAGTTTAAATTTCCTAGACACAAATGTATAGTTCACACATGTACAGTACAGTACAGCTCATAGTTTTCATATATTGTTGTTGTCATGTGATGCTGTGTTGCTAAGCAACAGGGCTGTCATGTTTCTTGCATTTAGCATATTAATACAGTTCCAGTTCAGGGTTAAGCCTGGAGTCCAGGATCAGATTGTGGGATGGTTCAAAGAGACACTGAATGAAGCATCAGAGTATCACTCTCACTCACATGTGATGGCTGCGCATTTGGTGGTTTTCGAGTTACTTGGCATGTGCATCGCAATGTGATCCCTACAAAACACACACTCAGCAGCCCCTTCCCTGACGCTCTCTCTCTCTCTCTCACACACACACACGCACGCACGCACGCACGCACGCACGCACGCACGCACGCACGCACGCACACACACACACACACACACACACACACACACACACACACACACACACACACACACTGGCTTCAACATAAGTGTGTGATTAAGATCTGGCAGCAAGTCTGGACTGGAGCCGTTTCCAGTCCACAGAGATTTCCAAGAGAAACTGGAGAAATGTCTGTAGTCAACTGTCAGAGACTCTCTGTCTCAATCACAGTCTCAGAAGACCTTAATTTATACTGGGAAAATAGAAACACTAACCTGTAATTAGTTCAGTCTGACCAGTATAGTTTATTGTAGAAAGCTACAAGTTGACATAGTTCATCATCCACCATCATAAATCATTGGTGCTTAAGTATGTTGTTTGAAGTTTATTGGCTCACAGTTTTACTAGCTTATGATTTTGAGGACCATTGGTTCATCAAGAATCAGGAGCGCGAAAATGGTGTTAGTTCATTAATAGTCATGAGGCAGTGTGAACAGTGTCTGCAGCACCCCCTGTCTGCAGGAGGACCTGGTCAGCTGTAGTCTGTCATTCACACACACGGAGAAACAGTCACATCGTTTTATTTTAGCGTGTGGAGCTGAGAGGAAATGCCAAGCGTCGCTGACTGCATCCAACAACATTCTGTGGTCTACAGTTACACACACATGCACAGAGTCAGTGAGGTGCATTAACCCAGAATGATACAACGGAACAACGCTGATAACAGCTGAGCATGTATGCGTATCTGTATGTGTGTGTGTGGGGGGAATTCAACCTTCAGGAGGCCTGAACCTGGTTCTTCAACTGTGTTCATCGTCATCATCCAAATTACAGCTCCATAAGATTTCTCTGTGGCCGAACTGCAGTGAAAAGGCCATGAATGCAGTTTGGATCTGATACTTTGTAGTGGCGCTGGTCATCACACAGATGAAAGCTGAATGACATCTTAGTAAAGGAAGCACACAGTTGAACTGACGCACACTGTCACAATCAGAGCAAATGATGAGGTCTGTTATGTCTGTACTTACAGATTGTTGTTTCGTAGACACAACATGAATCTCCAGAATAAATCTCCACCAAGCCAGCAGTGACATATATCAGTGACAACGTACTAATACTAACCATAAATCAGCTGCTGTCACTGATTCAGTTCACTTCACAGATTTGTATCAGGTCAAAAGTGATTTTACAATGTAAAGACCTTTACACACTAATACCTCTGCTGTGACCTGGTGCTACATTGGAGAGGAAACACTATCTCAAGACATTTACTATAGATTTTAAAAAAATAAATAAAAACCTGTGTTGCAACTATCTGCTTCTGTCTGTGTGACTCTCAGATCATCTGTCCCAGAGTCCCAGAGACTGTTGGTTCGTTGGTTCCCACAAATATTAAAGTACAGCTAAATACAGCAATATGCACTCACACACACACACACACACACACACACACACACACACACACACACACACACACACACACACACACACACACACACACACCACGCTGACAGTTCTTGTATCATTTAAGGCTGATGACAGACAACAAACATCTTCTAGGTTAGTTAGTTATTATAAGCTTTTGTCAGTTGTGGTCGTGTCTTTCAATGTTGCCAATTTAGTTTTCATCATTGCATTGCAGATTTCCCAGACAGATTTTTTGACAGAGACAGAGGTTTTGCTGTTTGTATGTTTTTTGATGAATATGAAACATGTCTACAAGAGGACATGTGTGGACAGTTAGAGGCCCATCCTTAGCCTCGTGAACTTAAGGTTTCCTCTCAACTGTACTGTTGATTGAGTACAAATTAAATGATAAATAATCAATACATGAACCACTTAGATCAAGTCAAAAAGAAGTATTTTAAAAAAAAGTGTAACAAACTCTGGACTTACTTGCTTACAACATTTTACACAACCCACTTTTTTAAACCCAGTATATGTGTTGTCTAGATCTGAGTGAACCTCACAATCTTTACACAAAAAACTGAGGAAACAGAGGAGGTCAGCGGCTGATCAGAGGGACGAACACGAAAAGTGTGGGGCTGGGTGGGGGGCGGTTGAGCTGGATCATCATCCTCTCTGTAATTTAACACTTGAGGGTTAAACTGATGATTCGCAACAGCTGCTGCTTCCATGACAACGAAAGGGCGAGGTCAACTCTGGCAACTCTGAAGAGCAGACACCAGTGAGGGTTAAACTGTGTGTCCAGTGTGTCCTCACAATAATAGTCCTTGATAAATGCTGAGAGTGTTTACAGAAACAAATATGAAAGTCATTAAGGGATGTCCACAGGTGGAACCTTCATCCATGACAGTGAACGTGAAGCCATGTGAATCAGATGAAACTGATGGAAAGGACGAGTCATCACATTAGATGTTTGTAGTTCAGATTAGGTTTAAAATGTGTTTTGTGTGCCTTTGCTAAGTTTTCTCAACTGTTCCCTGCAGGAGCTGGTTGGGTTGTAATTGGGGAGTTTGGGTGGTGCTGCATGATGCCAACATGGCACCGCTGCAGCTGCCCCCTGTTGGTTCGGAGATTTTCAGACATTTTACATCCGCCTCGCTGGAGGAGATCCAACAGCGACGTGAGGTGGAGGAAAAGGAGCAACAGAGGAGGAAGGAGAAGAACATTGAGGTATATATCTAGAATCTAAGTGTTTAATTTGCCCTCGATGTTAGTGTAACACCTTGATACTGATTAGCTGTCACAGTTTCAGTCCCTCCAACCCTGACTTCCAAGGACCCTGTTCTCTAGAAACCAGTCAGTCCTGTTGTTTCTGGTTGGAAGCTTGCACTACAGCACACAGGTTTCCTCCATTTCCTTTGTGTCCACTGAGCGTCCTCCTCCTCCCCCTAATGAGCCTGGCCCTAAATATGCCCTCACCTTAATGCTAGATTGGCTACAGTTCATGGAACAACTTCACAGTTGTTCCCAGTGAGCAGAACCGACTGCCCAGATGTAGCTCTTCTCCATGTCAGACACTTCTAACAAACTGTTTGATTCCTTAATCTGATTGGCAGATAGCAGAGGAAGATCTTCCTAAACCAGCCAGTGACTTGGAGGCTGGAAAACCTCTTCCCTTCATCTATGGAGACCCACCCTCCGAGTTTATTAACACCCCACTGGAGGACCTGGATCCCTTCTACCAATCTCAGAAGGTTGCCTGCCAATACAGAGCCAATACAATCAGTGCTAATGCAAATACATTTTTAATTATAATAAAAGAAATAAAAATTAATAAAACCTAATTGCAAACAAAATTCTACATCAAGATTTTTCTGTTCCAATCTCATTTGAAACATTGTAGGAACGTTTTAAGCTTCAAAGAAGCACAGAAAATCTGACTGATGAATGTATTCGAAGAGAAGGAGTTGTTTAAATACAGCTGATGTCAGGGTGGCGTAGATGACGGACCCACATGCACAGCACAAGACGAGGTTTACTGGTGTTACAGAATGACGTTTATTCCACAATGCAGAATCAAATCCAGGCAGGGTCATACACAGGAGATCTAGCCGGTTAAACAGGATCAGGCAGAAGCGTAGTCAGGGACAGGCACGGGTCAGACACGAGAGGTGAGTACAATACCAAAACGGCAGGCGAAGAATCGGGGTGAGGCAGGCGAGGTCGGTAACAAGCAGAAGCAACAATCAAGGCAGACAAGGATCAGGCAGGCTCAGAATCGGAGGTCAGAACTGGAACACGGTACACAACAAGGCAGAACTAGAAACGCTGGAAAGTGGTGATCTCACGCACAATCTGGCAACTGGAGTCTGTGATGGGTGAATGCTAAATACCGGTGTTGATTAGTAAACTGCTAACAGGTGTGCTGAGTGATCCGGGGACTGAACGGAGAAACAGGAAGTATACAAAATAAAACCGGAAGTCCTTTCCGTGTGAAGGGCGGGTGACAAGCCCGGATGTGACAGTACCCCCCCCCCCCAGGGCGTCTACCACGGCGCCCACGGGAAGTCCCCCCCCGACCAGGGCGGGCGGAGGGCGGATCAGGAGGAGGGACCGGATCCTGGCGCTGTCCTCGTCGCCGCTTCAGCCTCCCGGCGGAGCCCGTCCGGGGCGGGAGCCTCCGGATGTGCCCGATGGAAGTCCCGGATGAGCGAGCGGTCCAGGATGTCCCGAGCCGGGACCCAGGACCTCTCGTCCGCCCCGTAGCCTTCCCAGTCGACCAGGTATTGGAACCCGCGGCCCCGGCGGCTGCAGTCGAGAAGGTCCCGCACCGAGTAGACCGGGTGGCCGTCCACCACCCGAGGCGGGGGTGGAGGCTGGGACGGCGGGACCAGAGGGCAGGAGCGGTGGGGCTTGAGCCGACTGACGTGGAAGGTCGGGTGCACTTTCATGGACCTGGGCAACGAGAGTCTCACGGCCACGGGGTTAATCACTCGAGCGATACTGTATGGACCGATGAACCGTGGAGTCAACTTACGTGGGGAGCCCGGGAGCCGCAGGTCCTTCGTGGATAGCCAGACCTGGTCGCCCACTTCATACGAGGGTCCTGGGGACCTCTTGCGGTCTGCTGCCTCCTTGTAGCGGGCCTGGGCCTGGAGCATCGTCCTCCGGGCTCTGAGCCACGTCTGTCTGCACCGCCGCAACAAAGCATGGGCCGAGGGCACGTGGACCTCCTTTTCTAAGGACGGAAACATAGGGGGCTGGAAGCCATAAGCACACTGGAAAGGTGTCAGACCCGTGGAGGCGCAGGGCAGGGTGTTGTGGGCGAACTCGACCCATATCAACTTCCGGGACCACGTCCCGGGGCTCCTCGACGCCAGCAGTCGTAGTCCCACTTCCAACTGTTGGTTGGCCCTCTCCGTCTGGCCGTTGGACTCCGGGTGGTATCCGGAGGAGAGGCTGACCTCTGCCCCCAGCAGAGCGCAGAACTCCCTCCAGAAACGGGACACGAACTGGGGTCCACGGTCCGACACAATGTCCTGCGGAAATCCATGTAGGCGGAAGACAT
The DNA here is from genome assembly GCF_900634795.4 of Betta splendens. Taxonomy (NCBI): domain Eukaryota; kingdom Metazoa; phylum Chordata; class Actinopteri; order Anabantiformes; family Osphronemidae; genus Betta; species Betta splendens. The sequence goes on along the minus strand of NC_040888.2, from coordinate 67,251 downwards.
GGTCCAGCATGGCTTGGGCCGTCTGCCTGGCTGAAGGAAGTCTGGCCAGAGGAATGAAATGCGCGCACTTAGAGAACCGGTCCACCACGGTCATGACAACCCGGTTACCTGCCGAGAGGGGTAATCCGGTGACGAAATCCAGCGCCACGTGCGACCACGGCCGATGTGGGACTGGCAACGGTCGCAGGAGGCCGGCGGGTCGCTGGTGGGACGGTTTATGCATCGAGCATGTGGAGCATCCGGCCACGTACTCCCGGACGTCCGATTTCATAGAGGGCCACCAGAACCGTCTGCCCACCCTGAACGCGGTGCGGGGTGCCCCGGGGTGGCAGCTGATGGCAGACGCGTGGGCCCAATGGATCACCTCCCCTCTAAGACCTGGGGGAACAAACAGACGGTTGGGACATGCAGGAGGTCTGGGGGAGACCCTGGGTGGCCTCCTGGACCCGTCTCTCCACCGGCCACGTAACTGCCCCCACCAGGCACCCCGCCGGTAGGATGTGCTCCGGCTCCACCGGGGTGTCCAGGTGATCATGAAGCCGGGAGAGAGCGTCTGGTTTCGTGTTCTTCGAGCCTGGGCGATATGACAGGTGGAAATGGAAGCGGCTGAAGAACAGCGCCCAGCGGGCCTGGCGGGAGTTCAGCCTCTTTGCGGTCTTTATGTATTCCAGATTTTTGTGGTCGGTGTAGACCAAGAAAGGCTGCGCCGCTCCCTCCAGCCAGTGCCTCCACTCCTCCAGTGCTGTCTTAACCGCTAGCAGCTCCCGGTTCCCGATATCATAGTTCCGTTCTGCGGGGGATAATTTGCGGGACATGAATGCGCAGGGATGTAGCCTACCTCCGGCTGGGTCGCGCTGGGAGAGCACCGCTCCTACCCCCGAATCCGAGGCGTCGACCTCCACCACAAACTGGCATTCTGGGTCCGGCATGCGAAGCACAGGAGCGGTGGTGAAACTCTGTTTAAGGTGCTGGAAGGCCGACTCTGCTTCTTCCGACCACTGGAACGGAGCCTTCAGAGAGGTGAGTCTGTGCAAGGGGGCTGCGATACTACTGAACCGCCGGATGAAGCGGCGGTAGAAATTGGCGAACCCGAGGAAGCGCTGCACGTCCCTCCGACATTGGGGCGTCGGCCAATCCTCTACTGCCTTGGTTTTGGCCGGGTCCATCTGGATCCGGCCCTGTGACACGATGAAACCCAGAAATGACACGGTGCTGACATGAAATTCACACTTCTCGGCCTTTACGAAGAGCCGATGTTCCAAGAGTTTCTTCAGGACCTGGCGGACGTGACTCTGGTGTTCCTCCTCAGTGCTAGAAAAAATCAAGATGTCGTCAAGATACACGAATGCAAATCTGTTAATCATTTGGCCCAATACTTCGTTAACAAATCCCTGGAAGATGGCAGGGGCGTTGGTGAGGCCGAACGGCATCACCAGGTACTCATAGTGGCCGTTCGGGGTGTTGAATGCCGTCTTCCACTCGTCCCCTTCCCTGATGCGAACCAAGTGGTATGCGTTCCGTAGATCCAGTTTTGTGAACCACTTGGCTCCCGACAGTAGTTCAAACGCAGAGTGGAGGAGGGGAAGAGGGTAGGAGTCCCGAATGGTAATGTCGTTGAGGCCTCTATAGTCTATACATGGTCGGAGGGTGCCATCCTTCTTTCCCACGAAGAAAAACCCGGCCCCTGCTGGAGAGGAGGATGGCCGGATGATGCCTGTAGCCAAGGCTGAGTCCAGATATTCCTTCATTGCCTGTCTTTCGGCTGGTGCCAGCTGGAACAGTCTCCCCTTGGGGGGGTTGGAGCCGGGCCGCAGGTTTATGGCACAGTCGTGGGTCCTGTGGGGTGGCAGGGACATGGCCCTGGATTTACTGAATACCGCAGCGAGGTCATGGTAGCAGGCCGGCACCCCGGTCAGGTCCACCTCTTCCTGCCCAGTCCCGATCGGTGGCTCCTCCGTCTTCGTCGAGGTCTGAAAACAAGTGCTCTTACAGTCAATGTCCCACTCGCTTACCTCACCGCTTCTCCAGTCCAGCCTGGGGTTGTGCCGACGCAGCCACGTGTGGCCCAACACCACCGGGTGGTAGCATGCCTCCACCACCAAGAAATGGATGCGTTCCGTGTGTCCGTCAGCAAACTCCATGGTGACGGCCTCTGTGTGGTGGGTCACCTTCCATAGTTTGCGGCCGTCCAATGCTGTGGTTTCCACCGGCGTCGCGAGCGGGGAGGTGGCGACGCCCATCCTCTCCACCAACCTGGCATCCATCAGGCTAGCATCGGCCCCTGAATCGATGAGGACCGCCTGCTGGAGGGAATGGGAGCTGGTCGAGAGCGTGACTGTAGGCAGTGAGCGTGCGGAGGCGCTACCAAACATGGCTCGGCCCACCACGATCCTCCGTGCTCGTGGTGAGCCAGGTCTTTTAGCGGACATTTATTAGCGAAATGCCCGTGCTGTCCACAGTACAAACATAACCCCTGGGAGCGGCGTCGTCGTTTCTCTGACTCCGTGAGACGCGCGCGTCCCAGCTGCATGGGTTCTTCTGGTGATGGCGGCGTACCTGAGCTCCGCGAGGGAGAACCTCCGTCGGTGAAACACTGACCTCTGGTGGTGATTTCCGCTTTTCCACGGTGCTCTCGCTCTCTGCTTCCCAGTCGTCGGTCGATCTGGATGGCCAGCGAGATCAGTGCATTCAGGTCGTTCGGCAGGTCCCGAGCCGCTAGACAGTCCTTCACGCGCCGAGAGAGGCCGCGGATGAACACATCGCCCAAGGCGGTCGCGTCCCATCCGGCCTCCGCCGCTAGGGTCCTAAACTCGATCGCGTACTTGGCCGTGGTCCTCCCTCCTTGCCGAATGTTCACGAGTTTCTGCGCTGCTTCTCTTCCAGGCGTGATCTCCTGGAAGATCTGCTTCAACGCCGTTGAAAAGGCTCTGAAAGACGACATGCAGATCGACCCGTTCTGCCATTCTGCCGTTGCCCACGCCTCCGCTTCTCCGGTCAGGTGCGAAACCGCGTACGCCACCTTAGCTCTCTCGGTGGGAAACGCGGGAGCGTGTAGTTCATAGTGGATCTCACACTGTGTGAGAAATGCCCGGCAGTCGCCTGACTCACCGGAAAAGCGGGTTGGCGCGCCGAGGCGTGCGTCGGGTGCCGGAGGGAGAGCCGGCGGAGTCGCCGCGGGTGCACTTGCCGCTGCGGTCGCTGAAACCTGGATCGGCGCGGTGTCACCGGAGTTTCCTGACGCGAGGCGACCCACCGCCTCCACGAGTCCCGCCACTGCGTTCTCCTGACGGCGGGCGCACTCCACCAGATTCAGGAGCGCCGCGTTGGTCTTTTCCTCCTGCTCGCTGAGCCGTTGCTCCTGGGCGGCGAGCGCAGCGCGGAGGTTCTCGATGCTGGCTGGGTCCATTTCTGGCCAGATTGTTCTGTCAGGGCGGCGTAGATGACGGACCCACATGCACAGCACAAGACGAGGTTTACTGGTGTTACAGAATGACGTTTATTCCACAATGCAGAATCAAATCCAGGCAGGGTCATACACAGGAGATCTAGCCGGTTAAACAGGATCAGGCAGAAGCGTAGTCAGGGACAGGCACGGGTCAGACACGAGAGGTGAGTACAATACCAAAACGGCAGGCGAAGAATCGGGGTGAGGCAGGCGAGGTCGGTAACAAGCAGAAGCAACAATCAAGGCAGACAAGGATCAGGCAGGCTCAGAATCGGAGGTCAGAACTGGAACACGGTACACAACAAGGCAGAACTAGAAACGCTGGAAAGTGGTGATCTCACGCACAATCTGGCAACTGGAGTCTGTGATGGGTGAATGCTAAATACCGGTGTTGATTAGTAAACTGCTAACAGGTGTGCTGAGTGATCCGGGGACTGAACGGAGAAACGGGAAGTATACAAAATAAAACCGGAAGTCCTTTCCGTGTGAAGGGCGGGTGACAAGCCCGGATGTGACAGCTGAATGTTTGCAGAAGAAGCTGAAACAGTTGAATTTTAAATTGAAAAAAGATTTGCTGAAATTGAAACTAAAAGAACTGCTGAAAATACAGAGATACACAATATACCTAAATGTAAGAAAAACAAAACTCATAAATAAATAGTCCAAGAAACAAAATAACAAAATAGCTTAAAGTTATGGAAACATTTAATACACCTGAAAGTAGCTGCAGAGGAAAACGTTGCAGCTTTGGAGGAAACGTTTGCAGGTAATTGCTAGTCATAATAAACCAGTTGAAAACAGAAATACTTTATTTATTTATAAATTATTTTTAGCTAAGGATTTGGATTGGTCCTTTTATTTTGAAAGTATATGGAGTAAGACGGTGTGGGTAATTGCTCAATTGTATAATAGACTCATTAACTACTCACAATACACCAGTTGAAAGCAGAAATATTGCTATATTTAGCTAAAGATTTAGATTGGTGGTCTAATTTTGAAAGGATATGGACAAAACATGCAGGTAATATAACTAAATTATAAAGTGGTCTCATTAAGTAGTCATATTTAACCAGTCAAAACCAAGATTTAAAACTTTTATTTTGTAAGTATTTGGAAAAGGTGTGTGGACAATTGCTGAACTGTAAAACAGTCTTATTAATTAGCAGTCATTACCCATTCAGAGGCATAAAAATGACTAAAGGGACTGATAAATAACATTGGTGCCTTTATTTTGAAAGGATATGGAAGAAGCATGTGTAAGTAATTGTTAAATTGTAAAATAGTCTCATTAAATACTCATAATAAACCAATTGAAAGCAGAAATATTGTATTGTTAGCTAAAGATCCAGATTGGTTCTTTTATTTTGAAAGGATTTGGAGGATGGGTGTGTGCTTAATGGCTAAACTGTAAAGGAGTCTTATTAACTAGTCACAATTACCCATTAAAAAGCTAAAATGGTGCTATTAAAGCTAATGATTTATATTGGTGCTTTTATTTTGAAAGGATATGGGGGAAGCCTGTGCAGGTAATTGCTAAACAGTATATTAGTCTAATTAACTAGTCATAACAAACCAGTTGAAAGCAAAAGTATTGCTATTTGTTGCGAAAAATCAGAATTTGGGCTTTTATTTTGAAAGGATTCGGAGGAGCTGCGTGTGCTTAATAGCTAAACTGTAAAATAGCCCCATTAACTAGTCACAGTTACCCATTCAAAAGCAAAAATAGTGCTATTAAAGCTAACAATTTGGATTGGTTCTTTTATTTGAAGAATTCAGAGGCAGTGTCTAATTAATTACTAAACAATCAAACAGTGTAATGAACTAATCAGTAATATGCATAATGCTGCTACACTGAGCATCAGGAGTTTGAGCTGTCACTCAAAGCTGCAGTTGCGCCGTTGTCATGGAGATGAAAGGCAGAAAAATCAGGATGATTCGGCTCTGAGAAAGCAGAGTTTCACCCCTGCTTAACAGGATTCTTACAGCAAAACCACAATAACTATCATAAGTCAAGTTTTTGAATGCCAAGGCTTTAATAAGCAACTGGTTTGAGATTTATGTTTGAAGACTGGCCACAGTCAGGATTTCAAAATGTTGTACTTCTGCGTTTCTCTGAAAAAGTCTTGCAGCCTAATGCATTAGAGTCCATGTCTACAGACGTTCTGTCCTAAAAAAACGAGCCCTCACACATCGCACAATCACAGAGAGGACGGTTGGACCTCACACATCGCGCAGTCTAGCTCACGCAATACACACTAATGGAAAAGTTGAAAACCACCCAATATTTAAACTGCTATAGATCAGAAGGTATTAAAGATATAAAAAAGCTGAACGGAAGATTAATAGTTGAATAGCTAAAGACTGTTTCAAAGTTTAAACAGTGTCTGTAACTTACAGTATGTTGAAGTAGTTACAGCCTAAAGAAGACAAAGCTGAAGAGTATTTGAAAATTGTTTTCCATTCATTTTAATGAAGACATTTTGATAACTTGAAAAATATGAAAGATATTAAAAAGTTAAATGGCAGAGGGGCAGAGGCAGAGGGAGAGGCAGAGGGAGAAGCAGAGAGTTAAGGATCAGCCAGAGGAAGAAGTTACAGGTGAGATAATTGCTTGACAAAAACTTGAATGTGACTGGACAATAGACACATTTATAACTAGAAAGTTGAGGTTTGGAAGGTAAAAATTTCATAGAAGGCCTGTAGGGTGTTGGCCTACAAAGGGGGAAGGTCTGAGGTTCAATCCCCCACCTCACTACTGTTAGTTTAGTTTATACTGTCTTTTATTTGGCATTGTAACACAAATGTAAATGCTATAATCTGATGTTAATAAACCATTAAATTTGGATGAATGCATTGCTCAGACACATGAAAAATTAAAGGGAAAGTAGCAGCATCATTGTGAAAAATAGATAGTAATTATTAGACGTCCTTATAGATCTGTTGGTCTTGCTCTAAGTCACTGACTTGTCTCTGCAGACGTTCATCGTCCTCAGTAAAGGAAACACCATCTACAGGTTTAATGCAGAACCAGCCTGTTACCTGCTGAGTCCATTCAGTCATCTGAGGAGAATTGCTGTGAAGATTCTCATCCATTCATATCTTTTATAATGTCACTGTTGTTAGCACTAGGAAAAAACCTTAGATGAACAAAAAAAACAAGCAGATTCAGTCCAATATCTTGTTTCCATGTTAGTGATCCTAAGAAAGCAGACAGACAGAAAATAGTTGAACATTATGTAGGGCTAAAAAAGTCTAAATATGATTGCTTGTTTTCTGATGCTTCTTGATGCTTCCTTAAACCAAAAACTTTTTTCAGTTTGTTTATCATGGTGACGATTCTGACCAACTGTGTGTTCATGACCATGAGTGACCCTCCATCGTGGAACAAGGTGGTAGAGTGAGTCAACCAACACATGTAGACACAGCACTAAACCCTGTGACACTAGAGGAGGGGCATTAACATGCAGAACATTTGATATTCCCTGTTATTCATTAACTGTGATGGTTTGACTGAATGAACCAAACATCAAGACACCAGCATGTCTCCTCCCACTGCCACCTCAGTAATAAACAGACAATAGACTTGCATCAAGTGGAAAAGTGAGAAGTCCGACTTCGATTAAGAAGAATACATCACTATGCTTTTGTAGAAATTAAATGAGTTCTTTCTGTTTCTCTCACACTTTCTATTTCTCTCTTTTGTTTCTGGTGGAACAGATATGTATTTACAGGCATCTACACATTTGAAGCAATGATCAAAGTTTTATCTCGAGGATTCTGTATTGGAGATTTCACCTTCCTCAGAGACCCCTGGAACTGGCTGGACTTCATGGTCATCAGCATGGCGTAATAATCATTTGATAATAATCAACACACTCATACACATTATACAACATTAATTTACAAGAATTTTCATTTCAATTCAAATTGTTTTTATGGCAATAAAATTCAGAACTGACTTATTTCATTGCAATTCCCAAGGTTTAAGACTTGACACAACTTCACTCAACAAATCCCACATAAAGCAAACTTTAATTATAGCCACATAGCCACAGGTATATTCACATTTATAATAGTAGTTAGCAGTAAAAGCTATCATAATTTGACAGCAACATTAGAGGAAAAGACTTCAGAACAACTAGACTTAGACACAGACAGGATGGTTGGACCAGTAACTGAAGCAAACAGGACGGTTGGACCAGTAACTTCACACAGACAGGATGAGTGGACCAGTAAACAATCACAGAGAGGACAGTTGGACCAATAACTGAACACAGACAGGACAGTTAGACCAGTAACCAAACACAGAGAGGATGGTTGGACCAGTAACTAGTGGTGGGCGATACTGCAAGCTTTACCAGTATCGCCGATATCTATACCAATACCAATACCTTTTGATAATGAATGCTTTATTAAATATGAATACATTTTGATGACTTTCAGGTGTTTTCTGTTTTGTTTTAAATTTTGTTATTAATTTAATACATAAAATAATAAACAGTAAATATAAACATATAACATAAATTGGTGGTCTTGCCACTGTTTTTAATTGCCTTTTTTCAGATTGTACAGGTTGTCATTGTTTCATTTTTGGCTTGTCCTCCTCATGCTTGTTTGTTTGCTGACCTGAGTCGCTGAGTCACGTGAGACCTCAAAGCAAGAGGGAGGGGTGAGGAGGAGGGGAGGGGTGTTAGTGTGTGTCCGCTTTGCTCTGGCATACAGACACAGGCATAGCACTTACACTCAGGCACTTAGAGACGCAGGCAGACAAGACAGTTAGGTCACCGCTGAAGAAAATGGCAGCAGTGCGGACGGGTAAAGATTTAACCAAATTATCGATATTTTTGTTGGGGTATCAAACACTATCAATACTACGGTTGGTATAAATATTATTGATATAAGAATCAATCCGCCCAACCCTACAAGTAACTACATACAGACAGGACAGTATGCCAGTAACTGACCATACTGTAGAGAGGATGGTTGGACCAGAAACTAAACACAGACACAATGGTTGGACCAGTAACTGAACACAGACAGGACAGTTGGACCAGTAACTAAACACAGGCAGGAGGGTTGGACAAGTAAAGAAAGCCTTTATTGGTCATTATCACATACAATGTAACAACAGAATTTATATATTGCATTTAACCCATTCCCTGGGGGAGCAGTGGGCTGCCATGCAAGGTGCCGAGGGAGCTACAGTAGTGTCTTACTCAAGAACATACTTAGTGCCACCTAATTAACTGAACATGGAGGATGGTTGGACTAGTAACTACATACAGACAGGACAGTTGGACCAGTAACTAACGGTTAACGGTTGAATCAGTAAACAATCACAGACAGGAAGGATGAAGCAAGGTAATGCGTCATTTTCTTTCAAAAGTGAGAATTGACCAGAAGCAGTGTATCAGTAACAGATTACATTTGTAATCAGGATTGTGTTAGTTCTGGCTCAACCTGGACATATCGTGATTCCTAGGAATGATGCTTTAGTTTAGTTTAGAGTTGTATTCAGTATTTAACCACAGAAATTCTGCTGTTTATTATTGTGGTTTATTATCTTTGGCTAATCTTCACGTGAAATGTGATAATCTGTCCCAGATACCTTACAGAGTTTGTAGATTTGGGGAATGTTTCTGCACTGAGGACATTCAGAGTTCTACGAGCTCTAAAGACCATCACTGTTATTCCGGGTGAGTTTCTCCTTTCTAACTGCACAATCAAATTTTAACAGCCAGTGACTTAGTGTCTATACATCTGATTGGTTTCCACCCCCAGGGTTAAAAACCATTGTTGGAGCTCTCATCCAGTCAGTGAAGAAGCTGAGTGATGTCATGATCCTGACTGTGTTCTGCCTCAGTGTCTTTGCTCTGATTGGTTTGCAACTCTTCATGGGAAACCTGAGGCAGAAATGTGTCCTGGTTCCCCCTCAGTTGAGCAACCACACATCTGGCACAAACCATGATGCTGCTCACAACAACACCTACAGCAATAGCACAGGAAGCAATGACTTTCATTTCCATGACTACATTAACAACCCAGGTATGAGCTTTTCTTATGTTTGTTATGTGAACTGGACCAGCCTGAAAGTCTGACGTTGCTCCATCGGCTCACAGAAAACTACTACTACCTGCCAGGTCAGCTGGATGCTCTGCTTTGTGGAAACAGCTCTGATGCTGGGTATGTTCACGAAACAGATACTGCTGTAGTTAATATATGACAACGATGATGATAATAGTACTCTGCAGTGTCTGTCCGGAGGGTTACATCTGTCTGAAGGCTGGAAGAAATCCAAACTATGGCTACACCAGCTACGACACTTTCGGTTGGGCATTCCTGGCTCTTTTCAGGCTGATGACCCAGGACTTCTGGGAAAACCTCTTCCAGCTGGTCAGCAACTTACTGGGCCCAGTCCAGACATTGGTCTCTTCTGGTTTTGTGTCACGATTTCCTTGCTCCATGTGTGTATGTGTGTGTGTGTGTGTGTGCAAAGGCCAAACCTTTGACCTTTGCACGACCTTTAGTTGTTATCCTTTCCCAGTAAAGTTTTAGGTTGTTTGAAACACTGAATCCATATTTGGTGTCCGTGTTGCTGCTCAGTGTTAATTTAACATTTTAGGGGGGTAATGGACACCTTGATGTTACTTGTCTCTTTCTCTTTGCCCATCTCTCCCCACCTTCGTTTTCTTGTATGTCTCTCCACATGTTTTCTGCAGACATTGAGGGCAGCAGGTAAAACCTACATGATCTTTTTTGTGGTCGTCATCTTTCTCGGTTCTTTCTACCTCATTAACCTTATCCTAGCCGTGGTTGCGATGGCGTACGCTGAGCAAGAGGAAGCTACCTCAATTGAGGTCAAACAGAAGGAGGAGGAGTATGCTCAGATTCTAGAGGCACTGAAGAAGAGAAATGAGGAGGTCAGACTTCACAGAATGCAGACTTAATGGCTATGAACTTCTGTTTTAACCTTACTACCACTGCTTTCACAACAGGCAGCCTGCAGAGAGGCGCTCTTAGAGAATAGAGACTCAGCAAATCAGCCTAATTCATCTGCAGAAATACAAAGGCCAGAGCAAGACCACACGGACATAGATGGTAAAGAAACACTTAGTTTGTTGTATTCAGTAATTTTTTTAGTCATAATGGACAAAACTGTGAATCACTAAACATAATTATTAACGGTTAATGGATGAACTGAATCAAGGGAACAATCAATAATTCATTCATTATACATTGTTATCTGTTTATATATCATACTTTCAAATGCAGTTACCTTGAGTTACCCATGTAGGGAACAAAAAAATCACTTGATTTTAAAGCTGGGTTTTTCAACCAACAGGACACTGGCTCTCAAGGACCAGGATTGCCTTGGTTTAGAGGCTTGATAATCTGTCCTTAGATGTTTGAATGAGTGAACATTAGAGTGAATTCTAGCATGTTAATGGAAGCTTGAAACCTGGTAGTTTTTTCTTCTCCAGGACCTGTAGTTCATACTAGCTGGTGGTCAAGCTATAGGGATGGATAAAGATAGGATTGTTTTTAGTAAATTGTGTCCTCCAAGCTTGCTTAACCACTATGTGTTCCAGGAATTGATGAGGAGCGGAGGCCATGTCCCCCATGTTGGTATTCCTTTGCCAACATCTTTCTGAAGTGGAACTGTTGTGAATGCTGGCGGGGGCTAAAACAGTTGCTCTACACCATTGTCATGGATCCATTTGTAGACCTTGGCATCACTATATGTATTGTACTAAACACAGTCTTCATGGCCATGGAACATTATCCAATGACGGAGCAGTTTGAGGAGTTGCTGAGTGTTGGAAATCTGGTGAGTAACAGAAAGAAGGCAAGTGCTACTGATCCCCGGTGAGTTTGCAGTATTAGGAAACAAATTTTTCATGTGCAGTTAGAAGCACACAAGCTCCTGTTAAATGTAAATAATTTCGATTAGCTTATTCATGTTTCGCAACAAATCATTTCAAAGCACTTTAAAAAGTAAGATGTGAGATCTTACACAATTATTAAGAAAACCCAACATATCATACTTAAGGAATATCCATCCATCCATCCATCCATCCATCCATCCATCCATTTTCATCCGCTTATCCGGGGCCGGGTCGCGGGGGCAACAGTCTAAGCAGAGAGTTCCAGACTTCCCTCTCCCCGGACACTTCCTCCAGCTCTTCCGGTGGGACCCCAAGACGTTCCCAGGCCAGCCAAGAGACATAGTCTCTCCAGCGAGTCCTGGGTCTTCCTCGGGGCCTCCTACCGGTGGGACATGCCCGGAACACCTCCCCAGGGAGGCGTCCAGGAGGCATCCGAACCAGATGCCCGAACCACCTCAACTGGCTCCTCTCGATGTGGAGGAGCAGCGACTCTACTCCGAGCTCCTCCCGGGTGACAGAGCTCCTCACCTTATCTCTAAGGGAGCGCCCAGCCACCCTGCGGAGGAAGCTCATTTCAGACGCTTGTATCCGTGACCTTGCCCTTTCGGTCATGACCCAAAGCTCATGACCATAGGTGAGGGTAGGAACGTAGATTGACCGGTAAATTGAGAGCTTTGCCTTTCGGCTCAGCTCCCTCTTCACCACGACGGACCGATACACCGACCGCATTACTGCAGCCGCCGCACCGATCCGTCTGTCAAACTCATGCTCCTTCCTTCCCTCACTCGTGAACAAGACCCCAAGATACTTAAACTCCTCCACTTGGGGCAGGAACTCTTCTCCAACCTGGAGAGAGCAAACCACCTTTTTCCGGTTGAGAACCATGGCCTCAGATTTGGAGGAACTGATTCTCATCCCAGCCGCTTCACACTCAGCTGCAAACCGCACCAGCGCACGCTGGAGGTCCTGGCCTGATGAAGCCAACAGGACAACATCATCTGCAAAAAGCAGAGATGCTATCCTGTGGTCCCCAAACCAGACCCCCTCTGGCCCCTGGCTGCGCCTAGAAATTCTGTCCATAAAAATAATGAACAGAACCGGTGACAAAGGGCAGCCCTGCCAAAGTCCAACATGCACCAGGAACAGGTCTGACTTATTGCTGGCAATGCGAACCAAGCTCCTGCTCCGGTTGTACAGAGACCGAACAGCCCTTAGCAAAGGGCCCTGGACTCCATACTCCTGGAGCACCCCCCAGAGGATGTCACGAGGGACGCGGTCGAATGCCTTCTCCAGATCCACAAAGCACATGTAGACTGGTTGGGCAAACTCCCACAAACCCTCAAGAATCCTGCTGAGGGTATATAGCTGGTCCAGTGTTCCACGACCAGGCCGAAAACCACATTGTTCCTCCTGTATCCGAGGTTCGACTATCGGCCGAATTCTCCTCTCCAGTACCCTGGCATAGACTTTCCCAGGGAGGCTGAGAAGTGTGATACCCCTATAGTTGGAACACACTCTCCTGTCCCCCTTTTTGTAAAGAGGGGCAACCACCCCGGTTGTCCGGTCCAGAGGAACTGTCCCCCTCCTCCACGCGATGTTGCAGAGGCGTGTCACCCAAGACAGCCCCACAACATCCAGAGACTTGAGGTACTCAGGACGGATCTCATCCACCCCCGCTGCTCTGCCACCGAGGAGCTTACTAACTACCTCGGTGACCTCAGCCTGGATGATGGGCGAGTCCGCCTCTGAGTCCCCTGCCTCTGCTTCCTCAGCAGAAGGCATGTCGGAGGGGTTGAGGAGATCCTCAAAGTACTCCTTCCACCGTCCGATAACATCCCCAGTTGAGGTCAACAGTTCCCCACCTCCACTGAAAACAGAGTTGGTAAAGAACTGCTTCCCCCTCCTGAGGCGCCGAACAGTTTGCCAGAATCTCTTTGAGGCCGAGCGATAGTCCTCCTCCATGGCCTCCCCGAACTCCTCCCAAGCCCGAGTTTTTGCCTCCGCAACGGCACGGGCAGCAGCACGCTTGGCCTGTCGGTACCCATCAGCTGCCTCAGGAGTCCCACAGGTCAACCATACCTGGTAGGACTCCTTCTTCAGCTTGATGGCGTCCCTTACCTCCGGCGTCCACCATCGGGTTTGGGAAATACCACCACGACAGGCACCGGAGACCCTGCGTCCACAGCTCTGAACGGCCGCGTTGACGATGGAGACGGAGAACATGGTCCACTCGGACTCTATGTCTCCCACCTCCCTCAGAATCTGGTCGAAGCTCTCCCGGAGGTGTGAGTTAAAGGTCCGTCTGTCAGAGGGTTCAGCCAGGCGTTCCCAACAGACCCTCACAATACGTTTGGGCCTGCCAAGTCGTTCCAGCCTCCTTCTCTGCCAGCGGATCCTACTCACCACCAGGTGGTGATCAGTTGACAGCTCAGCCCCTCTCTTCACCCGAGTGTCCAAAAAAAATCCTGAAAAAAATCAGGGTGCTAGTCTCGTGTTAACCACCAGGTGGCGCAAAGATGGGAGGTCCGACTGTACATTTCTATCTGTGTCTACACATTAAGCACAAAAAACCATGTCATGGTATTGTATCATTAAATGTAGAGTAGTTAATTTTTAAATATTATAGATTATTATGCGCCTTTGCTCGCTAGTGCGCTAGTGTTTGTTGCCAATTGCCGAAGCTGCTGATGTTTTTACAGTTTCCAGGCCAGCCGAGACACCCAGTCCCTCCTCCAGCCAATCCAATAGAATAATATAAGTATAATAACATAAAATAGGAATCTATATTTATTCATCAATCTGTGTTATAAATGTATTTTATATGTATATTTATACTCGTCTTCTGGTTTGTTGATCATGAGGAAAAAAATACAAAACAAACTTGGTTTTCGTTTCAGCTCGTAATATTAATTAACGGAATTCAAGTGTTTTTTTCGCACGGAGTTGGATTTAAAGCTGATTTTTCGTTTTGAGAAAAAAGCAGAGAACGAAAAACTAATTCTATAATGACCTATAGTTTGCTCTGATTCTGAATGAAACGTAAGAGCCCGAATGACAGATGATGTGTCCAGGTAGAGCTTAACCGGAAATGTATGCTTGTCAAATGCAGGCAACGAGAGAATCGGGGAAGTGGCGTCACCGTCTGAAGCAGACAGTTATGTGATGTTCCAACGATGGTGCTGAGGAGCCGCTTATTCATGGGCAGATCACTTGGATCAAGTTGTCAATACGCGCTAGTGTTTGTTGTCAGTTGCTGATGTCGCTGCTGTCTTTATACAGTATGTCCTCGTGTTTAAGTGTCGGGTCCGTGTACGTTTTAACGGTTTGATTTTCCCCTCCAGAATAAAAGCTGGGAAGACGAGAAAACAAGTCGTTTTAGAACGTTTTAAACCCGGAGGACCTGTTAATGTGTCTGAACAGGCTCCCAGTAAGTCCAGTAACTTCGTATTGTAACGAGAAACCCCCAGCATCTCGTTTAAAAGAAAAAACGGCATTTATTCAAAGCAGCGTGTTAAAAACGAATAAACGAGTTTTAAACGAGTGCTTTCACAAGCGGCTGATCAAAGGAACACATTTCATATGGTACAGGTGAAAGGGACACTAACAACCCAACGCAGCCGAGGCTGTAGCAGCAGAGAAACGAAGATCTTTGTCCTGCGTGTTGATGCGTGTTTCCCCTTCCCCCAGTGTCCCCGCTCTGGGACGTGGATGGCCCCGCCCACTTTCATTCACCAGACGGACATGAAAGAGGGAATAACGAAACAAACAGCTGGTTAACTTTGTAAGAACATGGCTGTAGCTCTGCAATGACTTTATGTGGTACAGGTGAAAGGAATAATAACGAAATAAACGGAATGTAAAACGGAAATGCTTTCAAGCGTTTTCTGTTCACCCAAACTAGATGGGTGTACTGTCATCTTTTCAGTAATTTTTAGCATTTGCATGTTGTTGTATATGAATAACGAAATTAACAAAATCTATGTTTGAAAAAACTGTGCAGAGTTCCGTGTTTACATGAAAGCGGGCAGAACAACGTCCGTCTATGACTCACTGCCGAAACCGGCTGGTAAACCTCTTGGGAACATGGCTGTAGCTCTGCTAAATACTACAGGCAGCCAGCCCTATTAATCATTTGTTATTTTCTTGTATGCCAAAATATAAAAATGTTCAGTAATTACAACTTCTGCTTCCACCAGGATTCGAACCCGGGGTAAAAAATTGACACATCAAGGCTGTTAAACAATAAACAAACCATTACACCACGGAGGCGTTGATCCAGGGCTCTACATGGGCCTATATAACATAAGTATAGGACAGCGTCATAAAGGTCAGTGTGGGGGCTGATCGCCACCTATAGGCCAAATAGACGTAACACAGCTTCAACGCGCTAAAAACCCGGGGATACCGCGCTGAGAATGCAAACAGATTGCCGTAAAGGCTGACACTTTTAAGTGCTACGACTGTATGGCCGAAGGTCAGGTGAAACGACTACAAAGTCTATCATCGACCTCCGGCCTAGGGTGTCCTGGTGCCATGTGCACCGATGGACACCCTTATGTTCGAACATAACATTTGTTATGGCCAAACTGTGCCTAGCACAGAAGTCCAATAACATAACACCATTCGGGTTCAGATCAGGGAGGCCGTTCCTCCCAATCACGCCTCTCCAGGTATCACTGTCGTTACCTACGTGGGCATTGAAATCTCCCAGAAGAACAATAGGGTCCCCAGTTGGAGCGCTTTCCAACACTCCCTCCAGGGACCCCAAGAAGGCTGGGTACTCAACACTGCCATTTGGCCCGTAAGCACAAATGACGGTGAGTGACCTATCCCCCACCCGAAGGCGCAGGGAAACGACCCTCTCGTCCACCGGGAAAACTCCAACACATGGCGACTAAGCTGGGGAGCTATGAGCAAGCCCACACCAGCCCGCCGCCTCTCACCGCAGGCAACTCCAGAGTAGAAAAGGGTCCAGCCCCTCTCAAGGAGTTGGGTTCCAGAGCCCAGGCTGTGTGTGGAGGTGAGCCCGACTATTTCTAGCCGGTACCGCTCGACCTCCTGCACAAGCTCAGGCTCCTTTCCCCCCAGTGACGTGACATTCCACGTCCCAATAGCCAGATTGGTTATCCAGGGATTGGGTCGCCTAGGCTCCCGCCTTCGACTGCTGCCCAATCCACTCTGCACTGGCCCCCTACGGTTCCTCCTGCGGATGGTGGGTCCACTTGAGGACGGCCCCACGTTGTTCTTTCGGGCTGTGCCCGGCCGGGCCCCGTGGGAATAGGCCCGGCCACCAGGCGCTCGCATGCGAGCCCCAACCCCGGGCCTGGCTCCAGGGTGGGGCCCCGGCTGCGCCATACCGGGCGTTGTCTCTGGCCTTTTTGGTTTGCCTTTCATAGGGAGGTTGTGAACTACTTAAGGAATATTTATAATTAAAAAAAAATCAATACCTAATTTAGACTGTATATAGAGTGAAAATATCAACAGCAGCTAGAGCCTATTCCAGCTATCTACAGGCGAAAGGCAGGGTACATGGGAAATCTAGAGTGACCAACTGTTACAACGCTGTGCAGAACTGGTACCCAATTGCAGAAAAGCAGGCAGACTAATGAATATATCCACAGTCTTTAATAAAACAAGGGCGCGTAACAAAAAACGGCTTGCAATGGCAAGGTACTGAACAAATTGTGCTTAACAAAAAGAGCGTGCCAAGGCACGGAAAGAACCAAGCAGTTGGAACTACACTAGTAACGGTTCCTCTTAAACTAGAAGTCTAAGAACAACAAAAAAGAACAAAAAGCACATGAAGCATGGCAGCAGGTTCAAAAAGGCAACTTACAAACATACAGGACAACATACTTGCTCCTCATAGACGCAAATGCAGCGATAAGGCTTCCGCTCATGGAGTAACACACCAGCGACTGGAGCGCGCCTCCGTCGTGGCTTAAATGCCAGACCCCTGATTACCCACATAAGGAACACCTGCTACACATTAGCACCTCCCAGCAATGGGTGGTGACACCAGGTGTCACAGAGCCCCCCCCTCTACGTCGCCTCCAGGCGACCTAGGAAGGATCCTCCGGATGAGCGCGGTGAAAGTCCCAAATGAGCGACTTGTCCAGGATCAGCCGGGACGCCACCCAGCTGCGATCCTCCGGTCCGTACCCCTCCCAGTCCACTAGGTAAGATAGACCCCTGCCCCCACGTCAGGAGCGCAGGATGCGACGGACCGTGTAGGCCGGGGCGCCGTCGATGATGCGGGGAGGAGGTGGACCGTCAGATGAATCTTCATCGGCCCCCAGCGCCGGCTTCAGCTGAGAGACGTGGAACACGGGGTGAACCTTCATGGAGACAGGTAAGGTGAGCCGCACCGCTACAGGGTTAATTATCCGCTTGACCTCGAAAGGACCAACAAAATGGGGAGACATCTTCCTGTTAACGTCTTTCAGCTTCAAATTGGCTGTGGACAACCAAACCTTATCTCCCACCTTATACCTCGGAGCAACAGACCTCTTACGGTTGGCATACCGCGATGCGCGCTCCTGCCCCCGCAGCAGGGAAGCGCGCACGCGTCGCCAAGTACTGCGACATCTGGCAACCAACCCCCGTATGGACGAGACGGAAGCTTTCTCTCGTTGCTCCTGGAACAGCGGAGGTTGGTACCCATAGGCGGCCTCGAACGGTGAGCATCCCAGAGCGAAAGAGGGCAGGGAGTTATGGGCATACTCCACCCAGGGCAGCTGCTGAGCCCAAGTGGAAGGATCCGCCGAAGCCATACAGCGTAGCATGGACTCGACCTCCTGATTCATGCGCTCCGTTTGACCATTCGTCTGTGGGTGGAACCCTGAAGAGAGAGACACAGAGCACCCGAAAGCAGCACAAAACTCTGCCCATACTGCAGACACAAACTGAGGACCCCTGTGGACCTGTGGACCATCAGAGAGAACGTCCTCGGGGAACCCGTGCAGTCTAAATACATGGTCCACTAATAGCAAAGCCGTCTCCTTTGCAGTAAGCAACTTAGCGAGGGGAATCACATGAATCATTTTAGAAAAACGGTCAACAATAGTCATAATGGTTGTCATGCCCTTAGACACCGGTAGTCCTGTTATAAAGTCCAGGGCTATGTGCGACCATGGCCGCGAAGGCACGGGTAGAGAGCGCAGCAGGCCGGCCGGTGGCCTGTGAGGGGTCTTGCTCCGTGCACAAATCCTGCAGGCCTTGACATACCTCTCGACGTCCCCCCGCATAGAAGGCCACCAGTACCGTTGCGTGATGAACGCCAGAGTCCGAGAAATGCCAGGGTGACACGCCAGACGAGAGTCGTGTCCCCACTGTAGCACCTGCCGACGGAGACATACTGGCACAAAAAGACACCTGTCAGGATCCTGGGCTGGCTCTGCCTGTCAGGATCCTGGCCTGGCTCTGCCAGCCATTCTGTTTGATCTTTTTTTCGCCCTGGACCATGCCTTCTCCCTCACTAGGCCACGCCTCAGCTCTGGACCATCCCCACTCCCTCTCCTTTCCTCTGTAGACAGTAATCAGTTCAACTTGCCACACCTGGACTTGCCCTTTGGATCCCTTCAAGGACTCCTGCAGCACAGCACTCTGTGCTGGGTCATTGTCATACGTCATTGCCATACACCACTGTCGTACACCACTCTGTCCTTGTTTCACCATGCCGTTCGTGTCAGGTTGGTCCATGTATTAGTTAGTCTTGTTGCCATGTCATGTTTGAGTTAGCCTTGTTACCATGTTTGAGTTAGCCTTGCCATGTCTGAGTTTGTCTGAGTTAGTCTTGTTGCCATGCCATGTTTGAGTTAGCCTTGTTACCATGTTTGAGTTAGCCTTGCCATGTCTGAGTTAGTCTTGTTACCATGCCATGTTTGAGTTAGCCTTGTTACCATGTTTGAGTTAGCCTTGCCATGTCTGAGTTAGTCTTGTTGCCATGCCATGTTTGAGTTAGCCTTGTTGCCATGCCATGTGTGAATTTGCCTCGGTGCCATGCCAGGTGTTAGTTCTACCATGTTTTAGTCTCTCGCCAGAGTAGTGTGGTTTTGTTTCCTAGGTCTGTTAAATTTGCCCTGTGTGTGTGTGTGTGGGGGGCTCGCCCCTGCTGTATTGTTTTTTTATAAGGGAGTGTTTTGTGTTGTACGGTTTGGGGGTACTGAACTTAAAATAAACGGGTTAAAATGCATGCCTGGTCCTCTCGGCTCTCTGACTTGGCCCAGACCGACTCCCATGATCCGCCATCTTGCGTGGCGGACCATGACAACACCGTTCCGGCACGCCAGTAGGTACCGGATGGGAGTGGCGATACGTCCGTACACGCTCTTCTAGATCCCACCGCACAGCTCCGACCACCATCCGAGGTAAAATGGTGTCATCAGCGGGAACCAGACCGGGTTCCGCTGGGTCGTCAAACTGCCGGGAAAGCGCGTCCGACTTGCCGTTTTGGGCTCCAGGTCTGTAGGACAAAGTAAAGTTAAAACGGGCAAAAAACAAGGCCCAGCGGGACTGTCGAGCATTCAGTCTGCGAGCGGTCCTAACAAACTCCAAATTCCGGTGGTCAGTCCAAACTACAAAAGGCTGATGCGCCCCTTCCAACCAGTGACGCCATTCTTCAAGGGCCCACTTCACTGCTAACAGTTCTCGGTTGCCCACATCATAATTTCTCTCTGCCGGCGAGAACCGCCGGGAGAAAAAGGCGCAAGGGTGAATCTTCCCATCGCTGGCCTGCCGCTGAGACAAAACCGCACCCGCTCCCGCACTAGATGCGTCTACCTCCACGATAAACTGCCTTTGGGGGTCAGGCAGACGCAGGATGGGGGCAGTGGTGAACAGTACTCTCAGTCTAGTGAAGGCTGACCGCGCCTCCTCCGTCCACTGGTACTGGGTCTTGGTGGATGTGAGTGCGTGTAGTGGCACCGCCACCTTGCTGAAACCCCAAATGAACCTCCTGTAAAAATTTGCGAACCCCAAGAACCGTTGGAGCTGCTTGCGGTCCTCAGGTTCGGGCCATTCGGCCACCGCTGCCACCTTGGCTGGGTCCATAGCGAGGCGTCCTGGCTGCAACAGGAACCCTAGGAATGAGGTCTTAACGGTGTGAAACTCGCATTTCTCAACCTTGACAAACAGTCTGTTTTCCAGAAGTCGTTGTAGCACAGCACGGACGTGGCTAACATGCTCCTGCATGTCTCTGGAGAATATTAAAATATCATCCAGATAGACAAACACAAAACGGTTTACCATGTCCCTTAGTACATCATTCACCATGGCCTGGAATACAGCTGGGGCGTTAGTGAGGCCGAATGGCATTACCAGATACTCGTAATGTCCAGTGGGAGTATTAAATGCCGTCTTCCATTCATCCCCTTCTTTTATGCGCACCAAGTGGTACGCATTCCTGAGGTCCAGCCTGGTGAAGATGGTCGCCCCCTGCAACAGCTCAAAAGCAGAGGACATTAGTGGCAAAGGGTATTTATTGCGAATGGTAACGCTGTTGAGCCCTCTGTAATCAATACACGGCCTAAGGCCTCCGTCTTTCTTGGCCACAAAAAAAAACCCAGCCCCCGCAGGGGACGAGGGCGGTCGAATGATACCCGCCTGGAGGGATTCTGCGATGTATCTCTCCATCGCTTCCCTCTCCGGCTGGGATAAGGAGAAGATCCGCCCACTAGGTGGGGCTGCCCCGGAGATGAGGTCGATGGCGCAATCATAAGGGCGGTGTGGAGGTAATGCAGTAGCCTTTGCCTTACTGAAGACTTCGCGAAGGTCATGGTATGTGGTTGGCACCTTGCCCAGCTCTGCGTCGTCCACCTGCCTCTCCGTCTCGCCGACCAATTCACCTCCTGCACTCCGCAGACAGTTCTGTAGGCAGTACGGACTCCACTCCAGAACCTTCTCCGCCCAGCTTAGCCGTGGGTCGTGCAAGCGAAGCCATGGCAAACCCAATAACACCGGCACATCAGGACAGTCATAAACATTAAACACAAGTGACTCCCTATGATTACCTGACACTAGCAGGTCCACAGTTCCTGTGCGCTGGGTAATTTGATGGAGCACCTGATTGTCCAGTGCCTGAACAGTAACAGGGTCCTCAAGCCTATGAAGGTCCAATCCTAACCCCTGTGCAAACCCTATGTCCATAAAGTTCCCCTGCGACCCAGAGTCAATGAAAGCCAATACCGGCCACACAGCTCCGGGCACCACTACCGTCGCTTCAAGGACAGGCTGGTTCAGAGAGAGAACGGTGGCCCTTCTTCTTGGCGGCGTCCCTCCTCCCGCCGCCGAGCCCTGAGGTTTAACGGACAGTTCCTTACGCGATGGTCCTTCTGGCCGCAATAGAGACAGAGCCCCCCACGCCAACGTCGTTGTCTCTCCTCCTGGCTGATACGTTGCTGCCCCAGTTCCATGGGCTCAACAAAACTCTGGGTTGGGGCAAGCTCCGGGACTGGCCCCGTCCGCTGAAACCCTGACGCTGCTGCTAGAGTACGAGGTCCCTCCGGAGTCCCGCTGTGCGCAACGCGCTGTGGTGACCCTGAAACCTGGCCTTCCCTGGGTCCAAAACCCCACCGCGGGGAAGAGGGTCTATGAGACGAGCATTCCGATGCCCGTACTCTAAGTCTCTGGCCGAGTCCTGAAGCCAGCTCCATTAACTCGCGGAGTCTAGAGGGGAGCTTCTGGCCAACCAGTGCGTCCTTGATGTGCTCAGAGAGTCCTTCATAAAACTTATCGCACTGGACACCCTCCGCATAGTTCAATCTGGCAGCCAGAGTACGAAACTCCAGGATGTAATCGGAAACCGCCCTGGAGCCTTGGGACAAGCGGAACCATCTAGCTGCTACTATCCGGCGTAAAGCAGCCGTGTTAAACATTAACACAAGCTCCTCCGAAAACTTCTCAAATGTGGAGCAACAGTCAGCCTGACTCTTGAACTCTGCCATGCCCCACACAAAAGCATCCCCTCCCATACACGACAAACAAAAAGAAACTTTATCCCTTTCTGTTAAGAACCTAGTTGGCTCAGTTTCAAATATGAGACTGATGTGGTTTAAGAAGCCGTCAAGGCGATCAGTTTCACCAAAAAACCTCTCCGGAGCCGCTAACCTCACGGACGGATGGGTGGACGCTAAACGGTGAGCTTCTTGAGCTAACGTGTTAACAGCAAGCAGAGACCTTGACGTTTCATCAAGCTACTGCATGGCTCGCCCAAGGGTAGCTCCTTGTGTACGAACAGCCGAAACTAAATTACCCTGCTCTGCTGGGTCCATAGTGGCTGGTGTGTTCTGTTACAACGCTGTGCAGAACTGGTACCCAATTGCAGAAAAGCAGGCAGACTAATGAATATATCCACAGTCTTTAATAAAACAAGGGCGCGTAACAAAAAACGGCTTGCAATGGCAAGGTACTGAACAAATTGTGCTTAACAAAAAGAGCGTGCCAAGGCACGGAAAGAACCAAGCAGTTGGAACTACACTAGTAACGGTTCCTCTTAAACTAGAAGTCTAAGAACAACAAAAAAGAACAAAAAGCACATGAAGCATGGCAGCAGGTTCAAAAAGGCAACTTACAAACGTACAGGACAACATACTTGCTCCTCATAGACGCAAATGCAGCGATAAGGCTTCCGCTCATGGAGTAACACACCAGCGACTGGAGCGCACCTCACACCAACGATCCCACGTAAAGCAAAGTTTAATTGGAGCAATCAGTGTTAAAGTTTGTGCCTTCAGCCTGCTGGTGGCACTTTGGGTTTTAGTTCTGTATGTATGATGTCACCCCCTGTTTTTTTTACTGTCTTGTAATTAGCATTATTATTTCCACCTGTGTATTGCTAAGTTCCTAGTTTTGAGGCCAGTGTTTGTCGGTTCATATTTTCATTATAGTTATATAGTTAGGCTGTTTATCAAGGTTTCTTACTTGTTTGTGTTGTCAATCAATAATTTCAGTTTATCTATTCTGGTTCGAGGCCTTTGGTTGCTCTCTCTAGTTTTGTTCGTGGGTCTTAGGAGCCCTTCTCCAGGTCCTGTGAGCGGGGCACTAGCTCTTGTTTTCCCATTTCGTAACAATCTGAGTTGTGAATATGAAATTATGACGGTAACAATACAAAACACAACTGGTTTCTGAGTTTTATAGTCTGGATGAGGAAAAATATTAAATGCATTATAACTATGTTTAGGTCTACGAGTATTTAATAGGTCTGAGTTGTAGGTGCTGCTACTCCTTCTCATCGACTTGTGCTCTGACTCAGTGGAGTTAGACTAACTAATTAGACTAGTGGGGGTTTGGTGGCTCAGTGGTAGAGCGTTGGTTTTGGGAGCAAAATGTCCCAGGTGTGTCCTTAAATAGGAAACTTCACAGTAGCTCCCCGGGTGCCTTGCATGGCAACCCAGTGCTCCCCAAGGGAATGGGGGAGGAATTATTTTTGATTTGGTGAAGGTGTTTGGTTTGATTTTCCTCTTGATGAATGATGAATTACGTAATAATTATTATTATGATGATATGTGTCAGGAACACCCGGCTGAGGACCCAAATGCACAGCGCACTCTCGGAACGGGTGAATTTGAGCAGGGTTTATTGTGTCAACGTAGTCAAACAGTCCAGGTCATACACAGGATATCTCAGCGTAAGGTACAGATGAGGAGTAGGCGAAATCAGGTCCAGGAGGCAGCAGTGGTTCGGTACACGGACAGACTCAGCAACGATACAGATAAGGGCTAGACAAACTCACTGGTCAGACGGTCGGGCATATGTCACAATCCAGGCGAAAGTACAGAGGAGGATCAGGCAGGAATCGGCGGTCAAAAGCAGGCAAGATCAACAACATGAAACTACAAGACTAGAACGCTGGATAGTGGTGCTATGACTCAACAATCTGGCGTCTGACTGTTTTCTGAGGTGGTGCTTAAGTACTGAGTATTTTAATTGCTAATTATTATCAGGTGTGCATAGTGAACCGGGATGAGAACAGCTGAGATGAAAACAGGAAGTCCTTTCAGACTAAAACAGGAATTGACATGAAACGTGACAATATGCCAGGTACAGCACAGTTAGTCAACATTCTTCATCCCTCTGCAGGTCTTTACAGGGATCTTCACAGCTGAGATGGTCCTTAAACTTTTGGCCATGGATCCATATTACTATTTCCAGGTCAGTTTACCTTTTTGTTACCCACTTTGTTAAGACAGCTATTTACATGATAACCTTTGTCTCTTCCTGTTGCTATGGTTCCAGGTGGGCTGGAACATTTTTGATAGCATCATTGTGACCATGAGTCTTGTGGAATTGGGATTGGCCAACGTGCAGGGTCTGTCTGTGCTGCGTTCATTCCGACTGGTCAGTGAGTTCTTATAAAAAGCAGAAGGATATTATCCTCACCTGACCTTTCTGTGGAATTTAGTGTTATTTGTTTGCCCATTTATCTTTTTTAACTCTTTCTTTGTCCAGATGCGAGTTTTTAAGCTGGCCAAGTCGTGGCCAACGCTTAACATGCTGATAAAGATCATTGGGAACTCGGTGGGGGCTCTGGGGAACCTGACTCTAGTTCTGGCCATCATAGTCTTTATCTTTGCTGTGGTTGGAATGCAGCTCTTCGGGAAGAACTACAAAGACTGTGTTTGTCGTATCGCAGAAGACTGTGAGCTTCCACGATGGCACATGAACGACTTCTTTCACTCCTTTCTCATCATCTTCAGGGTTTTATGTGGAGAGTGGATCGAGACCATGTGGGACTGCATGGAGGTCTCCGGTCAGGTCATGTGTCTGATTGTTTTTATGATGGTGCTGGTCATCGGAAATCTGGTGGTGAGTAGCTACAGGTGGACACTTTCTGGATGAAACTTGTTTCATCATGTTCCTTCCCTCCCAATAGATACAACAACTAATAAAACAATCACCTCTGGTATTTAATCTTGTCAGAGTAAGATCAAAGTTGCTCACACTGTTCCTGATTAATCTGTTCCTAAACATGTTCCTGGTTTTCGTTCAGGTCCTGAATCTGTTCTTGGCATTGTTGTTGAGCTCATTCAGTGGTGGTAATCTAGCTGCTTCTGAGGAGGAAGGAGAAAACAACTTGCAGATTGCCATAAACCGAATAAACAGGGCTATTGCCTGGATCAAGTCCTGGATCCTAGAACTTATTGGGACTTTTATAGGAAATAAAAACCATGTCAACCAAAACCCAACTGGTAGGACCAGACTGAATGGTAGACCATAACTGAATGTTCATGATTTTATTCATTTGTTAATTGAGTCTCGGGGTCTTTGTTGACTTTCCTATGGACTATCTTTACATTTTTTCAGTGTGTATGTTCCTCTTATAGTATTAGTATCTGTGTTATTTACAATTTTATAGCAGTTCATTAGTTTCTATTTGGTTATTGTATGATGAAAGCATTTTAGCTGATTTATTGATTTTCCTATTTTATTATTAGAGATCAACAATCAGAAAGACAAGACAACAAAGGAGTCTTTGGCTTTGACTGTTGTGACGTCAGATAAGCCAGCATCAGAGCTTGACACCCTTAGCTGTAACTATGGCAACGTGACCAGCAACTACCACAACATTACCTTCCTCAGGGTCCCCATAGCTGAGGCAGAGTCTGACTTTGAGAAGCCTGAAACAGAAGACGACGAGGATGAAGATGATTCAGAGGATGAGCCAAGTGAAATTCACTCTGAAGTAAAGCCTAACCCTTTGTATTAAGTTTTTCCCACTCTGTCTGACCTTTGTGCTGTTTACAACAATTTAAACTTTTCTACCACTGTACCTACATTTATTGGGATTTCACTAAATATGTAGTTTAGTTTTAACAGAGAAAGGAATGGGTTTAGTGGCAAATTCAATATACAGTAATAATAGTTTCAGTGAAAAATGTCTAATTTGTTTGCTTAGTGTGTGGAATCGTCAGTCTGTAGTACTGTACAGAAACTTAATGACATCCAGGAGGGTGAAGAAGATGAAGCTGGAAATGAAGTGAACACACCTGAGAACTGCTACACTGATGGTAGGAAGATGCACACTTGGTCTGCTTCTCATCCAGTCACTAGTTGTCCCATCGCGGTCATCTAAATAACCTCCCACCACCTTCCCCATTTGGTAATCAACCCTTCCATATACAAGCCTGTCAGATGCTTACAGTTGTTCTAGGCCTGTATCTACCTAACTGCCTTACCAGATTCCAGTTGCCTCCATCTTGTATTTATTTTTTATTGTATTATATATGTAGAAGCTCAGTCCAATAAACATTTGTTTGTATGTGTTTATTTCAGAGTGTTATCTTCGTTGTCCGTTCTTGGACATAGACACGTCCCAGGGCAGAGGGAAGTACTGGTCTAACTTCAGGGGGACCTGTTTCACAATTGTAGAACACAACTACTTTGAGACATTCATCATCTTTATGATCCTGCTCAGTAGTGGAGCTCTGGTAAATGTATTTATTAATAAACATTTTAACCCTAGACTCGCTGACAGGGACCTTGAACCCCTGCTCATTGTCATCTGCCTTCTGATCATGTTTGTTTTTCATTTTGCAGTTTTACTTTGAACATCAAAGTAATATTTTTTAGCACTACAAAAGTCAGGCTGCTGCTAAAATTAATCCTGGCTACTGGTTTGGCTGTTGATCTGCTATATGTACGATGTGAGTACTAACATGTGGAGACAACACTGGTAACTGTTTAGCACAGACTTGGCTGATGTTCTACCACTACTAACATGACTGGTGAGAGGATTTTTTGCTAAGTCTGAGCATAGCTGGACAAATGCTGGATCCTAGTTCGTCATCTGTTTTTGCACTCAAAAAGGATCAGGTGTTACTTTCAGTTTCCATGTGAACAGGCATTTGAGGACATCTATCTGGAACAACGTCAGGTCATAAAGATAATCCTGGAGTATTCAGACCAGGTGTTCACCTATGTGTTTGTGGTGGAGATGATTCTTAAGTGGGTCGCCTATGGATTCAAGACCTACTTTACCAACGCCTGGTGCTGGCTCGACTTTCTGATTGTAGATGTAAGAACACAGGGACCCAACCTTCTATTGCTTTAAATACCTGGAGAAGGAGGGTTTTGAAAAAAGTTGGGTTTTTTTTCATTTTGTGTCTTGCAGGTGTCCCTGGTCTCGCTAACAGCAAACCTAATGGGATACTCAGAGCTGGGAGCCATCAAGTCCCTGAGGACTCTGAGAGCTCTAAGACCACTAAGGGCCCTTTCACGCTTTGAGGGCATGAGGGTGAGACAGGGTTTTTTAGAGAATTAAAGGTTTGTCAGTACACTGGTTAAACTGAACCTGTTTACTTGTCTCTTTGTACAGGTGGTGGTTAACGCACTTGTTGGAGCAATCCCATCAATCTTCAATGTGCTGCTGGTCTGTCTCATCTTCTGGCTGATTTTTAGCATCATGGGAGTCAATCTCTTTGCTGGGAAGTTTTATTACTGTTTCAATGAAACGTCAGAGGAAATGTTCAACCCTGAGCAGGTTGACAACAAGACACAGTGTTTGTCGTTGATAGAAGAAAACTTCACTGAGGTCCGCTGGAAGAACGTTAAGGTCAACTATGACAATGTTGGAATGGGCTACCTGTCGCTGCTACAAGTGGTCAGTCTCCTGTATCCATGAGCAAACCCACTGTCAATACATGACACAGTTGATTTTCAGTGTATTGGTATAATGTTGCAGTTTTAAGTATGTACAAAGTACTTTTTGTTTCCATCTTGTCCAAAATCCATCTTGTCTCTTTCAGGCCACTTTTAAAGGCTGGATGGACATCATGTATGCAGCTGTGGACTCCAGAGAGGTCAGTACAGCTGCTGGTGTTACACCTACCGCTGCTATGATTGAACTTAGTTCAGCTGTGACTACAGTGTACTGGGAATGGTAGTTATACATTGTCCCCACTGTAACAACTGGACTTGAGTATCAATTGTATGGGTAATCTGTGATTTTGGCTTGTATAAATCAAGCAAATGGATTTTTGAACTGTTTAGGTGGAGTCTCAGCCAAAGTATGAAGACAACCTGTATATGTACCTTTACTTTGTCTGCTTCATCATCTTCGGCTCCTTCTTCACCCTGAACCTGTTTATTGGAGTCATCATCGACAACTTTAACCAGCAGAAAGCCAAGATATGTCTCTAACACCGAATCACATCTGCTCAGCATTATATACCCCATTATGTGTTAGTGAGTTAACTTTTTGTTCTCTGTGGTTTACTTGGGAGGAGCAGATCTTTTTATGACAGAGGAGCAGAAGAAATATTATAATGCCATGAAGAAACTGGGCTCCAAGAAACCTCAGAAACCTGTTCCACGACCTGAGGTTAGTTTTATTAAGTCCCCTTTGACCAGAACAATTCCAAACAGTAAATACAGATGAGAGCTTACATGTCTTCACAATTCCTGGCTCTGCAGAATAGGTTCCAGGCTCTGGTCTTTGACCTGGTGTCCACACAATTTTTTGACATTTTCATCATGGTGCTGATCTGTCTCAATATGGTGACCATGATGGTGGAGACAGATGAGCAAAGCTCAGAAAAGGAAATCCTCCTGTATTGGATTAACCTCGTGTTTATCATCATCTTCACTACCGAATGCTCTCTGAAGATCATCGCCCTCCGACAGCACTACTTTGCTGTTGGTTGGAATATCTTTGACTTTGTGGTCGTCATCCTGTCCATCGTAGGTCCGTTGTGTGTACTTGTCTCAGATATTGGGAAAACATAAGATCTTAACTTTTTATATTTTATATAAAAAAAAGTTTAATATCTTTATATCTTGTGGTGTCTCTGTTTAAGATTAAGACTATACAGAAAACTAAATAGAAAGCTTAACAAACTTTATAAAATTATCATGTTTCTTCACATTGTTTTCTCATTCTCTTCCACCAGGTCTCCTGCTCGCTGACATCATAGAGAAGTATTTTGTTTCCCCCACCCTCTTTCGTGTAATCCGATTGGCTCGTATTGGACGCATCCTCCGTCTCATTCGTGGAGCTAAAGGGATTCGGACATTGTTGTTTGCTCTCATGATGTCACTTCCTGCTCTCTTTAACATAGGCCTTCTTCTCTTTCTAATAATGTTTATCTTTTCCATTTTCGGCATGTCAAATTTTGCCTATGTGAAGAAGGAGGCCATGATTGATGACATGTTTAACTTTGAGAACTTTGGGAACAGTATGATCTGTTTGTTCATGATCACCACATCAGCTGGATGGGATGGTCTGCTGAGTCCTATTATGAACTCACCACCAGACTGTGACCCAGACTTTGAGAACCCTGGAACAATGGTACGAGGGAACTGTGGTACCTCTGCCGTGGGCATGGTCTTCTTCACCTCCTACATCATCATGTCCTTCCTGGTGGTGGTCAACATGTACATTGCTATTATCCTAGAAAACTTTAACGTGGCCACAGAGGAGAGCAGTGAGCCACTCTGTGAGGATGACTTTGAGATGTTCTATGAAACATGGGAGAAGTTTGACCCCGATGTCTCACAGTTCATACAGTACAGGTGAGTCCTACTTGCATTAGAAGAGCTTGAATTTCGGTAGGACTGGACGTGTTGAAAAATAAACCTGATGGATTCTTGGTTCTTCCACAGTCAGTTATCGGATTTCTGCGACACACTACAGGATCCTCTGAGGATTCCTAAACCCAACACTATCAAACTGATCCACATGGATTTGCCCCTGGTTCCCGGAGATAAAATTCATTGCCTGGACATATTGCTGGCTCTCACTGCACAGGTAACATTGCTGTATATACATGTACCATCATGTGAGGTAACAATGCACGATACTCTGTATGATTTGATGCGACATTTTCATGTACAGGTGCTGGGTGATTCGGAAGCAATCGATACTCTCAAAGCCACCATGGAGGAGAAATTCATGGCTAACAATCCTTCCAAGGTTGGAAACATGTCGTAACCTTTACTTCCTACTCATTCATATGTATTTTTCAATCATTTGATCACATCCCCTGAGTTTGTGCCTACAATAAAAATGTTAAATAGATAAAATTAAACTGAATTGAAATAAGTGTTCTAAGATTTCCTGGAATCAAATAATGAGTCATTAGTGTTGGTTAGGTAACACTGCCACCAAATGGATGAGTAGTATGTCAAGGCTACTGTAGAGAGCTGTGCCTTAATGGTAAATCCTGTTTTCCTGCAGGTGTCATATGAACCAATCAGCAGCACCTTGCGGAGAAAACAGGAGGAGGTAGCAGCCATAGTGATCCAGCGGGCTTATAGGAGACACCTGCTACAGCGCACAGTCAAGCTTGCATCCTACAAATACCGCGAAAAGACAGAGCAAAGGCAAGAAGAGCAGACACCGCCAGAGACTGAAGGACTTCTTTATAAACAAATCAGTCATCTGTATGGGGATGCAGAAATTATGGAGCACACTGACTCAGTTGAATAAGGTGAGGACAGACTTCCGCCTGCTTGCGTGGCACTTCAGAGTGAGTTTCTTCTCCATGCTGCTCCTCCCCTTTTTGCCCCCAACTGCCTGCAAAAGAAAGAACTCAAAGACTCTACCATGTGACAGTGGGTTAGGGTTAGCTAACCCTGTATCCACCCATCTGTTGAGTGTTATCAGTGGAGGAGCAGCAGACAAACACCTGGCTTGTAATGTTCACAGCAGATGCCACGAGTCAAAAGGCAGCACACAATGTTTGAGGACTCAATGTCAACTTTTACCTAACCCATGTTTTTTGTCTTTGATATCTGATTATTTCCAAACATGAAATTAGATCTATGACAAAAATACTTCAGGTTAATAAAGATAAAGCTGGACATCGTCACCATTGACTTGTGATTGCTGACTAAGCAGGATCAGACAGTCCAGCAAGGTCACAGACTTTACCACATTATGACCTCTGATGATGAATGACACAAACAATTAATCATTCATAAGGAGGAAATGAATTTTTTTTCTTCACTTGATGAGGGCGGCACGGTGGTGCGGTGGGTAGCACCGTCGCCTCACAGCAAGAAGGCTCTGGGTTCAATTCCCGGGGCCAGCCCTGGTGCCTTTCTGTGTGGAGTTTGCACGTTCTCCCGTGCTTGCGTGGGTTCTCTCATGGTTCTCCGGCTTCCTCCCACAGTCCAAAGACGTGCATTAGGTTGATTGGCCTCTCTCCATTGCCCGTGGGTGTGATTGTGTGTGTGTGAATGGTTGTACAGTATGTCTCTGGCAACCCGTCCAGGGTGTGCCCGTAGCCAGCTGGGTTAGGCTCCAGCACCTCCGTGACCCTGCATATGGGAATAAGCCGCTTGGAAAATGGATGGATATTCACTTGATCAAACAAATAACTTTCTTTTTAGTTTATTGGACAAAGTTTGTTAGAGAGGCTCAAGAAAGGTAACTACATTTTCTTGAGTACTATTAAGTATAATTTTTAGGTTCTTGTACTCAAGTATTTTCACTTAATTCTACTTCTACTTGTTTATTTTAGAAGAATTTGTTTTACAATTTGATAGTTACTTGTGAAAAACAGAAAGTCTCAAACTCAGAATTTTTAGCTTTTAAGATATACTGTATTTTAACATTTAAACAAACTGTCAAAGATGTTTCATTATAACCATTATCAAAATGTTAATGATCAATCATCAACATTTTGTTTTTTACACTGAGACTCCACATCGTGACATCAACAAAGTCTGTCTCTGTGCAGGTATTGTAGCTTCTTATTGGATGATACTGCTGCAGGTAAACCTGTGCCAGATGTAGTGTTGCTGTAAACCAACCAACGGGAAAATATAAAGAGCCAGAGCGGACTCACACTAATAAAATTACAAAAGTAAAATACTGGACTAATTCATCGGGTGCCTGATCATAAAGTCATCCAATAAGAAAAAGCAAAGATCTGAAAACACAGAATCTACACATTTCTGATATTAGTCTACAAATCAGCTCCCACTGTCTGTGGCTCGTCTTTCTCCAACAGTAGATTTTGTTCCTGGGAATTTATATAGAGCATTATATTAATGAGCTTTAATTTAATGCTCCCTTTCTCATTGCTACTTTTGGTAGAGTATCTGTCATCAGCCAATTGGTATTTTTAGGGTGAAGATGATGATGATGATGATGATGATGATGATGATGATGATGATGATGATGATGATGATGATGATGACGATGATGATGATGATGAATTGGCAGCTATGAGCTGTAGACAACCAACAAAATCAAGTCAAAATTATTAAAATTTCAAAGTCAGTTTGTGCTGTTGTCTTTACGATTGATTTTCTTGTGAAAACTAAGGGATGTCCACGTCCTACTGGGACTTTAATCATCAGTTGATATTGTGGACAGATGAATCCGTTGTTTCACTGTCACAGTAGTGTGAATATGTAAAGTGAGACACGTTATCACACACACACTTCATTAATACACAGCAACAGGTTCATAGCCCGGTGTTAATAAACAACAGGGACATCATTAGTCACACAGGTCCAATAACACAACAATGACGCTGTATCTTCTTTACTGAAAACACCTCTTTACTTTATTACAGTTTTACTTTAACAACAGAGTCAAACACCTTTTTTCTTATTTCTGATGGGTTTACCGCCATCATAGGTGCTGGAGGCAGTTCAGATCTTTCTGTCTCTTTCCCTGAGGGTCTATACCTGAACCCACAAACCTGAAGGTGGTTTAAAAAGAATTATCTTAATCTTAATTAAGAAAATCAACAAATGTGAGGAGTTTAAGTTTATCATGAATCAAATATTAATCATCTTAATAATCTCTTACTTCCAGTAAAGTTTGCAGGTTTTCGAAGTAATTAAGTCAAAGTGGGGCTAGACATTTTTTTTCAGCTGTTCCAATCTATCCAATCTCTAATCAATTTAATGTGTTATTCCAGAGAAACAGAGGTGTGGAATCAGCTCCAGTTCAGGTTCTGAAGGCAGATGCAATCTTTGCTTTAACCATCCATTTTCAGGAAGCCGGAGAGCTGGAGAGACGCGAACATGGGGAGAACATGCAAACTCCACACACAGTGGGACCCGGGCCGACCCAGAAATCGAACCCACACTGCTGTTGTCTCTGCAGCCTTGCTGCGAGACAACAGCGCTACCCACTGCACCACTGTGCTTCTTCTTTGCTTTAACACCAGGTTTGAAATGTTTTTGATGGAGCTTATCCATTCCATTTCAATATCCATTTAAATACTGGGACCTTCAGTACAGTACCACGGTCCATAACTGCTCTATCCCAGTTAGTCAAGGCAGATGGCCTCCCACCCTGAGCCTGGTTCTCCTGGAGGTATCTGTTCACTCTGCCGCTGGAAATGTATAAAGTTTAAAATTTTCTTGTGTTGTATACGGTCTTTAAACTATACCTTGCAATGGATTTGTTGTGAATTGGTGATAGATGAAAAAACTCATATGTTAAAACCACACTCTAATGTTGTTCCTTCTTAACTTCTAAGTTAAGATACTTAAGCTAAGTTAAAGTAGGTTTTTTTAAAACAAAGCTGACTTTAAATGTTTCCACTGATTTTACTGCTGCGTTGACCTCACGCTTTCCAGGTGTCACTAACAAATATTAATCAGTCAATTATTAAGGGTGTTCGGCACACAGAGTCTGTTTGTTGGTTTTATGTTTCGCTTGAATTAAACAGGACATTTCCTGCTATAAAACCGTCATACCTAGAGCTAAAAACATCAGAACTGAACCTGAATCTGATTCCACACCAGCTATGGACAAAGGTAAAACACAAAGATTAATGATTACATTTGTTGTGCTACCATGAGAAAACCATACTTGTTTTACTATATTAATCGACTGTATCACATTTTAAAGTCAAAACGTATTGAATCTGTGAGTTAATTATTTAAAACCTATGAACAATGGGTTCACCTGGTGAAGACCTGAGATCTGAGTTCCTCCTGTTTGTGACTGCTCTCGGCTGTTTAAGCTCTGTACGCAGAGAACTGCAAATTTCTCTCTCACCTGTCTGTTAGTTGTGTTCCTGCTCTCCATCCTGTCGCTGGGTGTCTCCTCTCAGTCCATCACAGACAGCCAGCGTCTCTTCACCATTGCTGTGAGCAGAGTTCAACACCTGCACCTGCTGGCCCAGAGACTCTTCGCTGACTTTGTACGGTCACTCACCTTAGGCATTCATAGCATCACAGTATCAATAAAGCTGACTGTGGTACTGTACAGATATTGTTTGTTATTTATATTGGTCTATTATTGGGTTTTACTTAATATATTTGTTTATTACTAAATGTTATTTAATATTTATTGTTTATAGATTATAAACAAAATTGCTTTGGCAATAAATGTATAAATCTGAATTAAATTGAATTAGTACTGTATATCACTATTTACCTCAGAATATTATTGAATATTGTTTTGTATTACTAAGCATTACTGAATTTACTGTTTTACCGAGTATTACTTCTTATTGCCAAATAATATTGTGTTGCCAGGAAAGCTCTTTGCAGACGGAGGAGCAGCGTCAGCTCAATAAAATCTTCCTGCAGGACTTTTGTAACTCAGATTACATTATCAGCCCCATTGACAAACATGAGACCCAGCGCAGCTCTGTGAGTACTGTGTGCACTGCAGTCTTTCAAGATTCAAGATTCTTCATTGTCACTGTACCAAGGAGTCTGTATTCTAGTAATACTTCATTGTTTTCTAACATGCTTTCTTAGCAGCGTCTGGCTTTACAAATATTTAATGTTATCTGATCCACAAACACTTATAGTATACAGTAGTACTGGGTATAAAAAAGGCTGAACTGGTTCCAGGTGCTGAAGCTGTTATCAATTTCCTATCGGCTGATTGAATCTTGGGAGTTTCCCAGCCGGTCTCTGTATGGAGGTTCTGCTCAAAGATACCAAATTCCCCCCAAACTTTCGGAGCTGATGAGAGGGATCCAGCTACTCATCAAGGTGAGAACATGGCCATAAGTGTAAATGTAATCGTACTATTCGCAGCACTACATGACCAATCATGTGGACACTGTAGGCCAATGAGGATGGTGTAGAGATGTTCTCTGACAGCGTGGTACCACAGCTAGCGCCGTATGGAAATTACTACCAAAGCCTGGGAGAAGATGAGTCTCTGAGACGCAGCTATGAACTTCTGGCTTGCTTCAAGAAGGACATGCATAAGGTGGGAGTGCTGAAACAATGTGATGTGGTGTGAGCAAATTGTTTTTTTTATGTAATATTGATGTTTGTGTTGGTAGGTGGAGACCTACCTGACTGTGGCTAAATGTCGACTCTCGACCGAAGCTAATTGCACTTTGTAGTCCCCTACGTCGAGAAGGTGACGTTACTGTGTGTGTTCTGTAGCCCTCTGCCGGACTCTGTTAATTAGCATTACACTCTTTCTAATGGTTTATTGTTGCAGGTTTAACAAAAATATGTTAAACTGTCAGCACATGAAATAAAGTTTGGTTGTTCCTGAAACTTTTATTCGTTTATTTTGTCTCGTTAACATTTAAACAACATCCAGTGATGATATACTGTAGTACAGTCGCTAATTAAAAACTTTATTTATGAAGGAGTGATATATGTCACAAATGTGGAAGAAAAACAAAACAGAGAATAATAATAATGTTTTATTTTATCTGGGTCTTAGGGGCACATAGAGTTGCAGATAATTAGATTAGATTAAAAGTAACTCTTTTCAACTTCATCCCATCAGGTGTCGTCACAGCAAATAATTTGCATGGTTCATTTGGCATGTTTTTACACCAGATGCCCTTCCTGACGCAACCCCTCACTAAAGGAATTGAATTAAATTAGGTTAGATTACACTATAGATTCAACTTTATTGTCACAATAAAGTACAAAGTACACAGCAACAAAATGCAGTTTAGGGTCTAACCAGATGAGTTATAAGCAGTAAGTGTAGGATATAGATATGTGCAGGAGAAATATGATGATATGTACAGATAGTATGCAACAGACACAATATACATGT
Source organism: Betta splendens (assembly GCF_900634795.4). Lineage (NCBI taxonomy): Eukaryota > Metazoa > Chordata > Actinopteri > Anabantiformes > Osphronemidae > Betta > Betta splendens. The sequence goes on along the minus strand of NC_040888.2, from coordinate 30,968 downwards.
TGATACTATCTAATTCAGGGATTTACAATAGATGAACATAGGTTTGTATATATGCTGTTGCTCTAGTAATCAAGGATATGTGTCACAGCCTGGACTCACTTCCTGCTTTATTTTCTTATACTTCTGGTTTTGTCTTGTCACTTTTAGTTTAGCTTTACTTTGCAGTCACAGGATATCACCAGCTGTATTCCATCATTATTCTCCTAGTTTAAGCACCATGTCTTGCCATAGCACCTGGCCAGATTGTTGTTGCTCTCATGACCCAGCATAGCCGTGTATCCAGTCCTGTGCATGATCCCGCTTGGTAACCCCGTCTTGTCTATTGTCCAGCCTCTGATATTCCCGTGCTTGTGTTTTTGACCTCTGCTTGTTTTTTTGACCCCGCTTTTGCCTACGCCTTGTCGGCCCGTGTTTTGCTAATCCTGTGTATGACCATTACCTGCCTGACCACGTCTTTATTAAACACGATTTTTATCCAAGCCACGCTGTGTATTTGGTTCCTTCCCTCATTGTGCCATTGTGACAGAACAATCTGGCCAAACTTGGACCCAGCCGGCGCCCTGCTTTCTGCCTAAGGTCAGTGATCTGGTTTTTTGTGTGCGTGAAATAACGGAAGGCAATGGCGTTTACCTGCTCGGGCTTGCCAGCGGACCTCCGCTGGTGCTTCAGGGAGCTCACCAAGCAGTACGCAGAGGCATCCAGTCCAAGGGTTTGGCTCCGCACTGTAAAGATGGCGATCGCTGTCCTGGAGGAGAAGTTTTGGTGGCGTGATTATCCTGGAGTACAGGCGAAGATAAGATAAGATAAGATAAGATAAGATAAGATAAGATAAGATAAGATAAGATAAGATAAGATAAGATAAGATAAGATAAGATAAGATAAGATAAGATAAGATAAGATCAGTCTGCTACTGAAGCTGCTCTCCAGAGCAGACAGTGAATTCTCCAGTGGGTGAGAGTCCTGGTCCATGATGGATGTCAGTTTAGCCAGGACCCGTCTCTCACCCACCTCCTGCACTGTGTCCAGAGTGCAGCCCAGGACAGAGCTGGACTTCTTGATGATTCTGTCCAGTTTCCTCCTGTCGCTCACTGTGATGCTGCTGCAGACCACACCGTACCGAATGGCTGATGCCACCACAGAGTCATAGAAGGTCTTCAGAAGTGGCCCCCTCGCTCCAAAAGACCACAGTCTCCTCAGCAGGTAGAGTGTGCTCTGACCCTTCATGTACAGTACATCATTGTTATGAATCCAGTCCAGTTTATTGTTCAGATGCACACCCAGGTACTTGTAAGAGTCCACTCTCTCAATGTCCCTTCCCTGGATGTGCATAGGTGGGATGACAGCAGATTGCTATCTGCGGAAATCCACCACCATCTCCTATATTTTCAGGGTTAGGGTTAATTAATCAAATATAAATGTACAATGGCGCAATGTGCATTACAGATGAGTATGGGGTGAGGTGAGGATGTAGGGGTGTATGGGTGGGAAAAAGGAGTCAGTTGCATCAGTGGGGGGCAGAGTTCAGTAAGGAGACTGCTCTAGGAGAGAAAGTGTTTCTCAATCTGGAACCTGAAGCGCCTGTCTGAAATAGGTGTGTAAAAGAAAAAAAAGTAAATGAGTCATAAATGCATATGAAAAAGAAAATAGAGTTAAGGCAGTGTAATTAAGGCATACTTTATTGATCCCCATACTTTATTGTGTGTATGCATTTGACCCATCCCCTCACTGGGGAAGCAGGGGGCTGTCACACTTCACCCACAATTAAACTAGGAATTAAAAAGTATTGGCAGATAGAAACAAAGAAGGAGATTAAAAGTAGATATGACTATATTATTGAAAGTAAAAGAGAAGAAAATAGAGTTACCAGCAGATATTTCTTTACAGAATGACATTAGAAAGCAACATTGAAAACAAAACATGTATGTACTGTGAAAACAGAAAATAAAAACAAACAAACAAGCATATTTATTCAGGACAGACTTAGTCAGGAGTGTTCACATATGGCACAATTATCAGACAGGTAAAACGTTCTCATAGGTTCTTCGTCACATGCGATGAAACGTATGCGTTACGTCAATTTCAACAGTTGCGGTCACAGCGAATATTTCGGCCCTTCCTCGTCTATAGTCGTTCTTTTCCGTGCAGGCCTGCGACCCTCCTCGGCATTGTTCGGCTAACCTCGGTCATTAACGGTCAGCGTATTCAAATCTTCGGCTGCATTTCCTCTTGGAGATTGAAGTAGCGAAAGAGGGAAGACAAACAACAGGAACAGATTAACGGAGCGTCGAAGCGGAATGACGGTGCTGCAGGAACCCGTCCAGGTAAAAACACACCGGCAGTTCGTTGTCACGAGCCAGGAGCAGAGTGGTTATCATCCCCGTGCTCCCGACTTCGTCCTGGCCTCGGCAACTGATCCACTCCGCGGCGTGGAAGACTGGCGACAGGCCTCACGGCTGACAAGACGGCGTGTTGTCGTGTTTTGTGTTAAAAACAGCCTGTGTCGCGACGTGTTGCGGTGTACAACGTCAGTTTTACAGTATTTTTGTCGGCCGTTCGAATCCTTTTGAGCTTTGTAACATTTCGTTTGTGGCAGCGTCTGATTAAAAATAGAGTGTGGAAACCTACTTGGGCCGCGCTTTCTTGTCGCTCTCACTAGTTTTGTAGAGATAATGTAATAAAATTGATTTGCTTAAAGATAAAACTATACAGAATTGACACATTAGTCTCAATTTGTTCCATTCTGACTGAGGTCACAAATCGCCGTAACGGACAAGTTTAAGCACAACCCATTAATAAACTTAATTTTTCATCGAAACAGAGTGTGTTGATGGCGTAGGTTTTTGTTACAGAGTTGTGATGTTTGCTGAAAAACAGAGACATGGGAATTTATTACATTTCATATTGATTTTGGTATAATGGTTATTGCTAATCGTGTCATGCTAACAGTATAGTATGTTAGCCGTTTAGCGCTAACGTGTATCCGGGTGGTTTCCGGCCCACGTTATTTACAAGTAAGCCTGATTTGGTTAACGTAGGTTTTGTTTTGTAACGTCTGACAACGGACTTTAACTCCCTATGGTTGAGGTGAAGCTAAGTAAAGCCTAGTTAGCACTTATGCTACAGCTAGCTAACTTCTGCTATCTTGCCTGACAGCCTTCAGCTGACAAACCGTCCTGTCAAGGCGGTTGGATTGTTGCAATCTCAATCATAGGATCGGGATGTATCAGCACATCATCATTGTAATGCATAAATAATAATCATGGCAATGTATTATTTATGTTATGGTCAGTTTGTCATTTTTATTAACCAAACAATAACAAGATCAAATACTTGTGGGAACTCCATTCCTGATCTGCTCCATCTATGCTAGTATCCTCCTGTTCCCTGCATTGAGAGATTATCTTTATGATCTGCTTTGTTCCATGGCCGAAATGTGGAAATAAACTCTTGAAATATTTTTATGTCTACAACTCTTCTTTTCTTCTCCATTTGGCTTTTCCCATCAGGGGTCGCCACAGCGAGTCATCCTTCTCCATATCACTCTTTTCTGGGCTTCTTCTACACTCACACCAGCCAACCTCATGTCCTCTGTCAGGACATCCATATATCTCCTCCTTGGTTGTCCTCTTACCCTCTTGCTTGCCAGCTCCATCTCCAACATCCTTCTACTATTGTATTCACTATCCCTCCTCTGTACATGTCCAAACCATCTTAGTCTGGCTTCTGACTTTGTTGGTAACACAGGCAATGTGACCCGTCCCTCTGATGAGCTCGTTCCTGATTCTGTCCAATCTCGTCACTCCTAAGGAGAACCTCAGCATCTTCATATCTGCTGCCTCCATCTCAGCCTCTTGTCTCTTTCTCAATGCTACCGTTTCTAACCCATAGAGCAGAGCTGCTCTCAACACTATCTTGTCCATCTTTTCTTTGAGTCTTGCTGACACATTTCTCTTACATAACAATCCTTATACTTTCCTGCACCCGCTCTAACCCACCTGCAAAGCCTCTTCACCTCTTTTCCACACTCCCCGTAACTAATGTACAGTAAAAACTTTATACAAATAAAACACATAAAAACACACACATTTTGAAAAATAGAAACCACATATTGCTGCTATTTAATTACGAGTCTGGGTGTGTGTGTACTTGCATCGAAGTAAGAACCAAAAACGTATTTTCCTACTAAAGTGAGGACATTTTGGCTGGTCCTCACTTCCTTGAAGGTCTGTTTGAGGGTTAAGATGTGATTTTAAGGCTGAGGTTAGAATTGACTTTTAGTTCGGATTAGAGGAAGGGTTAGACGTCTACCATTTAATGATTCTAACAGCCAGTTATCTACTTTGTCCTACATGTTTATTTCATGCAAAGTGGTGTCATCCTTCTCTAACTCTTCATGGTACCATGGCTTGAGAAAAGTAATTATCAGAGGGGCACTGTTTTACTGCACAAACTGCTCACCACCAGGGAATGTGACATGGTGATATTTACATAGTTAGATTGGTACAAACCTTTCTGATCAACTTGAACAATTCCTTTTTTTAATTGGCAGAAGATCTTTTAAAAGGTTTTTGTGCCACGCAAGCACATGCTCTTAAAATGTCTCTCTGTTTGGCAGGCTGCAGTGTGGCAGGCTCTGAACCACTATGCCTACCTTGATGCTGTCTTCCTTGCTGAGAGACTCTACGCTGAAGGTAATGTATATCTTTTTAGTTGCAGATATTATAGTTTTTTTTATCATTTAAGCTACCATATTTGACCATCCCTGGTTGTGTTTAGGTGTCAGACTGCGTTTGCTGGGTTGTCTTGTAACATTTTATGTTAACAATTAAAACATGTCTTTCCACCTGTCTGTCCCAGTGAGGTCAGAGGAGGCTCTTTACCTGTTGGCTACCTGTTACTACCGCTCAGGAAAGCCATATAAAGCATACCGTCTGCTGAAGGCTCACAGCTGCTGCACGCCACAGGTTCGATATCTGTTGGCCAAATGTTGCGTGGACCTCAGCAAGTAAGAACACACCAACACAGAACTACTGTTAGAGTAGAACAGCCTTTTTCACGAGTAAGCAGAACTAATACCTTAAGACAACTCACAGTTTCACATGAGTAAACATAAAACTGATTGGCTATGGTAACCAAATTGTGACATAAGAGCACACCAAGGCCCGTTTTTAAATTGAACTGGGACTTTGCCGCACTTATCTATTTATCTGTTTTTCCTCCCCTTCCACTTGTCTGTGTCTCAGGCTCGCTGAAGGAGAACAGGTTCTTATTGGTGGGGTGCTGAACAAACAGAAAAGTCAAGATGACATCATCACAGAGTTTGGAGACTCTGCGTCCTTCACACTGTCCTTACTGGGACACATCTACTGGTAAATGTCCAGTTTCTGCAGTCTTTTACTACAAGACTAGGTTTGCCCAATTTCTTACTGGTGATTAAAATTTAGATTTTTTTTTCCCGTGTTTATTTATTTTTTCTTTGAGCAGTAAGACCGACCGTGTTGCAAAAGGTGCTGAGTGTTTCCAGAGAAGCTTAACACTGAACCCATTCCTGTGGTCACCTTTCCAGAATTTGTGTCACCTAGGTAACACACTTATACACACTTTTTCAGTCTCAGCACTGACCAGATCACTCAAGTAAGTATTATGGTCTGTCTTTTTAGGAGAGAAACCAGATCCAGATCAGGTCTTCAGGTTGTCTTCTCTACAGAATTCTTCTATAGGCGCATCTCCTCAATCTATTAGCCCTGCCCAGAACTCCTCACACCGTCTAGACACCGCTCTCATGGAGACGCCTCAGGACACACTGGTATTTACTTGTTCAACAAAAAAGTTATAGCTATAGTCTTGTTATGAGATCAAAAGGTCAGAAAATATAATCCAATTACTGAAAAGTGTGTTTTTCTTCAGGAGTTAAATCGTTTGAATCTGGAGTCGAATGGGAAGCTGACGTCTGATTTGTCAGTTTCCTACATTGACTCCTCTATCATCTCTCCGGATACTGGCTCCCTATTGGGTAACACTGTTTCCATGGCATCAGCAGGCTCCTTATTGGGGAAACAGAACAAGCCTAAGAGTGGGAGGAGTTTACTGGGTGGACCTACCACACTCAGCCCACTGACACCTAGGTGAGTGTTAGTTTACCTGCACAGTGTAGATTGTTACATGTGTAGGCAGGTCTGGTAGTTTATGATCACCATGTCTTAGCTTTGCTGCTGTATATTAAGAATCTAGCAGCTAAATTAAAATGTGACAAATGTGTATCTTAATATAAAACAAATGGAAGCCATATTTTGGTTATCTGATGTTTTAACATGTAAGGCCACATAACAGCCATCTTTTTAAGACACGATCCTCATATTTGTTTGTGACACATTCAAAGCAATTCCACAGTTTTAATTTAGTATATTTCTTTGGGGGGGGGGGCTCGAGATGTGATATTAGGGATACGGCATTATCTTGTAATAAGCAAATATATATGGCACAACATCATAAAGTCTGTGTGGTTACCTGCTTGCGCGCGTGTGTGTGTGTGTGTGTGTGTGTGTGTGTGTGTGTGTGTGTGTGTGTGCGTGCGTGTGCGTGTGCGTGCGTGTGTGTAGCTTTGGCATCCTGCCCCTGGAGCCTAGCCCTGGAGACCCCACATATCTACAAAACTATTCAGCTACCATGGAAACACAAACCACAGCACCCAGCAAGAAGGTAAACAAATTAATTCATTAGATGTGTGATTCCCGCACTAACAACATAATAAACAATTAGCTTATGTTTTGTTATATTAGTCAACAATCTTAAGTTTGTTACATTTTGCACACCTCAATTAAACAGTTTCAGTTCCAAACGCAGTTTCCTTCCATTTGATATTGCGCACAACTCAGACAATCTCTTGTTGTGCATTTACGAAAGCACAACACAATGTCTGAAACTAACAACTGCTTTAGAGAATTTATGTTTCTCTAATTTAACAGCTTTGCCAGCAATAACCTGTGTGATACGCTTCCTATAAATTAGAACTGCATCACCATGGTTTAAGACGTTTTTTATCAACTGTGAACAGCACTGTGTTCTAGATATTTCCCGACTTCTCTGTTGTGTTGCGTGCCAAAACAACAACAACAAGAAAACAACAAAACAATTTCTCCATGTTGTATAAGCTTAATAAAGTAAACTATGCTTGTGTCTGTTCAGTTTAGTAATACCATCTTGTTGTCTGGGAGATGGCAAGGCCGTGGATGATGATGGTTATTATTATTATTATTATTATTATTATTATTATTATTATTATTATTATTATTATTATTATTATTATTATTATTATTATTATTATTATTATTATTATTATTATTATTATTATACAAACTTGATTAATTCCAGCAGTTTGGAAAATGTATTTCTGCATTTGATCCATTCCCGTGGGGGAGCAGGCAGCCACATGGTGGCTACCACGCTACATGATACATGATATTTAATAGTTTGCCTCAGAGAGATTCTGACAAACTGCTGGCTGCCTCAAGAAGAGGAAACACTTCTCTATCAACACTGGAGATGGTTTAGGACAGTGGCATGATTACGATGAAATGGTAGGCCTTATGTTAAAGCATACAGTCAGGACCATAAATATTTGGACACAGACATTTTTTTTTTCTAATTTTGTTTTTGTACATTACCACAGTGAATTTTAAATAAAACAACTCAGATACTGTTGCAGTGCAGACTTTCAGCTTTAATTCTGTGGGTTGAACAAAAACATTACATAAAAATGTGAAAAACTAAAGCATTTTTTAAACACAACCCCTTCATTTCATGGGCTGGTAAGTAATTGGACAAATGAAATAACTGGAAATAAAATGTTCATTACTAATATTTGATTGAAAACCCTTTATTGGCATTGACAGCCTGAAGTCTTAAACTCATGGACATCACCAGATGCTGGGTTTTCTCCTTTTGAATGCTCTGCCAGGCCTTTACTGCAGCGGCTTTCAGCTTCTGTTTGTTTGTGATCTTTTCTGTCTGAAGTTTAGTCTTCAACCACTGAAATGCATGTTCAATTGGATTACGTTCAGGTTACTGATTTGGGCATTCGAGAATATTCCACTTCTTCAATAAATTCCTAAGTTGCTTTGACTGTATGTTTCAGGTCCTATGTCACGTCATCAATAAACACTAGTGGCCCAGTGCCACTGGCAGCCATGCACGGCCAGACCATCCCACTGCCTCCACAGTGTTTTACTGGTGATGTGGTATGCTTTTTATCATGAGCTTCTCCACACCTTCATACTTTTCTCTTGCCATCATTCTGGTAGAGGATGATTTTTGTTTCATCTGTCCAAAGAATGGTTTTCCAAACCTGTGCAGGCTTTTTTAGATGTTTTTTAGCAAAGTCCAATTTAGCCTTTTTGTTCTCAAAGCATATGAGTGGCTTGCACCTTGCATTGTGCCGTCTGTATTTACTTTCATGCAGTCTTCTCTTTAGGGTAGATTTGGACATTGCTACGCCTACCTCCTGGAGAGTGTTGTTCACTTGGTTGGCTGTTGTGAAGGGGTTTCTCTTTGCCTCTTTGCCATGGAAATGATTCTGCGATCATCCAGCACTGTTGTCTTAAGTGGACGTCCAGGTGGACTTCAACAGTGCTTTCTTTTTTTCTCAGAATGTACCACACTATTGATTTTGCCACTCCAAACATTGTAGCAATTTCTCGCATGGCTTGTTTCACCTGCATGGAAAGTTCCATTGAATGCATGTTTTTTTGTTCACAGCAAAATCTTCAAAATGCAAGCACAACTACTCTAATCAACTCCAGGCTTTTTTAGTTGCTTCATTGATAATGACATAACAAGGGAATTGCCCACACCTGACCATGCAATTACATGGAGGTCAATTGTCCAAATACGTACAAGCCCATGAAATTAAGGGATTGTGTTTAAAAAATGCTTTAGTTTTTCACATTTTTATGCAATCTTTTTGTTCAACCCACAGAATTACAGCTGAAGTCTTTAAAGATGTTATAATTATATTATTATAGCAAACAACAAATAGGGCAAAATAAAAAAAGTCAATGCCTCTTTCCTAGGTGTTTCATTCTCTGGGGCCTTTAAAAAAATGTGTGTATATGTAATGACAGATCATGTGACATTTAGACTGAACACAGTTTGACATCATTTTAATCGTTTTTTTTGAGTCGCGTGACACCACACTCGTAGCTGTGGTGCTCTTTGTTGAACCAGTATGATCTCTAGTATTGAAGCAGACAGGTTAGATGTAAACCCATTACCGATTTGTGTTGGTTTTCTTGCCTTTTTTTTGGATACTTACATCTCACTTTGCATTTGTTTTCTCTCCTATCCCTGCCCGTGTCTCAGTCTGTCTCCAGGATTAGTCAGTCCAAATCTGTCTTTAGTCAGAGTGGCAACAGCAGAGATGTTCTCCCCATTCCATTTAACCAATCACAGACCTCAGCACCTCACACCAGGTAAACTCGTCCACCAATTCCTAGTACCTGTCTTTTATTTATTATCTGTTTGATGACCTTTTCCTTTTTCAGTGGCTCCCCTCAGGTTCTCAGTCCCAGTATGTCTGGTCCTCCAAACGTTCAACCTAGAAGAAGTTCCAGACTGTTCACAAGTGCAAGCTCTACCGCCAAGGTACTCCACTGCTACAGTACCCCTGCAGTATACTGTCATAATAATGTAATATAAAATACCACTGTACTGCCCGACTGTCTCTGCAGGAGAACAGTAAGAAACTGAAGATGAAGTTTCCCACAAAGATCCCTAACAGGAAAACAAAGTGTAAATCAGCCAAGACCTCAAATAGCACCAACCTAAACGAGAGTCTGGATATCCTGAGACTGGATCCCTGCTTAAGCCTACCTGACACCAAGATACCCCAGTATCAAAGAGCTGCTGCAGGTAAACCTAACACTGCTTTCTCATTATAATGGTCGGTTACAGTAGCAATAGGATCAGCCAGGAAACCCATAATCTTTCTCTTGACACTCGAGGCCTTTTAAGGTTGATGGAAAACCCTATTTCTTTAGAATAGAATAGAATGCCTTTATTAGTCCCACAGCGGGGAAATTCCCATCAGCAGCCAGGTTACCCGGCGCTAGTCCGACAGTGGAAGCAATTGCAGTACAAACAATAAAAAACACGCACATACAGTGAGTGGCACACAGTACAAGTGGAAACCTTGCTGGAATTTTTTCTTGGGATCATCAGTACAGATAGATAAGGTCAGAGAGCAGACAGTGAGACTGTAAGGTGGGGTGGGAGGGGGTTTATCTGCATCAGTGTAGTGAGGTGTTGTTTATAGAAGTATGACCGAGGCCGACCAAGATGTTTACATGTCAGTCCAACTGTTGTCCTTGAAGGGAGTCACAACAGGGGAAGAGGATAGATAGAGGCACAGCTGGTGAGCTAGATTGGACCCGGGAAGGGAGGGGTGAGGGAGAAGGGACAGAGTAATACACAGCCAAATTTAATACATTTTAACAATCCATGACTAATTTGTCTAGATCAATACTCCAATCGGTCAGAACTCAGGGCTTCGTCGCCTCTTGTGGGACCATGGGTCACCCGTGACATCTCCTCAAGCCTGTCAGACAAGGCTGTCACCATATTCACCAAGTGTTCAGTCTGTCTGCAGATGTTATCCGTCTGTCTCTTGTCTTCCTCCGAACGGGCTGAGGTCTTATTAGTCAGTCCTGCAATCCGGGCATCCGAAGGAGCTGAGATGTTACTGATCAGTCCCTCAATCCGGGTCATCCTCTGATGCAAATCATCCGAACGAGCTGAGATGTTAATTGTCAGTCCTTCAATCCGGGCCATCCTCTGGTGTAATTTTGCAGCCGAGTAACCATGGCCCCCATCGGCGTTTGTAGCTCCACGGCCGGTGGACACGCCAATGAGCCGGCCGCAGATTTTCCATGAGTAGCCCTGTTATCAAAGTCCAAAATATGAATAGATCCTCTGCATCCTCGATGGACAGAGGCTCCAGACACACGGGGCACCAGGAATCCCACGCGTCCCGCACGTAGCCGGAGGCAAAAGTCCCCAAGGGGCAGAGTGGTTCTCCTGGCGATTCTTTCCTTTGTGAAAACATTTTGTCCAATGCGCTGAGTGTCCAGTCGATTAGCTCCATGTTCAAAAATGTTATTCCAGAATAGCAGATCAGGGTGCTCAGAAAAAGACAAGACAAGGACACTGCAAGCAAAAGCAGAGTGGGAGCAGAGAGAAAACATGTCTGCACTCCTCAAGAGGCGGAAGTAGAAGTCCTTCTTTACAGTAGCATGCCCTGAATGATCAGGTTCATCTCCCTGTAGCTGGCAGACTTTATCCTTATCTGGCTAGGGTCTCTTCAATTCACCACCACATCCTAATAGTTGACCCCATTAAAGTCTGTTAGTTCTATCCCAAGCCCAACCTCCTTCAGAGATAATAGGCAGTTACCCTATTGTGCCCTCCAGCATCTCATAGTGACAACCGTAACATTATCGGTCAAACTGATAAGATGTGTTTAGATATTTTGTTTACATATAATACGTTTCTCTCTGTGTTCAGACAGTGTGATGGTGTTACTACGGGAGCTGGGCCGTGGGTACCAGGCGCTGTGCTCATACAACTGCAGAGATGCCATCAATATCTTGACCTCCCTCCCTCCCCAGCACTACAACACTGGCTGGGTCCTCACGCATATCGGCAGAGCTTACTTCGAACTGGCCGAGTACACACAGGTAACTATTACCTGCCTAGCAGGTAGACCTTGAGTAACATACAGTTGGATCTTCACGTATGTGTTTGGGCACCAAAGTACATTGGTAGAATTTATTACTCAAAGGCCTTGTGATGAGTGGTCACAGCTGTAAAGATTAGCACGGTTAGCATTAGATGCAGCCGGTGAAGGTTATCTTTAGGCAGTTTTATTTTACATCAGTTACATGCCATGTCTGAACTGATAGCAAGTTGTATCATGTACGATATGTGTCATATCTACTGCTGTCCACTTGCAAACATTGCATGTAAACATGTCAAAATATAATGTGGTGAACTGCTACTTTTTGCTCTGTATATTGTTATTGATTAGTCTGCTTTCCCCTGGTTGTACAGGGGAGTGGTCAAGCCTGTAAAAAATCTTTCTAAGGCTGAGGTGTTTATTTGTCCCCAAAAGTGGAGTTTGCATGTGCTAGGATCTTTTAAAAAATGTTACAGGCTTCGAAACATTACACAGTTACCATTTAAAATCTGTCTGACAGACCTCAAAGTCAGCCTTTCATCAAATTTGTACATTTACAGTGAAAGGCAATACAATTTTCTATATTTTTTTAGGCAGAACGTCTGTTCAGTGAGGTTCGCAGGATTGAGTCCTACAGAGTTGAAGGGATGGAGATATACTCGACAACACTTTGGCACCTACAAAAAGATGTGGCTCTGTCAGCCCTGTCCAAAGACCTGACAGACATGGACAAGAACTGTCCTGAGGTGAGCCCACTTGGCCGGCGTTCCCAGACGCAGCACTGCCTCTGTCCAGAGTATCCCACAGTTTTTCTCATGCTCCCATCTTTGTCACTGACTTTCTGTGTACAGGCTTGGTGTGTAGCTGGAAATTGTTTCAGTTTGCAGAGGGAGCATGATATTGCCATAAAATTCTTTCAGAGAGCCATCCAGGTGAAGTGCTGTTACCATAGCAACTGGATATAAACAGACAAGGGCATCTGTCTACTGGCTCATCTGTCTCATCTCTCTGACTTCCAGGTGGACTCAGGCTTTGCCTATGCGTACACTCTGCTGGGTCATGAGTTTGTCCTGACAGAGGAGTTGGACCGAGCCCTTGCCTGCTTTAGAAATGCTATTCGAGTTAACAACAGACACTACAATGCATGGTGTGCAATCAGCACATTGAGCAAAACCCATACTGGCAGCTGCACACTGATATAAATGCATTTTGTCTTTACAGGTATGGTCTGGGCATGATCTACTACAAACAGGAGAAATTCAACTTGGCAGAAATTCACTTCAAAAAAGCTCTAAGCATTAACCCCCAGAGCTCTGTTCTGCTGTGTCATATTGGCGTGGTACATTGTCATCTAGCCTTGTCATTTCTTTCGGGTTGTTATCACTGACGATCTACTGTTTGTAGTTGTTACAGATGATCACAGTTTTTTGTCTGTTTGTTTGTTTGCAGGTGCAGCATGCACTCAAAAAGTCTGATGCAGCATTGGAAACTTTGAACAGAGCAATCAGAATCGATCCCAAAAACCCACTCTGCAAGTTTCACAGAGCTTCCATCTTGTTTGCCAATGACAAGTACAAGGTGAGTAATATTGATTTATAATGATCCATTACATGCATACAGACATTTTTAATACAATAAAACCAATACTCTGGCAGGTTTTGCTACATTTGTCCTCACTGCATTGTCACAGCAGTTTTACCTAAGCTGTAATAACCTGTGTCATGCTTCCTCAGACTCCTTGCTTAACCTGCAGCTGAGAATAAAGAATTACATTTTCTACCTTAACACATAAACCCTGACCCTCTGACTTGTCTGTCCACAGGCAGCTCTTCAGGAGCTTGAGGAGCTAAAGCAGATTGTACCTAAAGAGTCTCTGGTGTATTTCCTCATTGGAAAGGTAAAAGCAGCTCAAAACAGGACATTTCCAACTGTTTTCTAAGTCAACAAAAAGTCCTGATATTTGGTCTGTCCAATCCTGGTCTTTGAGGGCCACATCTGTGCTGCCGCTTCTATTAACCTTTCCATAACTTCCTCTGATTACCTGGATCAGGTGTGCTTATTCAATGAGATGGCAACTGTGCAGTAATAGTGGAGAAATGACAGTGACCTGCAGATTCGCAAAGCAAATATCATTTCTGTTCAAGGCGATGTAATGTGTTTTTCTGTGTTTGTTGTGAAATCAAGGCCATTTCTCAGTGTATTAAAAGCAGGTAACAAAGTATGAAATCTGAACTTGCTTACATACATTATGATTGATGCTTCCCAAACACCTGTCTGATCTGCCACCCATCCATAGGTGTATAAGAAGCTGGGGCAGACTCACCTGGCGCTGATGAACTTCAGCTGGGCGATGGATCTGGATCCTAAAGGAGCAAACAACCAGATCAAAGAAGCAATTGATAAGCGATATCTGCCAGAGGACGAAGGTAATTAGCCTGATTTTTGGGTCGTAGCGTCATTAGATGTTCATCTTCATTGATAGCTGGGTCTACTTGTAAAATTGTAACTAGTGCCAGTTACATGTAGATGTGCAGACGAATAAAGTCATAGAAACAATCAGCCTTGTGGATTTTTTCCTGTGACTTAATTCTTCTGCTTATCTGGAGTCACCTCAGTGGTAATAGGTAGGAAGTTGGTTAACTAGGCTTGTTTTAGCAGGGAGTTCTGTCAGTCTCCAGTTAAATGCATCCCTGAAATATCCTGATTTACCTTAAGACAATCTTTGAATAACTCAGCTCCAACTTAAATTCCAATTCAAGCCAATTCAGAGCAGAGCGTTCCACAGTAGAGGATTTGGGCCTGTAACCTCCCCCAGTATGCCGTAAAATGTTTCAACAACAATCACATGTTAGTTAAATTAAAAACTTGAAATTTGTTGTCCTACAGTCTGAAATGACATATGGGCAGATGATGAACATAAAATTTAACTGCCTTATGTACAATGTTCACTTAGGGACTGTATGTTCGTCGAATATCTTGTAACTGTTAGTCTTAACAGTCTTATCTCCTATAGGAGATAGGAAGAACAATGTATCATCGTAAAGCTAAGCTTATGCAGTTTATTTTCAGAGATGCCACAGATTGTGAATATGCTGTACCTCTAAATTCAAGCAAGCTTTAGTAGGTCTGTGTTGGACTTGCTTGGTTAATATTTAATAGAAAGATGTGCATGCCTACATTAAAAGCCAGTGTAGGATTGTAAAATGAGAACCTTAAATCAGCATTGTTGTTTTTCATCATCAATCTAAAACACTCTAACAGTATAAGCAATACAATAGTATACAGATGGGAGCCACAGCCAGTCAGCCCCAATGCACTTTTGAGGGACCTTCATGATATTCTGCTTCAACCTATTTGTTTGTTTGTTAATAGTAAAACATAAAAGGATGCATTTCATAGTGCTCTATTAAGCTGTTAGTACTCCTTTAGCTGTATCACACATGCTCTTACTTTTTGGGTTAGAGAAGGCTGGTCATTTGAGGGTTAATGTGAGACAAGTATGCTGTCAAACGTGTTTTTTTTTTTTCCATTGTAGCAGCACAATTGTATATGGTTAAAAACAAGTTTTTGAACTTTATAAACCCCACTTCCATGACAGTTCCATACAATTCAACAGCATGGTAAATGTTTTTTTGGTATTTAATTCTAATTTTGTGCTGTGGACTACAGAAAACGTGAAGTAAGTCTTTGGACAATATCTGCTCAGTCCGACAGTACCTGCACGGTCAGTGTACCTGGCCCTTGATTGGGTTAGTTAAATGTCTTGGCCTCTGGGTGATGTTTCAGAGGCAGAACAGATTTTCACATTTACTTATGCAAACTATTGCAATTCAATTACAGCTTTAGTTTGTGTATGTAGATCAAATGTAAGTAGACTAAGAATACCTTTTATTAGTCCCACAGCTAGGAATGTACCCTACAAAAGCTCAGTATTAGGAATGAAGATAGAAGAAAAACACAACATAGATGCAAATCTAGAGGGGGATGTTGAATATTGCACATTATGAATATAGTGCAGATATGTGTGTAGATAATGCACAGGATTACAAAATGTAATGCTTATTCTAGAGTCGGATTGCAGCAGGAAGGAAAGGCCTGCAGAATGTCTTTTTTTACATGCGTACGTGTGTTCACAAAGTCCTGTGTAGGTTCTCTTGTGTAGTTGATCAGGCCGACAATCAGTGTCATCAGAGAATGTGTCTATAAAACAGCTGTCAGTGTTGTCTGACGTCTGCAGTGATGAGGAAAGGAACCAAGTGAGTTCCCTGGGGGGTGCCCACACTGCAGGCTCAGCGTGTCAGACATGGTCCTTGGCTGTCTTAAATTGTGGCCTATTTTTGAGAAATCCAGTATCCCCTGGTGATGGCACAGAGTGTGATTGGCATGAAGGACCAAGAAAAAAAAACGTAAAGATTTATTTTGGAATCTGCATAAATAAAGGCTTCTCAACAATAAAATTCATCAGGAGGATTCATTAGTCCATAAAGCTGTAGGAGCAGGTTATCTCTGATTTTACTTGAACGCTAACAAATGTCTACAAACAGAAATCATGTTTATTTCTGTCCCACACTCCTGTCTTTGTTTTTTTATGTATTTGTAGGAGCAGAGCTTGATGACAGCCAGGACAGCAGTATCATGACAGATGCGGATGACACCCAGCTCCACACAGCTGAGAGTGATGACGTTCTTTAACCCCACCCTTTTGTGTAGCCTCTATGCTGATATGCTGGTGGAGTGCTGTTGCTAGGCAATATCCTCCCCAGCCCTCATTCATATACTTTAGGGTTATAATAACAGACTGCTGGCCTGAAGCCTTGCCCCCTGCCTTTTTTTCCTTGTATGACATCACAGGTGTTTTTTTATGTTCTTTTTATTGTTATGGTAACAAATCAATAAAAACATGTAAAGGTCATCTATCTAGTTCTCCAGTTGTGTTTATTATTATTATTATTATTCATTGGTCAGTGACAAACATCTATTTCCTAAGTGTGTCAGATGAAACAAATAAATGCTTGCTCACAGGTGAACCACATGTACACTGATAAATCTCTTTGTTTATTTAAGAGATTAAAAATTGTTTCTTGTGCAGTCGTATGTAAATGACCTACATGCACCTAACTGTTGACATGATGACAAAAATTTGTTTTTATCGGGCTAGGTTAGCTTTTATTTCTCCATGGTCCAGTTGTTCTGGTTATTTTTGTTTCAGGTAATTTCAGTCTTGGACAATCAGACCAAATGAGTCTAACCTTCACTATACTGCACTTGTACATTTCTACTGGAATCTAGTTTCTTTGAATCTCAATCTTTGTAACTAGACTAGTGACAGCAATGAGGAAACATTTTAACTTATTGGTGTTAACCCTCACACAGCCTTCGAGGGGGTCAGTCTGACCCCACGAGACAAACTATGAAACTTTTGATTCTTGTTTTTTTTTTGGTCATGAGGCACCTACGCGTCGCAGGATCCGCGGCGGCTCGGTCACCCCTCCCTTCTTCTTCGTCACAGGCCCGTCCCTCGTCCTCCCGGGGTCTGGCACGACCCCAGCCCACGGAATCTCCCCGCCAGGCGTCCTCCCGGGGTCAGGCGCGACCCCAGCCCCCTGTACCTTCCCGCCAGGCGTCCTCCCGGGGTCAGGCGCGACCCCAGCCCCCTGTACCTCCCCGTCCCTCGTCCTCCCGGGGTCCGGCGCGACCCCATTTTTTTTTTGTTTTTTATTTTTCCTTTTCCTTTCCTCCCTTCTACCTCCACCCGTGCCACAGGCCCACAAGCAGACAGCTGCGTGCAAGGGCTGACCATTTTAAACGAAGAATAAAACAGACCAAACAGGCAAAACATTTGATTAAATGCTAAAGGTTTATTTAATAATATAAAACAGTTATGAAAGAAAGGAGTACAAGGTGCATTCCGTACAGTATAATATAATTGGTACGTGTAAAGCAACAGAGGCAGGCGTAGAAAGAAATTGAATACGGCCCTTTTTTTTAATCTTCATCAACGGGATCCTCGGCTCATCAAAACTTGACGCGAAGCAACTATAGCCGCAGCGCCAGCGTCAGCGTCCCGCAGCGTCGGTCGTGGCTCTCGCTCCGCTGCGAGCTGCACATGACGCAGGGCATCTCGTAGCCCACGCCGACATAGCCTTCCACGGCCTCCTTCAGCATCAACTCAGGGAACGCCACGTAGCCCCTTCTGTAACGGGTTAGAAAATAAAAGATTGGATCCCAACATCCACAAAAGATGGAGGGATCAGATGCACGCTCCATCCAGGCGGGCAACGGGAGGCCCACATCCACCGGCCGCATCCCCAGCATCCCACACAGTATCATTCATGGACCTCATGACTACAAAAGCATGATTGAAAATGACCTTCATTATGGTAATTTAAATGAGCCTATGCAACTATATTCACACATATCTCAAACAGAAACATAAACCCATCTGTGTTCTCTTTCTTATTAATTTGTAAACATTTTATACACATATTTTGTATAAGTATCTTGGTTTTATGTTGACAGATGAGTTTGAAGGTGATTGAAATAAGACATGGGGTCATCGGGTGGTTATCATAGGCATGATTCTGAGGTCTGGGTCCAGAAACAAAAAAGGCTAATAACCAAGAATTGGGTTAGGGTTAGGATAGGGGCAAATAATTCTACAATTTCACCACGATGTGGATCTGTTTGCGCTGGCAACAGGGGTCTGCACTAACAGAGGCCTGAGGACTTGATCCCATCCATTTATGCTCTGTGGTTGAGCCTAATATTTTGTAATTTTATTTGTTTTAGATGTTTGTCCAGTGGTCATGAGAGGGAGAGAGAGGCAAGCATCTCAGCAGCATCTCCCTACCAGTCCGAGGGAGGAGTGTCTGGGTTTGAGGATCTCCACAATCAAAAGTGCCATCAGTGCGGAAAAAAGTGCATTAGTAAATAGAGGTCATGCATATACAGGAACACATAATAAATAATTAGATAAAAACCTCACAACATCATTGCAGATATCTAAAATTTTATAAAAAACACACCATGCATTAGTAAAAGGTAATTTCATTTCAAGAGAAATTCATGTAGGATACCTGGATTATGTGTGCACTCGACCACAAGCATTATATCCATCATTCATGCTTGCTGGCCCGCACACGCACACGCACACACACACGCACACGCACACACAGTAACATATGTACACACATACATATACACATATACACACACATCTCACAACTACATGCATACGTGTACACATAACCCAGGAGAATAAATATAGTAAAATAGTCAAAACTTGTTTAATAAGTGCCTGTGATGTATAGTGGAGATAATCATTTTGCTGTACTCCCTCATGGGTAAAGGACGTTCAACTACATAAAATTACGTACATCCCTTCCAGTGGCTGCTCTAATGTAGACAAATATGAATGGAAAAGAAGATGGGGGTTAGGAGGAGGGTGAGAACGGGGTCCCTGTTTTTTCCAGGGCCCCGGAGCTGCACAGTCCATCCCCCGGGCTCCTGTTCCCCTCCTGTACCCCCACTGTGGTTCACCCGAGGTCATGGGAGGACGGCGCCCCCTCTTCCCGTATCGGACCTCGGTCCACTCATTTTGAGCCCTGTGGCTCATCACTGGTGTCGCCTTTGATATATATTAATAAACCCAAAAAAAATTCAATGATGGAAATGAATGAAAATCCAAAACGTGCACCGTTTGTGCTTTTAATAGTTTTTAAATGAAAATAAAATAAAATCCAAAGCGTGCACTGTCTGTGCTTTTAATAGTTTTTAAACAAAAATAAACTAAACTCCAAAACGTACACGAGGTTTGTGTTTTTAATGTGTTTTTAATTGTTATTTAATGAATTTGTAATGAAAATAACTCAAAATAAAAACCGTGAAAATTATCCAGAGTTTTAATTAACTTTTAATTAAATCCAAAAACAAAAAGTGCCCAGTCGACGTTTCGACCAATAAAGGTCTTCTTCAGGATGGGCACAAATGAAAAAAAACCCTTTGAGCAGTGACCGGATAGATGTTGTCCCTTCGATGGTCAAAGCAGAAATGAGCTCTCTGTGTGCGCTCCGAGCTTTATAACCTCGCCTGTCGGCTTAAAAATGTGCTCCCTGTATTTAATTTCGTCTTTGCCCTTGAGTTTCGCTTCTGTTAACCCCTTACCTCCCGGTTACTTTTTAATGCTCCCACAATGTAATTTTAATGGCATCCCCACCCAAATTTAATTATTTTTACCATCCCAATTATTTATTTATTTGACCTTTTTCTATTTTTCCCTTTTTATGTATATGTATTTTATCCCAAATTAAATCCATGAATAATTGGTTAGGGTTAGGGCTGGCCACCGACACCCCCTTGGTTTTAGGGTCCCCCATGAACGGTTGGGTTTAGGGCCCAGAAAAGGTGGACGGTTGGGGTTAGGGCCAGAAATCAATGTTTGGGGTTAGAGCCAAAAATCAACGGTTAGGGTTAGGGCCAAACATTAAGGGTTGGGGTTAAGGTTAGAGCCAAAAAATCAAAACGGTTAAGGTTAGGGCCAAAAAACGAGAATGGTTAGGGTTAGGGCCAAAATATGAAAGTGGTTATGGTTAGGGCCAAAAAATGGAAATGGTTAGGGTTAGGGCCCTCCATATAATATTATCCCGCCCCCCTTGCGCGATCGTTTCTGCTCTGACCAGAATGGTATCTCAGACTTCCTCCCAAAACAATTAAGATGGATCCTTTTGATTACGTTGCCCAAAGTGTTACCTATTTTTTATTATATTTAATATTTAGGCCATTTGGCTCTTGCGTTTGTAACCTGTAAATCCATTGTCTCTCAAAACTTTTCCTCTCTTTGTCAGTCCAACATGAATTGCTTTGTAAGCCCGCTACTCTAAGTGCCTGTAAACCATGTAAAATAAAATGTTTAACTAATGGAGTGTTACTGTCTTTGTTATGTTTAATATTGTAATTATGTTGCCACATTCTCGTGCTTATTGAATTTCTCGATTCCCCGACATATTGTTTACCACATTTTGTACAAAAAATGACATATACACAATTTCGAACTTGTGGCGTGAATCTTTGATCCAATTTGTAAATTGTTCTATCCCTTCGATTCTTAACGTATTCCAGAACCACAAACGGACTTGCCTTATGATTGAGATTGTCCTGTAGAGGCTCCAATTTCGCCCTGACCAACAGGTCCCCTAGGCTTTTATTCTTTTTAAATGCAGATATGATCTGGTGATTTTTTAACAGACCCGCCTTATCCCTGAAATTGCTATAGTTATGTTTTATTATCCTATGCATGTTTTTATTGGTTGTTGAAAAAAATGTAATGAACGGAATTAATTTCTTCCTGGCTGTTCTTTTGGGCTCTTTGAAGGTTCTGAGGCATCGCCTCAAAAACGACCTCGAATACCCACGTTTCCTAAGGACCCCAAACAAAGTTTTTACTGCCTCCCAAAAACTATTGGGTTCTGTGCAAATTCTATCAAATCTTAATAACTGCGACTTAACTAACCCCCTGAAGGTATGTTTAGGATGAAAACTACTTTTATATAATAATGCGTGGGTATCGGTTTCTTTAAAAAATACCTTAATTTCCAATCGATTGGTTTTATCAAATTGTGGACCCTTATAAACTGTAGTATCCAGGAAATTGATGGACTGATGGTTTGTTACATGTTGTAGCTTTATCGAGGCATCGTGACCATTGAGAATCCCCATGAATTCCCCAAAATCCTCTTCCGAATGATCCCAGATCCCCCAAATGTCATCCAAGTACCTCAAATAGTGGAGAGGTTTCCTGGGACACTTGGCTAGGACTTCCTCCTCCCATTTAGCCATGAATATATTAGCGTACCTGTGCGAACCGCTTCCCCATCGCCGTACCTTTAATTTGTAGATAATATTCCCCATCAAATAAAAAATCATTCCTTTTTAAATTGATTTCCAATAATTGCAGGATTTCCGTATCCGGTCTGGTGGGGTCTGGCTGTTTTTGGAATATTCTTTTGACTGCTTCCAAACTGGCCTTTATATCAATATTGGTGTATAAGCTTTCGACATCTAAACTAAAAAACATAGAATTTGGAGGAATTTTTAAATTTTTAACGATTTCTATGAAATGATAAGTATCCTTAACATAGGAGGGATGACTTGTGGAAAGCGGATTGAGAAAATAATCAATGAACTCAGCCGTCTGATATGTTTCAGATCCGCAATCGGACACGATCGGCCTCCCTGGTGGCATTACATGGGGAACCGTCCATTTTCCGGGGTCCTTGTGGATTTTTGGTAAGATATAAAATCTACGTTCCCTGGGTTGATTCTCCCCTTTTAAATATTGCTGTTGTTTAGCGTTTATGAATTTTTTCTCCTTCAATCTATTTATAATTGCATGAACTATAGGAATTGTCTTTAAATAAATCGGTTCACTCAGTTTCCTATAATAGGTCTTGTCCCTTAATTGACGCCGGACCTCAAAAACATTATGATCCCTCCCCATAATCACTACCGAACTCCCCTGGTCGGCGGGTTTGGATGACAATGTGTTTATTGTTCCGTAATTCTTTCAACGCTTTAATCTCCCCTCTTAACAAATTCTGCTTTTCCCTATGGAACCTATACCTTTTGCAAAGTCCTCTTGATCCTTGGCTACCAACACGCGGACTGCCTCTGGTAGTTGGTCTTCCGGGGGTGTCCAATTCGATTTAGGCATAAATGGCATTATTTTTGTTCCCTCAATTTCTCCCTCCTCATCATTCTCGTCAAAGTATGCAGCCAATTTGATTTTCCTATGGTAATTTTGAATATCCAATTGTAATTGATTCCTCCAATTTCTGTCCAATTCCACTGTCGGGATAAAGGTCAAACCCTTGCCTAAAAGTGCTATCTGATCCTGGGTGGGACGAAATTGTTTAGCCAATACAATTACATTTTTATTGGGGAGGGATCCAATTCCTACCTGCCCCTCCTCTACGAGGCTTGCGGGGCCTTTAAGTTTAAAAATGACACCCAATGATCAAAAAGGGCCTGAGCTGTGTCTTTGGTCCAATGTATGTGGTCTCCCTCAGTCTGGAACCTTGCCCTGTTCAGGGGCTCAATGAACGGCATGTTCCTGGAGATGTGCGCATTCAACTTTCCGAGTGATTCCCGTTGTGGCAGGGGCAGAGAAGGTGAATAATTGATGATCGGTATCCAAATTTCAGCAAACGGGAAATGTCTTTTTGCTGACCTGACTGCTGCTTGCAGCTGCTTAACGGCTGTTTCCTTTGGTTTTTGCATTCTGCAATTTAAGCCAAAAGACAGAACCAACCTTCTCCACCGTGACTTCGGCTTGTAGCCCTTAGCTATAACGGCCTCGGCATGCCGAAAGTTAGCCCCGGGAAAACTGTCAATTTGTAAATCTGGAATGGAGTGCCCGGGAAAACGGGACACATTTGAATCCCCCAAAAAAATCCATTTCTTGGTAATTGTAAGACCCCAGTCTACCAGCTTCCGGTCTGTATTAATGTGTCTTGTCGGCTTGAAATTTAGGGCTCGTGGGGTCGAGGAGTGACCCCCCACTATCTCTGGAGAACTTGGATCCTGTAGATCCTGTCCAGACCCTGATTCAGCCCCCCTGTGCACTTGTACTCTATGTACAATCACACGTGGTTGAAGCGGAGGCGTACTATCTAAGTCTACCAATAGGCCCCCCTCCTCCAAAAGACTTGGCCTCTCCACCCTGCAAGAATCTGTTTGTTGCTGATTGGTTACGGGTGTGCTGTACTGTAAAATGTCCGTCAATCCTCCAGACAGACCCCCTCCCCTCGCACTTGGAACAAAGGTTCGCGGAGTCCTCTGTGCCTTCGGAGAACCCTGTCCAGGCGGTAAGGAGGCATCATCCCCCTGTTCATTGTCCCTGCCATTCTCATCCACCGAGTCCCCTGGTAAGTATGATGTCATAGTAGCCACAGTACGTCCAGACCGACCCGGAGTCCTCATGCGCTGCTGGTTTGGATCCCGTTGTTCCCCCAAACCCCTCGCCTGATGTATATGGCTTTGCATTCGCTGTTTTGCAACCACTGTTGTACGCTTCCTCTGTTCCAGAGGAACCTCCTGTACAACAGGTGAAGTCCCGGAATGTGTGGAGATTTCCACCATCTCCTCCACAAACTCCTCCTGGGGTTCTGGGAATCTTGCCCCACGACGTCTTTTGGACACGGGCACCTCCTCTTCCTGTACTCCGTCTCTCATAATGCCTTCTGTTTGTTGTTTCCCTCCATCGTCCTCACACGACACAATTACGGCCTCTGCCTGTTCCAAGACCTCCTGCGAAATCCGTGTGAGATTACGCCTAGCCCAACGTTTGGCCACCTCAAAGGCAGCCCTCCAGTTGGTATCCAACTCCTGGGGTAAAACCGTGAGTATCTCCTCCAGTCCCTCTCTATAATGATCCTGCAAAATGATCAAAGTATTGTAACCCCAGTTTTTAGCATTTCCCATGATCATGTCCAGAGTCTTGTGGCTTGGAACCGCCGGTTTAATCATGGATCCCAGGATGTCCACCATGCGAGCAATCATCCTAGGACCTGGCTCGTCCGGTTCTGGGGTAACATTCTGTAAGTGGTGCAGCATCTTTATCACTTTGTAGAGCACTCTCACCAACTTAGAAAATTTAGGGTCTGTAGGTGGACCCTGTGGAGCTCCAGCAGCTCTGTAGAACTGTTGCTGCCAGTATGTGCCCCCCGAGTTCTGACCACCATAGCCAGGCCTACGAACCTGCCTGCGGTCATTGTTGCGAACAACCTCTGCATATGTCCTTTTTTGGGGTCCTGGAAATGCAATCTGTACTTGGGGCCGGAAGGTTGCAGTGAGACCCAAGGGAGGCACAGGCCGGTTAGGAGGAGGGTGAGAACGGGGTCCCTGTTTTTTCCAGGGCCCCGGAGCTGCACAGTCCATCCCCCGGGCTCCTGTTCCCCTCCTGTACCCCCACTGTGGTTCACCCGAGGTCATGGGAGGACGGCGCCCCCTCTTCCCGTATCGGACCTCGGTCCACTCATTTTGAGCCCTGTGGCTCATCACTGGTGTCGCCTTTGATATATATTAATAAACCCAAAAAAAATTCAATGATGGAAATGAATGAAAATCCAAAACGTGC
Organism: Betta splendens; assembly: GCF_900634795.4. Taxonomy (NCBI): domain Eukaryota; kingdom Metazoa; phylum Chordata; class Actinopteri; order Anabantiformes; family Osphronemidae; genus Betta; species Betta splendens. The sequence goes on along the minus strand of NC_040888.2, from coordinate 6,108 downwards.
ACCGTTTGTGCTTTTAATAGTTTTTAAATGAAAATAAAATAAAATCCAAAGCGTGCACTGTCTGTGCTTTTAATAGTTTTTAAACAAAAATAAACTAAACTCCAAAACGTACACGAGGTTTGTGTTTTTAATGTGTTTTTAATTGTTATTTAATGAATTTGTAATGAAAATAACTCAAAAATAAAAAAACCGTGAAAATTATCCAGAGTTTTAATTAACTTTTAATTAAATCCAAAAACAAAAAGTGCCCAGTCCGACGTTTCGACCAATAAAGGTCTTCTTCAGGATGGGCACAAATGAAAAAAACCCTTTGAGCAGTGACCGGATAGATGTTGTCCCTTCGATGGTCAAAGCAGAAATGAGCTCCTCTGTGTGCGCTCCGAGCTTTATAACCTCGCCTGTCGGCTTAAAAATGTGCTCCCTGTATTTAATTTCGTCTTTGCCCTTGAGTTTCGCTTCTGTTAACCCCTTACCTCCCGGTTACTTTTTAATGCTCCCACAATGTAATTTTAATGGCATCCCCACCCAAATTTAATTATTTTTACCATCCCAATTATTTATTTATTTGACCTTTTTCTATTTTTCCCTTTTTATGTATATGTATTTTATCCCAAATTAAATCCATGAATAATTGGTTAGGGTTAGGGCTGGCCACCGACACCCCCTTGGTTTTAGGGTCCCCCATGAACGGTTGGGTTTAGGGCCCAGAAAAGGTGGACGGTTGGGGTTAGGGCCAGAAATCAATGTTTGGGGTTAGAGCCAAAAATCAACGGTTAGGGTTAGGGCCAAACATTAAGGGTTGGGGTTAAGGTTAGAGCCAAAAAATCAAAACGGTTAAGGGGTTAGGGTTAGGGTTAGGGTTAGGGGGTTAGGGTTAGGGTTAGGGTTAGGGGGTTAGGGTTAGGGTTAGGGTTAGGGTTAGGGTTAGGGGGTTAGGGTTAGGTTAAGGGAAGATTTCGAAAAGTGTAGGGCTACACTTTTTGTAACAGAGGGCTGCAGCCTCAGTGACAAAGAGGTACCAGAGTGTTTTTGAAAAACCTTTAAAACACTGCGCTGTCCCTCCTGCAATGACATACAACTATCATTATGAAGAACAGTGTCCAGAAAGGAGCAGACGCGCATGTTCCGTCGTGGACAGTGTCCAGATCGGAGCAGACTCGCATGTTCCGTCGTGGACAGTGTCCAGAAAGGAGCAGACGCGCATGTTCCGTCGTGGACAGTGTCCAGATCGGAGCAGACTCGCATGTTCCGTCGTGGACAGTGTCCAGATCGGAGCAGACTCGCATGTTCCGTCGTGGACAGTGTCCAGATCGGAGCAGACTCGCATGTTCCGTCGTGGACAGTGTCCAGATCGGAGCAGACTCGCATGTTCCGTCGTGGACAGTGTCCAGATCGGAGCAGACCTCGCATGTTCCGTCGTGGACAAGCGAAGGAGCAGACTCGCATGTTCCGTCGTGGACAGAGTCCAGAAAGGAGCAGACGCGCATGTTCCGTCGTGGACAGTGTCCAGAAAGGAGCAGACTCGCATGTTCCGTCGTGGACAGTGTCCAGATCGGAGCAGACTCGCATGTTCCGTCGTGGACAGAGTCCGGAAAGGAGCAGACTCGCATGTTCCGTCGTGGACAGTGTCCAGAAAGGAGCAGACGCGCATGTTCCGTCGTGGACAGTGTCCAGATCGGAGCAGACTCGCATGTTCCGTCGTGGACAGTGTCCAGATCGGAGCAGACTCGCATGTTCCGTCGTGGACAGTGTCCAGATCGGAGCACGACTCGCATGTTCCGTCGTGGACAGAGTCCGGAAAAGGAGCAGACTCGCATGTTCCGTCGTGGACAGTGTCCAGAAAGGAGCAGACGCGCATGTTCCGTCGTGGACAGTGTCCAGATCGGAGCAGACTCGCATGTTCCGTCGTGGACAGTGTCCATATTGGAGCAGACTCGCATGTTCCGTCGTGGACAGTGTCCAGATCGGAGCAGACTCGCATGTTCCGTCGTGGACAGTGTCCAGATCGGAGCAGACTCGCATGTTCCGTCGTGGACAGTGTCCAGATCGGAGCAGACTCGCATGTTCCGTCGTGGACAGAGTCCGGAAAGGAGCAGACTCGCATGTTCCGTCGTGGACAGTGTCCAGAAAGGAGCAGACGCGCATGTTCCGTCGTGGACAGTGTCCAGATCGGAGCAGACTCGCATGTCCCCTTTTGGTCCGTGTCCACATGGGCACCAGACCATGCTTCCCAAGTGGGACATTAACCCTAACCGTGGTTTGGGAGCGCGGTTGGCTTCATCACAGTTGGGGTAGGCATGTGGGGGGGGGCTTAAAAGTGGGTTCCCGGGTTTGAATGGAGAGCCAGGTTCTAGGAGGGCGTCTGTTGGCAGGAGCGTCCCAGATTTTGTGAAGTTGCAAGCAGGCAGGTAGGGAGGCAGGCGAAGCGGAGGCTGTGTGCCCATTGGCTGGCGCTGCTGTCTGTCACTAGTCAGGGATATGAGTATGGGATGATCCAAGAGTGGGTATTGAGCCACATGCATCCCGAGTGTGATGTGTTTGTCTGAGGAGACGGGATGGAAGGATCCGTCACTCTGCATCCAGGTGAGCTCCAGGTGACCCGCCATCCACCGTCCACATCCCCACACGTATTGTCCTGGCCCTCGTAACAGCAGTGATGAAATAAAATACCTTCATTTTAAAACTGAATTCCAAGTAACATACATGAAATGCCTGTGGCACACGGTGCAACATATGCACAGACACGAGACCAACAGCACTCACGTGTCCCTTTTGTTGATAAAAGTAAAAACGTTTTTATACAGCAAGGGGGGGTGGCCCTTTCAAACAACTCTGCTGCTTGCCTCCTTCCAATGACATAACTGACAACACACACAACACACACACACACACACACACACACACACACACACACACACACAACACACACCACAACACACACAAACACCACAAACACACACACACACACACACACACACACACGTCCCCTTTGTTGAATGATGAACATTTTTAAATACAATTATAATACAAAGTTGTCCTGGTTTGGGGATGGGTGGTTTGAAGTGCTTATGGATTGAGGCGTTTGTTAAAAGTGGTTTATGATTAAGGCATATTACTAGTGTGGTTATGGTTATGTATGGATCTGCAATAGGCTTAGGCCATGATACTAGGGTGGTTTTATGGTTATTAGTATGGACTCGGCCATTATGCTGCTAGGTGTGGAAAGCGCTTGTGTTTAAATCTGAAAGAATCATATCGCGAGAACGGGAATGCCAGGCGTGCCAGTAAGTGCATGCCCGATGTTGTCCACCAGTAGGGAGAGGTTGCTTAATCCAAACAGGAAGCTCCAATAATTATCTCGGAACCGGCTGATCCGATGCGCCACGGGACTGCACGATGGATTCAGCGCACAAAATTTCTCTTGCGACGTAGATGCCAATATGGTCCTTTCATCCGCATATTGTTGAGAATGTCAAAATGTAATTATTTTAATAAACCATATCTTCGGGAACGGACGGTCCGATCGCCACGGGACCTGCACGAATGATTCAGCGCGAAATTCTCTTGTTCCGAGATGCCAATATGTCCTTTCAGCCGCATTTTTAGATGTCAAAAGGTTATTATTTTAATATAAATCATCATCTCGGGAACGGCTGCCTCCGATCGCCCACTGGACCTTTGCCGGATGGATTCAAGCGCAAACTTCTCTTGCGACTAGATGCCAATATGTCCCTTTCATCATCGCATATTTTAGAGATTGGTCAAAATTTAATTATTTTTATAATCATATCTCGGGAACGTCTTGCTCTTCGATCGCCACGGGACCTGCACGGATGGGGGTGTTAGGGTTTAGGTTAGGGGTTAGGGTTAGTTAAGGGAAGAATTTCGAAAGTTAGGGCTACACGTTTTGGTAACAAGGGCTTGCAGCCTCAGTGACAAAGAGGTCCAGAGTTTTTTGAAAACCTTTAAAACACTGGCGCTGTCCCTCCTGGCAATGACATACAACTATCATTATGGAAGAACATGTCCAGAAAGGAGCAACGCGATGTTCCTCGTGGACAGTGTCCAAATCGAGCAGACTCGCATTTTCCGTCGTGGACAGTGTCACCGATTCGGAGCAGACTCGCATGTTCCGTCGTGGACAAGTCCGGAAAGGAAGCAGTACTCGCATGTTCCGTCGTGGACGTTGTCCAGAAGGAGCAACGCGCATGTTCCGCGTGGTCACGTTCCAATCGGAGCAGACTCGCATGTTTCCGTCGTGGACAGAGTCCGGAAAGGAGCAGGACCAGTCATGTTCCGTTTCGTCGTGGACAGTGTCCAGAAAGGAGCAACGCGCATGTTCCGCCTTCTGGACAGTGTCCCAGATCGGAGCAGACTCGCATGTTCCCGTCGTGTACAGAGTCCGGAATCACAGACTCGCATGTTTCCCGTCGTGGACAGTGTCCACAAAGGAGTCAACGCGCCATGTTCCTGTCGTGGACAGTGTCCAGATCGGAGCGACTCCGCATGTTCCGTCGTGGACATTGCCGGATCGTGAGCAGAACTCGCATGTCCCCTTTTGTCCGTTTCCACATGGTGCCCAGACCATGCGTCCTAAGTGGACATTACCCAACCCTACACGTGGTTTTGGGAGCCGTGTTGGCTTCATCAGCAGTTTGGGGTAGGCATGTGGGGGGGGCTTAAAAGTGGGTTCCGGGTTTGTGGTAATGGAGAGCTGGTTCTAGGAGGGCCTCTGTATGCAGAGACGCCCGATTTTGTGAATTTTGCAAGCAGGCAGGTATGGAGGCAGGCGAAGCGGAGGCGTGTGCCCATTGGCTGTGCGCTGCTGTCTGTCACTAGTCAGGGATAAGGTATTGGATGCCAAGGATGGGTATTGAGGCCACATGCATCCGAGTTTGATGTGTTTGTCTAGAACGGATGGAAGTATCCCGTGACATCTGCATCAGGTGAGCTCCAGGTGACCCGCTCCACCCCGCCACATCCCCACACAGTAGCTGTCCCTGGCCCTCGTACAGCATGCATGAAATAAATAGCCTTGCATGTAAACTGAATTCCAAGAACATCCATGAAATACTGTGCACACGTCACATATGCCACAGGACACGAGACCACACTCTCACACGTGTCCCTTTTGTATAAATTATAAACGTTTTATACAAGGGGCAATGGGGGGGGGTGGCCTTTTCAAACCACTCTTGCCTTTGCCGCCTCTGCATATGCATACCACTGAACACACACAACCACACAGACCAGACACAAACACACACACACCCGCACACACGCACACACACACACACACACCACAACCACACACCACCACACACACTGTCCCTTTTTTGTTGACATGGATGACTTTTTATATACCATTAATAATAACAAATAGTGTTGGGCCTGGTTGGGGGTGATGGTGTTTTGAGCGTGCTTAGGATGATGGCGGTTTTTGGTTAAAAAGTGGTTTATGATAGGCATGATTACTAGGGTGGTTATTGGTTAGTAGGGATCTGTCATTAAGGCTTACGGCCATGATTACTAGGGTGGTTATGGGTTAGGTAATGGATCTGGCATTAGGCTAGGCATAGTGTGGAAGACGCTTGTGTTTTAATCTGAAAGAATCATATCCAAGAACGGGAATGCAGGCGGCCAGTAGTGCAGTGCCCGATGTTTTCCACCAAGGGAGAGGTTTGCTATATCCAAAACCAGAACTCCATAAATTATTATCTCGGGAACGGCTGATTCCGAACGCCACGGGGACCTGCCACGGATGTTCAGCGCAAAATTCTGCTTGCACTAGATGCCAATATGTCCTTTCATCATCCGCATATTTTAGAGATGTCAAAATTTATTATTTTGTATAAATCATATCTCGGGAACGGACGGTCCATCGCCACGGGACCTGCACGAATGGATTCACGCAAATTCTCTTGTTCCGAGTGCCAATATGTCCTTCATCCGCATATTTTTAAGATGTCAAAATTTTATTATTTTAATAATCATATCTCCGGGAACGGCCTCCATCGCCACGGGGACCTGCAGATGGATTCAGCGCAAAATTTCTTGCGACTAGATGCCCAATAGTCCTTTTA